>NW_023602010.1:0-15276 GCF_014898055.3 Talpa occidentalis
TAAAATTCTCAAAACACATTATAAACCCCTCACATTAAGTACATTAATAAATACAACTTAATACTACATAAGCCCAAATAGAAAGAAATCCCATATATAAGCTGATCTACGATATTCTTAATAAAAATATAAAAAAACAATGTTTTCTGGCAAAGTTGAACACAAACTTAGAAGTATATAGAAAATCAAATTCTTACTTATGAAATTAAATGTATTTGTAGATGAACAAAGAGGTCTGAAATAACATTAACAAACCATGCTAATTTGGAATATTAGTTTATCACCTACCTTCATATTTCACAAAACATTTTCATGCCCATCTTCAAAATCAGTGTATTCCTTATTACTGGAGTCACTTTTGAGTCATCTAATAATTCCCAAAAGCAAACCATCTTCACTTCCATTTAAGCTGTCTCAGATATAGCACCATCACTGCAAATTTATCTTAAGCCACAGTTCCCATTTGTCTTTTTTACTCATGTAACATATATGTTATATTTCATGTAGTATATAGATATGTTTTACTCATGTAGTATATTTATGATTTCCACAATCCCAACTGTTCAGTTTTTTTTTAATTTTTTTTTTTAAAGATTTACAATCACCAACTGTTCTGTTTTAAAGTGTTAAAAGGTACTGTTAAATGGAATGGAAATAGGAGGTTCTGTTTCAATGGTAATCTAAAACAATTCTGAGGGCACATAAATAGGAAAAATTACTACATATCTGTTATATTTGATTTCTCCCCCAAACCCCCCTTTTTAAACTAGATCCAACAAATGACCTCTTTATTCATTCAAAAGCAGCTCAGATTGAAGTAGTTTTAGGCTCTTTACTAAATAGTAGCTTTTCAAAACAAAGAAAGTGAGAAATTTATAGTAAGAGTATGTACAGACTCAAATTAAAGGTAGCTCCTTTTCAAAAAAAATCTTCAGAAAAAACTCACTTTATGTTTGAGCATACAGGTAGACAGTATTTTTTTTTTTTTTTTTTTGGTAAAGACAGTATTTTCTTCATGTTCAGGGCCATCTGTGATTATTAATTATCATACAGAGAGCTGAAAATGTTTTAAGACCAAGTGCTGACTTCACATTTCAACATAAAGTAACTCAAAACAGGAGTTGGGTAGAATTATATTAATTACCTAAGGAAGAATAATAGACACATTCTCATGTGAAGAAAAAAATTTATTAAGAACTCAATACTTTAGAAATGAGATAAGAATGAGACAGAAGGTATCAACTATTTCTAAAAGACTTTGAAATCAATCCCTCTTGGTTCCTTTTTTTTTTTTTTAGATAGTGAAAAATAAATTGAACTTACTTACTTTTCTTTCTTTAGAGCATTTATTCCCATTACTGTTGCTAAACTGATAATAAGGCACCAAAATGTATTTGTTCCCCCCAAAATAGTATGTCTAGATTCTAATAAAATAAAAACCTCCATTAAGGTATGGTTTTTTATTAAAAAATAAACAAACCATTATGTGCTTGGTAATATTCGTTTTGACCAAATTACTCTGTTGAAAATTTTCTTTCAAGGCCAAGAGCATACAATGGGAAAAGGAAAGTTTCTTCAACCAATGATAATGGGAAAACTGGACAGTCACATACCAGAGAATGAAAGTAAACCACAACTTCACACCATATGCAAAAATCAGTTTGAAATGAATTTGAAGACTTGGATTTAAAACCTGAAACCATAAAATGCATGGAAGAAAACACAGGCAAAACACTCCACAATAATGGCTTCAGTGATATCTTTGGGGACTTCGGGAATAAGAGGAAGGAAAACAAAAGCAAAAACACACAAAAAACAAACGGGACTACAAACTGTAAATATAAAACCTCTGCACAGCAAAGAAATTCAAAAAGATGAAGACACCCTACTAAATGAGTGAAAATATCTGCTCATCATATATTTAACAAGGGACATTAATATTCTAGATCTATGAAAATTTCATATAACTAAAGGAAACAAATAACCAAATCAAAAAATGGGCAAAAGAGCTAGACACTTCTCCAAAGACATTCAAATGGCCAGCAAGCACATGAAAAATTGTTCATTATCACTTATCATCAGGGAAATGCAAATCAAAACCACAATGAGGTAACACCTCACAACTATGACAACTAGAGAAACAACTGTAGGTGATGGTATGTAAAAAGACTGCTGGTGGGAATGTAAACTGATACAACCCCTTTGAAAACAATATAGAAGTTCTAAAAATGTTAAAAATATATCTACCACATGATACAGCAATTCCACTCCCAGGTATTTTATATTCAAACAATATAAAAACATGAATTCCAAGGAATATACTCACTCCCATGTTCACTGCAGCACCATGTTCAATAGCCAAGTTAAATATCCAACACCCTTTCATTATAAATTGCTCAAAAATAAGCGGAAGTTCCTCAACTTAATAAAGAACATCAAAAAAATAAAAATATGTGGTATATGCACACAACAGAATATTCCTCGGCTATTAAAAAAAAAAGAATCTTCCCACTTGTGACAACATGGCTAGAATTAGAGGTGATCATGCTAACCTTAGTAAGTCAGGAGAAATGCAAATACCAGATGATCTCACACATATGTAGAATATAAAGGAACAGACAACCAAACCAAAATAAACCCTTGGATTCCAATGGCAGAACTGAGGCTACCAGAAATGAGAGAGGTAAGACTGAAGGGTAGTGGGCATGCAAAAGACTGATAAAGAATAATTGGTGCTTTGGTGATGGGCACCATGTGGTAAGATACATTTTAAAAGATGTGAACCTAGGGCCTCCCCTGGTGGTGCAGCGGTTGAGCGCTGGGCTGCGAAGCATCCCATAGCCTCTGCAGCGCCGGTTCGCTCTCCGGCCTCTCCCGCCACCCCGGCCACCCCTGCCACCAGCGAGGGTCCCACATGGCGTGCAGACCTCTCCTGCCGGGTCCCTCTGCCTGTTCTGTTCCCTGCTCTGGCTCTGGTGAATTCTCTCACCCTCCTGCACTTCTGTTCTGACTGTACCCAATGCTTGTATAAATAAATAAATAAATCTTTAAAAAAAAAAAATAAAAAGATGTGAAACTATACCCCTAAAACATAGACAGCTTTGCCAACCAATGTTACCTCAATAAGAAAAAATTAATTTCATGTACTGCATCTCCTTGACCCACTAATCTGGAAAAAAAAAAAACTTTTAAAAATAAAATATTCCTTTAACCCACTTTTGACTGGAAAAGCATATCAGTAATCATTAACACTCACAAGGTACTTTCACTCAGATTTAATGTATGGTGGCTAAAATTGCCTTAAAAGTTTTAATTTTGGAGGGCCTCCCTGGTGGCAGTGGGGTTGACGACAGCACTATCTGGCTACTGCCAGCCTCTACAGCCCAGTTCAATCCCTGACCTGCCAGGCAGCTGCCCACATGGCGCAGCGGACCTCTCCTGCCTCACCTGTCGCTCCCCTCAGCAGTGTATTTCGGTACATCTGCCAGTTCTGCTCCCCACTCTGTCTCTGGTGAATCCTCTCACCTCCCGCACTTCTGGCTTACACCCCAGTTCTTGTATGCATAAATAAATAAATCTTTAAAAAGTTTTAATTTGGAAAGTTGGAAAAATAAACAAGGGCTTGATCAATGATGGGGAGGAGAAAGGCTCTTATTTTTTTCTACTACTGGGTAAGGAACCCTTATATTAACTAATCTTGTTCCTTAACTCTAAGCAAACCCTACAAACTATTGGCCCATGAGGACTTTTAACAGCAACTATGATACAATCTGTACCAACTGAACAACTCTACTCCAAGCTATCATTCAGATGCCTTTATTTCCCATCATTGCCATCTTTGGCAACTATTCAAAAATCAAAGTTCCTCCTGTCAGCTATACTCTGTATTTCTTTTCTCATATCATGCCATTCTCTTGATATGATCTTGATCTCCTCCCACCCAATCCTTGTCTATAAATTGAGATTTATATAATTCCCATTATAAAACAAAACAAAAAAAATCCATCCTTCTATCCCTACACATACACTTTAACTCTTCACAGAATGCTATCCTCATCTCTCTAGTTTAATTAATTAAATCTGTTTCCCTTCAACTCGAATTCTCAACACTTTTTTTCAAAATGGGCACTGCCCATTTCCCCACACTCTACTCCTCCTAGCACAGCAAGACTTACCTTCTTTTATAAGAATAACCAATAACCATAACCAATTCCAACATCATCACTTCACAGAAAAAAAAAGTCTCCTTTGTAGTGCATGCCTTCTAGCTACTTTTTAGCCTTGTCTCTGCCATCAACTAAACTCAAGTCATTTCTCACATTCATCCTAAACTCAGGTTCCTGGCTCTCCTTATGCACTTTAAATCCTACCATCATCCAATGTCCATGTGGACGAATTATGTGACGCCTAAGAATTGAATGACTTCAGCTCCACTTGTAACTGGTGGTCCCTAGGAAAAGGGAGGTTCCAGGTTCCCTGCCCCACCCAAGGGAGACCAGAGCTGAGCAGGGAGGAGAGGAAGCTAGAGAGGAGACTGAAGAAGAATGGAAAGCCAGAAAGAGACCTGAAAGAAGCACAAAGAGCACAGAGACATGTGAAGAATCTGCACTTGCTTGTTGGTCCTGGACTGAGTGAAACAGATGTGGGTGAGAGACCTGTGGGGAGGTTAGCAATGGCAGCTTTTATCTTGATTTTGCTCCTTTGGTCCCAAACATTCTGACCCCATTCTGCCCCTTTCCTATGGTTCCCCACCAGAAGGTGCCTTAGACATGTGTCAGGCTTTTGGACCTCAGTGGCCCTTCTTTGGGACACCACTGTTTGGCTGGGCATTTATTCAACAAGGGAATGGGTAACTTTTGGGTGCTTAATTTGGAAACTTTATTCTTCCCCTTTACTGTATTACACACTAACTGTACTAAAGTTCCTTTCCATTAAAGGTCTTATATGTTTTGTCTTATTTGAGGGTTGAGGGGAGGGATGACAGACACTATTTAGAGTGGGCAGGTTTGGGGGTTCTGAGGTGCCCCTCTCCATCCTGTAACATATACTCAACTCCTCAGCTTTGGCTATCTCTGAAATCCTGAACTCCAATCTCTTGCTCCTTTCCTTCCAGCTCCATTCCCTTTTCTCCATCTGTTACTCAACTGAATCAAGAACTGGACAATCCCTGCACATTAAACCCCCTGGATACCTTTGCCTCTTACAATTTTGAAGCTATTTTATCATTCACCCACCCTTAAACAACATTTTGATTATTCTGTCCTTTTGTACTTCTATGTTACCTGTCAGGCAAAACTCCAATTCTTGGATGAGTTAGCTGGTTTATTATACTATTTACCTGGATGATTAAGTATAAAAATGGCCTTATGCCAGTACAAATTCAAAATCCAACTCAGTGGCTTGTTGGCAGCTCCCAGCAAACCTATTAAACATTCTAGTCTTTACCCTCTCCCATTCTCCTCAGAGATTTCAGTCACATCCTCTTCCTTGAACCTTAAACTCACTTTATCTCTTACTCAATAATCAACTTTGCATCCAATTTCTGAGAAAATTTAAGGCCTTCAGACCAAACTTTGCTTTCCCCACTCTCTCTGTGCACATGTACACCAGTATTCTCATCCTGTGGTCTGAATCCCATTCTCTTATCTTTTTATTTTCAGTCATCCTGCCCATTCCACATGGCCCTACTCTGTTTCTTCTGCCTCTGTTTCTTCTGCCATTGACTTTCTGCTGGGCAGATAAAGACTTTAGACTCTATAATCTTAAAAACAATCCAAACAAGTAACTCCTTATTACTGTTTTTGCTTTGTAACTCCCTATTAGAATATATCCCTATTCTAAGCTTCTTGAAATAGTAATTTACAATGGATATTTTTACTTCCTTACTTTTGTCTGTTTTCCTCATCCTCAATCCACATTTTTCTGGCTTCTGCTTTTTTCCTCTACCTTTCTGATATCACTCACTTGGCTTTTCTCTAACTTCTCTGGTCATATCTGATAGTCTCTTATCATGGACTTCTAATCCTTTTCCTGATCTTTAAATGTCACTGTGTGTCCCTGGCTTTCCTATCATACAACCCTGATCTCACTCATATCATGTCTTTAACATTTTGAAGACTCCCAAATAGACTGCCCAGTCTAGACTACACCCCTTAATTCCAGATCTTTATTAAACTATCAGATATCTCCACTTAGCTGCTCTATAGACAACTAGAACTTGGTATGTCCAAATGCAATATATGCACCTTTCCTCTAAATTATTATCAATATAGCTATCCAGCTGGAAATTATCCTAGAAGTCTCTTTCTTCCTCACTCTAAGTGGCCAATAGGTCCTAAATAATTCTGAGTTCTCTGTTCCCTTGGTCCTGAGACCCTGAATAAGTACTTTTTCTTGCCTAGTAATGCAATCTTTTCAATTTTATCCATGCTCCCAAAATACTCAGAATACTTTTTCTAAAAGTCAAGCCAAGCATTCTCCTGTTTCAAAATTGGCTTCACTATATAAAATGAAATTCTTTATCTTAACATAGATTAGACCCTTGTGATCAGAACCTTGCCTACATTTCCAACCCTCATTTTTTTGCCACTATCTCACATTTCAGACACATTCTTTAAATAAAACATTATTTTAATTTTTAAACTACATCACCTTTTTGTCTCTGTACTTTGCATTCTCTAATGTCTGGAGGCATACTAGTCACATACATCCCAACTTTTGGTAGTTTTTTCTTGTCCCTAAACTTGATTTCAGTGTTGCATTTCTTGAAAACTTTTTCTGATCTTCCCAGACTAGGTTAAAGGTGCCTCCTGCTTTGTAATATAATACAATAGCACACCTCTATTTATCAGACTTAACCAAATGTACTTAAATATCTATCTCCCTCACAAACTTAGGAGCTCTTTGAAGGTAAGAAGCTGTCTTTCCATAAGACCTGAAACCATAAAATACATAGAAGGAAATATAGGCGAAACACTACGTGATTTGCATATCAAACACATCTTTACAGACACATCACCCAAAGCAGTGATAGTGAAGGCAAAGATAAACAGCTGGGACTACATCAAATTAAAGAGCTTCTGCACAGCAAAAGAGACAATAACAAAAACAAAGAGAAACCCCACCAACTGGGAGAACATTTTTGCACCCAACACTAATGATAAAGGACTGATCACAAAAATCTGCAAAGAGCTGATGAGACTCAACAACAACAAAGAAAATAACCCAGTCAAAAAATGGGCAGAAGAGCTAAAAAGAAACTTCTCTGAAGAGGAAATGCAAATGGCCAACAGACATATGAAAAAATGTTCAACATCACTTGGAATCAGGGAAATGCAAATCAAAACTACCATGAGATACCATCTTACACCAGTGAGAATGGCACATATTAAAAAAACTAGCAACAACAAATGTTGGCGAGGTTGTGGAGAAAAAGGAACTCTCCTGCACTGTTGGTGGGAATGCAAACTGGTCCAACCACTATGGAGAGCTGTGTGGAGATTTCTGGACCTACTAAACATAGAGCTTCCATATGATCCAGCAATTCCACTCCTAGGTATTTACCCAAAGGACAAAGAAACATCAATTCCAAAGAACACCTGCACCCCTATGTTTATAGCAGCACTATTTACAATAGCTAAGCTTTGGAAACAGCCCAAATGCCCAAAAATAGATGACTGGATCAAGAAGATGTGGTACATATATACCATGGAATATTACTCAGCATTCAAAAAAGATAAACACATGCAATTTGCAGCAACATGGATGGCGCTGGAAGGGATCATGCTCAGCGAAATAAGCCAAAAAGAAAAAGAAAAATACCGGATGGTCTCACTCATAGCAGGAATCTAGAAAACTTAAATAAGGGATCAGGAAAATGAATAACTGTAAGAAAGCGAAAATCAAAATCAACAAAAAACTATGAACCAGAGACACTTTTTGGGGGGTGGGGGCCGGGAGGGGAGGGATTGGGGTCAGAATGGGGCATGTGCAGTTGTATGGGGGAATATAAAAATAAAATTTATTATTTAAAAAAAAAAAAAAGATGCTGTCTTTCATCTCCATAGTGATAAGACATAGGTACTAATAAATGTTCAGTGAATCACTGATATAGTTTCTGGAAAAATTTATCTTGACATTAATTTATTAGCAATAACAATATATTTATAGTGTTTTATTTACAAAGTACTTTCATATGCATAATACCATGTGAATCTGAAAGACATCCTATGAGTTTGATAGAGCAGGTTTCTCTCATTTCACAAATGAGATAACAGGTTCAAAGAAGTGAAATGGTGTTTTAACTGGTAAGGGGTAAAGCCATGATTAGAATTGGTCTTCACAATGCTACTACACTACCATCTGTACCAGTACCAATATGACAATGCCCTTCTGACTAAAAGGGTCATCAAAAGTCTCATTATATGGAAAAAACCCAAGTACCCAACCATGGATAAAAGGGTAAAGATGTATATATTCAATGCAATACTACTCAGGTATAAAAAAGATAAAATCTTGTGATCTGTGATGGCACTTTGAGAGGATTATGCTAAGTGAAGTAAGTATGAAGGAGAAAGATCATATTGTATGATTTTACTCATTTGTGGAATGTAAAGGATAAAAGGCAAACAAGTAAAATAAAAACAAAAGCAACTCTAGAGTCTGACAACAGAATGGTGGTTACTAAAGGGAAAAAGGGGAGAGAATGGGGCCTCCCCGGTGGCGCAGCGGTTGAGCGCTGGGTTGCGAAGCTGCCGGCGACCTCTGCGGCGCCGGTTCGATCCCCGCTGCTCCCCGGCCACCAGAGGAGGGTCCCACATGGCGCGCAGACCTCTCCTGCCGCCCGCTGCTCCCTTCAGCAGTGTACTTTGGTTCTTCTGCCTGCTCTGCTCCCTGCTCTGGCTCTGGTGAATTCTCTCACCCTCCCGCGCTTCTGACTGTACCCAGTGCATGTATAAACAAAGAAACAAACAAATAAATAAATTAAAAAAAAAAAAAAAACATGCCTCTATAAAAAAAAAAAAAAAAAAAACTTCCAGAAAAAAAAAAAAAAAAAAAAAAAAAAAAAAAGAAAAAGGGAGAGAATGGATTAAGGGCTGACTGGTTGGTAGTGGATGATGACTGGCCATTTGGTTGTAGGCATGGTGAGATATATACAATTGTTGAACTGAGAAAATGTACTCCTGGAATCTATACAGTGCTGTAAACTGTTACCTCAAAAGAAAGGGAAAAAAGTCTCATCATGAAAAAATGGTACAAGCCATCCTGCTGCCAGGAGTAGAAGTACACATTGGCCACATGAGTTAAGGAAAGGTTCATAAATCCTACATGACTGTCTTCAAAATTTCAAGGCAATCCTTGGGTTCCTTTGAATTTGTGAGAGTTCTTCAAATACAATACCTTTCCCTCAAAATTGGTTCTCTTTCTTAGCTTGTTTTTGATATAACCATTCTGTCACTCGGATTTAAAATATTGGTGTCATCATTCCCTTTCCAGACTCCAAATAAGACAGAATCTTGAAATTCTCTTCATTTTCTTATATTTCTATTGCTGCAATGCTAGTTCAAGTTGTGAACTAAAACAATCAACCTCTCTTTTGCCCTCTTGTTTGTACAAAGCACAGTGGGATAACTCAAAAATTTTGGGTAGTTTTGTTAAGGACTAAAAAAATAAAGGAAATAAAGCATGACACTTATTTTCAAGGTCCCTCTCAATTTGACCATTCCAGTCTATTATATGCCATTCCAACCTTTGACCCCAGCTACAAGTGCTCAATTTAATCAATCCAAGCAAAATTAGTCTGATTACTGTTTCCTTAAAATGTTCTGCTCTTCCACTTATTTCATTCCCACACCCAATCACTGATACCATATATCTACTGCTTAATATTATTCACAATTTGTGTCATATCTGGTTTCTCTCTTTCCCTTAACTCATGCCTTGGTCATTCTGATTTAAGCCTTGATTTAAGCCTCTCTCCTTCCAATATTCTATACAATACCATGAGTAAACTTTCAAAACACAATCTACTTAAAAATCTTAAAAATCAGTAGTAATAATGATGATGGCTACCATTGGTTGAATATTTACATGTCAGGACCATGCACTGTGTTACACACTTTTCTTCAAAAACCCCATAATCATATTTTATTAAGCCTCTTTTACAGATGAAATATTTGAGGCTTGGGGATGTTAATTATCTTGTCCACAGTGGAAAGATTATTACGGTAGGGTAGGATTCAAAGCCTGGCAATTTTACGTCATAAACTATGTTCTTAATCTCTCCAGAAGCTACAATGCTTATTAGTTAAAGTTTTCAACTCAACTTGGGTGTCCAAAAGATTGTTTCCAACTTCTTCTCCTGGTACTCATCGCCAAGCACTTCACAAACTACTGTCACATAGTTCAAGTCGGTTTTTTTTTTCCCAAACTCCATGCGTTGTTGCTTTTCTTCTTACCAGAAAATATTTTCTCTACCCAAATCCTACCTTTATCATTGAGAAATTCTACTCATCTTTCAAAGCCTACCTCAAAAATTCATTTCCAGTGATGTTTTTTCTCTCCAAGTAAAATAGTCAATTCTTTCTTTAAAATTCCATTAGCGGGCCTCCCCTGGTGGCGCAGGCGTCGAGGGCCATACTGTAAAGCTGTCCGCAGCCTCGGCAGCGCAGGTTGGATCCTGGCCGGCTGGTGAGAATCCCACATGGCGCAGGAGACCTCTCCTATCTTGCCCTCTGCTCACCTCAGCTGTGTATTTTATCAGTCTGCCTGTTCCGTTCCCTGCTCTGTCTCTGGTGAATCCTCTCACCCTCCCGCGCATCTGGCCTGTACCCCAGTTCTTGTATAAATAAATAAAAAAAAAATTTCCATTAGCACTTTATACTTAATTCACTGTTATTTCTTACATTAATGCTTCCCCCTTCTAGACCACCAACATTCCAAGAGAATCTATCTTACATATTATAAATTATTCAATTTCTTACCCCTAATGCCAAGTATAATGCCTGGTACAAACCAGATTCTCAAAAAAAACAGTACACAAATAAACAGACCAGGTTCACTATTTGAATCCTACCCATCCTTCAAGTCTCTTTTCTTCCAATACAAACCCTTACTAAACCATTCCAGTCCAGAGCAATCACTACCTACTTTGAACTCAAACAATTCACTGCTCTGCCATTTATTTGAGATTAATCACATCCATCCATATGAAATATACTAACTTTTCATGAGTCCTTATTTTCCCAAAAACTAAAACTATGTTACCTGTATTTCCATTGTTTCCCTACAGATTTTGGCTTATGGCAGCCAGTGAATAAATATTTGCTATTCGATTAACATGGTGTTCCAAATAAATTTTACATTCCATACAAGGATGCCCAATTAACTTCAGCTTATTTCATCTCTATGTATAAACATTCTCATGGTAAAATGAAGTCATATGATTGGCACTAAAACACACCTCATTTAATAAATTAAGGTTCTTTTCACCAAACTTTTCCTTATAACTCTTGCCAATTCATTTAATAGTTCTGGAACCTGAAGCCTTTGCCTCACTACTGAGCAGCTGTATTTCCTCCTTGGCATTTCCTTCTAAGATGACTTGTTTCCACAGTGTTCTTTCTCCTTGATACACATACACACACATGCGCACACGCACACACACACAGAGTATATTCTCTGTTCCTTTGCTTTCTCTAGGACACAGGGTACTGAAGATTTATTTTAGAATACTTAACAGTTTAATGGGGGTGGATAGAAGAAGAGAAATCATTTTTAAGAGTTATCTTTTTAGATTAAGTCCACAAAACAGACTTTGCAAACAAAAATTAAAATTTGAGTTGCATTAAAATAAGAAACAGAAATAGAAAAAATGACGGAGTTTTGTGCCCTCAACACATCTATGTGGATCATCTAAAAATCTACAATCAAAATAAAGATAAGGTACTGTAAAACATTTTATTAGCCAAATGTAGTTAGCTTTATAAGCAGGGCATTTGGCAACAGAACCTAAATGAATCATAAGGCAGCACATCAGAAATATATCCATATAAAAAACTAGATCACAAACAAATTTCAATATTTGGTTTTATCTGAAAGTCTGGTAACTTAAGAGAGAAAGTTAGTAAAACCTGTAACATAAAGAAAATGTGTTGAATGATAAATTCTAGAGAGTAGGTCACATCGGTGGGTACTAAAAACAACATATGCACAGGATAGAAAATGCCCTCTAAGGTGAATTTTTGTATTAAAACTAACAGATTTAATAATCTCAAGGAACAATCTAATTTTACAAATCTGGAACCACATCTATATAGCCAAAAAAATGTACATTTTAAACGTATGGGGAGCAAAAAGGATCTGGACAATTCAGGTGAAGTAAATATTTGGGGGGGAGGGGTAAAGGCAGGAAAGACAGCAATATACATAAATTCTGCGTTTTATACTTTAGTTACCCACACCAACTTTGCTGATGTGGCAGTAAGGTACTCATGTGGATGTAGTAAGTTTGTTTCTATTTTATTTTTAATTTCTTATCCTAGTTAAAGAAAATATAATAGTTAAGAGGACACAATATCTCATCTAAATAACTTGGGGTATATCAGTTTTCAAACAAGAATGTGACCTGAGCCAGCAGCTGGTATAAGCTCAGAACTCAATTTGCTTTAACTAGGAAATCTAATCACCTATAACTAGTTATATGTTATTACCACTAATAATTTCAGGGAAGCACTAATTACATTTATATATGAATCACAGTATTCTTAGACCTCAAACATCACATGAAGTGAATTTCAGGCACTGGTGACTAAACACAAAAAGATTTATATTCCATTCAAAACCTACATGCCCATAAAATACAGACCTCCTAACGAGAAGAACACAAATTTTGAGATATTAAAGCTTCAAGAAGTGAGACTACTTGAGTTCAGTGTCAACCAAGATCTCCATAATTTTACTACTATAAAAAGGTACAGATGCAACCCGCACATACTGAACCTAAGAAAGAAATCTGGATCTTAGGTTAAACTTAAGTTGAACTAGCACTGTGGTCATATCTTCAGGCAATAGTATCATCAAATACTATGGTACTATAGCAAAAAAAGAATTGAAGATAAAATCTAAAGTGGATTTCTGTATGAAAGATGAATTTCCCAGTAACTTCCACCGAAGCCAGAGATGAAACTCCATGCACAGTGCGAACTAGTTATACACCACCTCTAAATATATTCTATCAGGCATTCAAACTAGCTAACAAATTCTATAAAGAAATTGAAATTGTCTTGATGAAAATATACTACAAGCACATGAGATCTCACATCCATGAGCTCTAATTAATTATAATTAGTTTACCTTTATCAAATTATTTTTATTCCATGTCAATAAATTTCAAATATGATAGTATCTTGGATTCACAACTTATTTTTAAGGAATATGCCTTATGTTTGGAAACTTATTTTTATTGTATTAAAGCAGTACAGGGAAAACACTACATATGGGCGCGGCTTTACTGACCCCCACCCTGGGTCCATGAGGTCCGCCCGGGAGCAATAAACTTTCCCTTCCCCTGGAAAAAAAAAAAAGAAAAAGAAAAAAAAAGAAAACACTACATATATATATATATACATATATATGTATATATATATATATGGAGACCATAAGCTCACTGTTCAGGAATGTGATTGATTGTCCATCTAATAACAAAGTGCCCAGGGAAATAAACAATACAGTAAGAAAATGAAGAGGCAGCCCATGTCTCCTGTTTCCATCCCATAAAACTCTAAGATTTCATGATAGGACAAATCCCTGAACTACCTTTCTTTTCCTTTTTAAAAAGATTTCTCAGAACAAACATTCCATAAACTTATCCTGCTCATTCCAATGCTTGGTCAAACTAGATACACTAACTATAAGAAGTAAATTTCATAAGCCTGAATACAATTATCATTATTATTAGAAGAGGCTCAAATTGAAAATTTAAAACACAATGGGAAATGGGTTTTCTTGTTTTTAACATTTTAATGGAAACAGGTCAGATTTCAAAAAGTGGGCTAATGGTGTTAGGAAAAAAGGTATCTTTCAAAAATAAATCTTATACAAAAAGAAAACTTTGCTTTAAGATGATTTCAATCTATTGACTAAGATACATGGTAAAGAAAAGTCACTCCAAAATTCTGTTTTTCACCTTCCTGGCAGTGTCGGAAGTTGATGGGCTCGCCCAGAAAGCATGGAAATCTTAAGCCTTTAACTCTCAATTAGCCTTCAATTCCTCTATTTGAAGTTAATTTGCTGACCTGTTGGTAGACATCCATAAATTCGGCATCAGCTGAGAAATATTTAACTTTTTCTTCTACGGGGAGTGTGTGGGTGTTTGCAGAGGAGGGGTAACCCCCTTTTGGCCTTTGACCAGTGTTGACGATTTTCTAAGTCAATGTTTCTTCCTGGCCAGGCGGCTTATTATTTATTTTTTTTTTTTTCTTGTTGCTGGGCCTTTCTAGTTACTGTCAGGGCCGGCAAACCCTACCTCATCCCTTCACCTTTGTCCAATCCCATATGGTTCACCCTATATCTATGCAGGGTGACACCTGGGGGCCGGACGCAAACCCCTGCGGCTAGTGCAAGTGCAAATAGGGAGGAGGACTGTCACAGGGGAACAGGCGTGGGCCAAACCCGAGGTGGTATCTGACGGCTCATCGCCCGGTCCCGCGTGGCCGAAGGATTCCGCGCCCCTAGGTCTGCTCCCGCAAGACACGCATGCAGCTGTCGCGGAGCAGGAAGCTGATCGCAGCCCCAGGCCGCTTTGACAGACCCAATAGGAAAAGAAAAGGGTTCACTGCGGCTAGTAGCCTCACCCCTTCGGCTACGAGAACACGAGAAACCCCCGTCCCGGTCAGAAGGCAAGCGAGACCGCGGATCCGCAGCTACCGACTCAGCCCAGCCCAGTAGGGCCCGCCCAGGGGCCACTCCCCAAGGGAGGCAGTCAGTCACTCGCCCGCCCTTCCGGGCCCGCTCGGAGGGGACAGTCTCCCGCCCGCCCCCAGGGCTTCGTCCACCTCTCACCTTTGACGACGCGGTCAGCCCAGGAGGGGGCGGCGGGGGGCGGGGGCGGGGCGGTGCAGCCCGGGCCGGCTCCGGGGCGGCCATGCTGGGCCCGGGGCTCGGCAAGGTGCTGGGCCGGGCGGGTGTGGGCGGGGGCGGCGGCTACCAGAGCCAAGCGGCGGCGCCGCCGGGGAACATGGCGGACCCTCTTTCCCTACAGAGGGGCTAAGACCGGCA
>NW_023602012.1:0-15273 GCF_014898055.3 Talpa occidentalis
CCTGGTCCTGTACCTCACTGGGCAACTCGTGTCTCCGGTACTCCTTCTGGAGTGGTCCGTCTGTGTCTGAGACTGAGCAAGAGTTTGGGAAAGGGGAGGAGGAAAGCTTGTCGGGGCTTGCATGTCAGCAGACACGTTAGAGCTGCAGGGCAGACCAGGGTGAAACCACAGCCAGAGGCCCCAGGGCAGCCAGCCTTGAGGCCCGCCCCTCGCTCCTCTCTCATCTCAGTCTCACCCCAGAGGTTTCCTAGCAGGAGTGGGAGAGGCTGGTATCAGTCCTTGAGCCCTGACTCATTCCCTGACCTACTTGGGTGTTACCTGGCTATCTCCCAAATATCTGCCCATTGGCTTTGTTAGCAGCCCCAAGTGTCATCCCAGAAGGCAGAAGAAGAAAGCGATCACCTATGTATTTATTTCACCCTCACCTGAGGATGAGGTCCCAACAACAAATAAAAGTTTACAGTCTTCCTGGCTTTATGTACCATGAAGAGGTTACATTGGTTATAAAATGAGCAAGATCACTTGTGTTGCTACACTAAGAGACTGGTTACTTGACAGATTGCTTTACAGAAATGATCATGCTTGGGGCCTCCCTGGTGGCGCAGCAGTTGAGCGCTGGGTTACAAAGCTGCCCAGAGCCTCTGCAGCGCCGGTTCGATCCCTGGCTGCTCCCCGGCCACCGGAAGAGGGTCCCACATGGCGCACTGACCTCTCCTGCCGCCCGCTGCTCCCCTCAGCAGTGTACTTCGGTCCTTCTGCCTGCTCTGCTCCCTGCTCTGGCTCTGGTGATTCTCTCACCCTCCCGCGCTTCTGACTGTACCCAGTGCTTGTATAAATAAATAAATCTTTAAAAAAAGAAGAAATGATCATGCTTAACTTTCTCAAGAAAGAATAAAATTTTTATTTTATTTTACCAGGCAGAGGAAAGGGTTGGGGGTAGGAGGGACAGGGACAGGAATACTGATCAGGAAGTGACAGGCCATTATCACATAGTGAGTCAGGGGCCTATCTAGGGACACAACTCAGGTTTCCCAACCCCACCCCAAATTCCATTCTCTTTCCCTCAGCCTAGTTATTTATGGACTGGAGTCATGCTCTGGGCTTTATGGACTTTAGAGAACTTCTTGTAATCCCCAAATTCCTGAGAGGCCTATAGGAAATTAATGACATTGAATTGATAGTCTTCAGGGGTCCCTTTCAGTTTATCCTGTTGAAGAGTAGATACATGTTTGCTGTCTCCTTGAACGATTGTAAAAGCACTTCAGGGTTATCAAAGACTCAGAGAAGACAAATATAGTTGTGTGTGATCCTAAGGTTAGATTGCAGACACAGGAAATTTCATTTGCAATTCACTTGTTGGTTTTCAGATGCCAGTATTCTTGTGAGTCACTATACAGTGGATGCTGGAAATGATTTTCTGACCTCCCTTTATTCAAAGATTCAAATGTCCCCAGGTCCCAATCTCTCACTAACTAAGGTCATACTTCCCAAAGATATTAACTGGTTTCCAAGAAAGCAGATTTCCACTCTATCCCTTGGCAGAGAGGACCGAGTCATTAACACAGGCCAGGACATTCTGCCAGAGCTCCCCATCTGGAAGGAAAGAGGAAAAGGAGTTTCAGAGTTTCCATGAGAGCTGCCTAAAGGGGAGGAAAGGGGAGTGAGCCATAGGGAAGGAAGAAGAAAGCGCCAAGGCTGGAACACAAACTCCATAATCTGAAAAGAATATCAGATTCAGCAGACCTAAAATCCTGCACCTTTCCCTTCTTCCTAACCCTTAGCCAGGATGGCTTTGCATCCCATTTCTTTATCTTCACATATGCTTATCTGTTCCACCTGCCCCAGTTCTCCCCAGTCTTTGTTCTGCATGCACCTCCCTTCCAATGTTACGCTCTCCCTACAGATGGTGCTTAGATATTCCCAGACTACTTCTTAATGTTTCTCAAAATAACAGAATGGCTGAGTGGGAAGGGACTTGCTCACAACCTATGGTGCACGGAAGGACTTTAGTAGACACAGGGAGCCTCTGGAATTGAATGTCAATTTAGTGCATATATGCATCTTTCTGGAAAGAAGTTCTACAGCTTGTCTTGGTTTCTTCTACCTTCCCTTCCAATCCCTGCTCTTGACGGTCAGTTTAAGTGTTTTTTGGGAAGAGTCTGGGAATCTAACTGAGTTTTAGAAGCCCAAATCATGACTTCCACTTTCAAAAATGAATCCCTTGAATAAAACCATATCCTGTACTCACGCCATAGGAGAACATTAATTTTAATTAATACTTGATTCAATATCATCTATAATAACTTTTTAATTTTTTTTATTATCATTAATATACAATTAATCAATCCAACTTCATTTAGTTAATGAATATTTATTGACTATCTACAGTCATTGCTCTAATCAAATCACTAGAGATATGAGCATTAAAGAGACGTGTTTCCGGCCCACATGCAACTTATATTTAGTAGGAGAAAGAAAAGTATACCAAAAAAATTGCAAAAGAATGATAAGTGCCTCTGCAGAAATAAGCCCAAGCAAGGTGTAGGTACAAAGGAACGTATGGGAGACCATTTGGAGTATTCGGGTGGAATCACATTTGAGTTTGGAGAGATGACTAGGAATTTTCAGGGTTTGTAGTTAGGAGTCGTGAATTCTAAGCAAGAGGATTGATGTGCACAAATACACAGCTGCATAATGCAACGCAGAATGGCCAGGGTACTCACAGGGGATCTGATATGTTATCCCTGTACTGAGGGCCTAATTAGAGAGGTTGAAGACTCAGAATGATCACGGAGAAAATTCTAAATATCCCAACAGATTGTCATCACGTTCTGCCTGGGCACTCTTTGTGAGAGGGAACCTAGAACTTTGTAACTTTGGCAATTCATTTTGTTCTTGAGCATCTGATTGTGACAAATTCCTTCCTCTACTGATGTAATATTTACTTCTTTCTTTCACCCAATGGCTTTTGCCTTTGCCTTCTTACAAAATAAGTCTACATCCTCTTCTGTTAGATTGAATCAAATGAAGTTGCCATTTTTGTTTTTTTTTAAAGATTTATTTATTTATGCATGCAAGATCTGGGGTACAGGCCAGAGGTGTGAAGGGTGAGAGGATTCACTAGAGACAGAGTGGGAAGCAGAACAGGCAGACTGACTGAAATACACTGCTGAGGGGAGCAGCGGGCGAGACAGAAGAGGTATGCTGCGCCATGTGGGTACCTCCCTGGCTGGGGATCAAACTCATGCTGCAGTGGCTGCAGATAGCTTCATAGGTTGTGTCTTAACCCATTGCACCACCCTGAAGTTGCCATTTTTGTCGGTCAAAATGGTTGAATATTAGCAATTTCATATTGTTAGCTTAATACTTGACAGAACCAGCCATTTGAGATAGTCATTATTTATCTACCTTAATTTTCTCTTCTCCATTTTTGTTTAAAGATTTTTTTATTTATACATACAAGGACTGGGGTACAGGCCAGAGGTGTGGGGAGTGAAAGGATTCACCAGAGAAAGTGGGGAACAGAACAGGCGGATCCATTGAAATACACTGCTGAGGGGAGCAGCGGGCGAGACAGGAGAGGTCTGCTGCACCATGTGGGTTGCTCCCTGGCTGGCTGGGAATCGAACTCATGCTGCAGAGGCTGCCAGGAGCTTCATAGGTTGCATCTCAACCCCTTGCGCCACCAGGGAGGCCCTCTTCATTTTTAATATCTCTAAAAGCCATCAAATTCTTCCTCACCTGGTAAGTTACTATATCCTTCCCCAACCTGATCTCTCACTGGGCATATACTAGTTCATCTACATCTTTTTAAATATAGTGTTCCTGGAATTGGTCAGTTCAAGGCACAGTGAGATTATTATCTCTTTTAACATTGTATCTTTATGTGAAACTATAACTACATTGGGTTTGATGAGACCTAAACCTTTCTTCACATAAAATGCCATCAAACCAGTCCCACTATTTCTTGTACAATTAATTTTCTTAAAATTTAAATGAAGTTCTACTCTGTATCCCTGTCAAATTTCATCTTGTTGATTTTGGTACTTTGTTCTAAGCTGTCAAAATTATTTTAAATATTGCTTCTATCATGCATTAAACTAATTAGCTTTGCCAGCTAGATCATCCTCTAAGATATTGATTTTTAAATAATGTTTAATAGGACAGTAAGGTCATTTTATTGCTATCAATCTTTTATTCAGTATCCTCTTGCGTTCAGTTGAAAAATCTATGTAATTGGGATTATCCACCCACAATGTCCCAGGCTCATTTTCTTAGCTCCATCCTCCTTCTGCTCCTTCACTCTCTTTCTCCTATCTTCCCCTAGTCCATTAGGCAAACTAGACCCACCCAGGCATCTCTGTATAGGATCCACAAACACCTGTTGTTTTCAAGAACCTTCCCCCTTGCAAATTCCCCACCTGCTGTCATGCTGATATTCTTTCCATGCAGCTCTGCAGGTCATTTTATGATTCCCAACTTTCATTACCACCATCTGCCACTCCAAACATGACATTTCTATATGCTCCCAGGTATTTAGACTCCAGCTTGGCCTTTGGTCCAGCTCTTTCCATTGGCTCCTGGCACTCCCCCGTTTGCCTCAGATAGGATTCTCTTTTGTAGTTTAGCTATCATCTCATAAATAATATGTAACCCTGCCTCAATCTTTTTGACAGGTATATAATATTCTATTACCCAGATTACTATCTAAGCAATAGATATACTATGCAATGGAATGCATAGCTATTTAGGTAGTTCCAAAACTTTTGGGATTACAAACAAGGAGACTATTTTCAAGTACCAATGTGAGCTAAATTCCTGAAATAAAACGGATCAAAATATATATACATTTTGGGCCTCCCTGGTGGCGCAGCAGTTGAGCGCTGGGTTGCGAAGCTGCCCGCAGCCTCTGCAGCGCTGGTTCGATCCCCGGCTGCTCCCCGGCCACCGGAGGAGGGTCCCACATGGCGCGCAGACCTCTCCTGCCGCCTACTGCTCCCCTCAGCAGTGTACTTCGGTCCTTCTGTCTGCTCTGCTCTCGCTCTGGCTCTGGTGAATTCTCTCACCCTCCCACACCTCTGACTGTACCCAGTGCTTTATAAATAAATAAATCTTTTTTTTTAAAAAAAGATATATACATTTTTACTTTGATAGAGCCTAATTTCCCTCCAAATTGTTCCATTTACTCTAGTAGTGGTTTAGATCTCAGCAACACAAACAATTTAGAATTAAATATACCTGTTCTTAAAAGACAGCTTGCTATTATGCTGTCAGTAATTTGAAATTGCTTCTAATTTTCCTCTTCTCTCTCCTTTTACCTCATTTCCTCCTCTGATTGCTCCTGAACTCCAAATTCCTCTCACTGATTAATACAAAGTAATTCTGCTCTCTCCAGACCCTACCATTTTACTCTGCCCTGGCCCTGTATTTGCATTTAACAAACCACAACACAGTAAGCTTGCTGCCTTCCAAAGTTATCCACTTCAGTAATAACGATATTGAGCATTAACATGCATTAACCTATGTAATCCTTCCAACAATCTTATGATGCAGGTGCCATTATTGTCCCCACATGATGGATGAAGAAGAAATTCTAAATAAAGAGGTTAAGTAGCTTCTCCAAGGTCACACCATTTAAAAATTGAACCTCTTAACTTCTACAGATACCTCTTTTGGGAGATTAATTTAGGTCCCTGTCAATTGCTAACCTTTCTTAGTGATTATTCTGAATATAATTCAGGCTCTGGTTTCTACCCTCATCCCTATGTAGCCCACAGCCTGTTCTATTAGCAGCTCTGCCCCACAAAAGTGTCTGGAAAAAAACAAGTTTCAGGACTGCCTTAGGCTATGGGAGAGGAAGAAGTACGGGGTGGGATCACAGGCAAATGGGGACCTTGCTCTCTCTGCAGCAATAGGGCCTCCCTTTGCTGGTCTCTGGGTGGGTCTCCCCAGACAGGAAGGGAGCAGTTG
This sequence comes from Talpa occidentalis, assembly GCF_014898055.3. Taxonomy (NCBI): domain Eukaryota; kingdom Metazoa; phylum Chordata; class Mammalia; order Eulipotyphla; family Talpidae; genus Talpa; species Talpa occidentalis. The sequence goes on from NW_023602012.1 coordinate 5,971, forward strand.
GGTTAGTCAGCCTAGTTTTTTTCTTGCACTCAGAACACTGAAATTCAGAAAGTGCTGAGACCAATGCAGGTACATTCTATTCAACAAACAATGATTGAGTCTCAACAATGGGCCAGGGACTGTGCTGGGTTCGTCATATGCTTTAGAAATGAAGATAAGCACTGGCATTGCCTGCAAGTACTTATAGTGTGATAAGTACTTCAATAGCTAGAGACAGATGCTAGTGCTGGGAATGAGAGGGTGAGAGAGAAAGGGAAAATAGGGGTAATACGGTATTATTCCTGGGGACTTTTGATTTTAAGGAAAAAAATTTAGATTAGAGAAAGAAATAATAACTCAGTTTTAGTAAGGATTTCAGGTAAAGGGGAAGCCCCTTAAGGCACGGAATTCTTCAACCACAGGTGAGGTGTGAAATCTCTTGCCTATTTATCTGGAACGTTGAGGAAGGAAAGTTGGAGGGCAAAAGGCAGTCAGGAAAAGTTCCAAGATCTGTAACAGAGTGTGTGGGGGTGGAGGGATATGTGTTCTGTGAAATGTTAATTCCTGCTTTTTATTGGCAGCTTTTCTGGAAATTGATGACAGCTGATGGTGGTGAAATCACCAGTGACCACGGTGGTGTCCCTGCCTCTAGGTGAGCGGCTCTCACCTGGACCAGTCCACATGGCAGGCTGCTCTAGCGTCTTCTCTAGGTTCTTCTTTTTTCTCTCCTGCTTATTTCATGAAATTAGGGTATTGTTTTTTTGGTTTTGTGTTTGGAGGTAAGGGAGGGAGGGGGAGGAGGAGAAAGATTCGTTTTCCAAGAGCAGCGAATAAGCAAGTCACATCCTCTACACAAACCAGGCAGCTTCTTACAGGATAGAATCCTGGAAAAGAAACTCACTCGGCAGAGAAACCCAGTTTCTGGTTTCAAGTCTGGTCCAATTTACTGTGAGCTTTGGAAATTCACAACCTAGCTGTACTATGGGGATTTGAGCTACGGGAATAATAACTTTTTGTGTCTCACTGATAATGTGAAAGAAAGGAAGAAAGGAATAATAAACATTCAAAGTCCTTAGGAACTAGTGGTCTGTAGAGAAGTGTCTTGCTGTTTTTATTAATTTCTCAGACTGTTTTGGAAAAGTAAAAAGGCCATGGCTGGTTTGCTATTTTTTAAACGGATCTGAGTGTTGCTAAGGGCCTCTTTTGAGTAACTTCCTCCTCTTAATTGGGACAGAAATCCTGGCCATTGGCAGAAACAGAGAAGGGCCAAAATAGAACATAGGTGGTTTACAACTTGTGATTCTCAGTAGACACCTCTTAAGAATTTGGTTCTATTTTCTTTAAAGATTTATTTTTATTTATTTATGCATACAAGCACTGGGGTGTAGGCCAGAGGTGTGGGTGGGTGGGTGAGAGGATTCACCAGAGACAGAGTGGGAACAGAACAGGCAGACTGACTGAAATACACTGCTGAGGTTAGCAGCAGGCAAGGCAGGAGAGGTCTGCTGTGCCATGTGGGTAGCTCCCTGGCCAGGGATAGAACTCATATTGAAGCAGCTGGCAATAGCTTGATATGCTGTGTTTTTTTGTTTTTTTTTTTAGGTGGAGCATATGAATTTATTTATTTATTTTTTTTTTATATAATAAATTTTATTTTTATATTCCCTATACAATTGCAGCCCCCCCATTCTGACCCCAATCTCTCCCCTCCCACCCCCGCCCCCTTAAAAGTGTCTATGGTTCGTAGTTTTTTGTTGATTTTGATTTTCACTTTCTTATAGTTATTCGTTTTCCTGATCCCTTATTTAAGTTTTCTAGATTCCTGCTATGAGTGAGACCATCCAACTGGGAGAACATTTTTGCACCCAACACTAATGATAAAGGACTGATCACAAAAATCTGCAAAGAGCTGATGAGACTCAACACAACAAAGAAAATAATCCAGTCAAAAAATGGGCAGAAGAGCTAAAAAGAAACTTCTCTGAAGAGGAAATACAAATGGCCAACAGGCATATGAAAAAATGTTCAACATCACTTGTCATCAGGGAAATGCAAATCAAAACTACCATGAGATACCATCTTACACCAGTGAGAATGGCACATATTAAAAAAACTAGCAACAACAAATGTTGGCGAGGTTGTGGAGAAAAAGGAACTCTTCTGCACTGTTGGTGGGAGTGCAAACTGGTCCAACCACTGTGGAGAGCTGTGTGGAGATTTCTGGACCTACTAAACATAGAGCTTCCATATGATCCAGCAATTCCACTCCTAGGTATTTACCCAAAGGACACAGAAACATCAATTCCATAGGCTGTGTTTTTTAACCCCTGCGTCACCAGGGAGGCCCAAGAATTTAGCTCTATTTTCAAAGCAAAGTCATTATAACATGGGCCAGTTCTAAAGAACATGTATAAGAAGAAATATGGATAACTCAAAGAGGAAGAAATGGCAAGAAAAAAATTCACTGATAAACTACCAATGACCATAAAACGTGGAAACAAAGGTGCATATAGGGTCTCCCTGGTGGTGCAAAGGGTTAAGCACAGCACTATGACGCTATCTGCAGCCACTGCAGCACAGGAGTTCAATCCCAGGCCAGTCAGGGAGCAACCCACATGGCGCAGCAGACCTCTCCTGTCTCTTCCGCTGCTCCCCTCAGCAGTGTATTTTGGTAGATCTTCCTATTCTGCTCCCACTCTGCCTCTGGTGAATCCTCTCACCCCTGCACCTCTGGCCTGTACCCCAGTTCTTGCATGCATAAATAATAAATCTTTAAAAAAAACATGAAGGTGCATATACTAATGAAAGACTCAGTAGCACTACAGTGTAACACATGCTGTGTTCAAGAGTATCACATGATCTGCTCGACGTCCTATTTCTCAACAGGACGTGCCATCCCATGTGCATGCATGCAACATGGACACAGCTTCTCTCAGTTCCTGCAAAGGACTATGTGATGCTTCGTTTCACATAATTTATATTTGATTTTCATTTTTACCGAAAAACCTGCATTCCACAGAAAAAACAAACAGGGGGCTCCCTCTGTAAAATTGAAACTCTTCCTGAATTTCCAGGAATTTCTAGCTCTCATAGCTCCTATAGAGATGAACACAGAGATCAGACCCACAGAAAACAGCCAAGAACCTTGAGAGAAAGGGTATAAAAGTAGAACACACAGAATGTGACCATGGGGCAGTTTTAAAAACCAAGGTCAGGGGGTGAGACAAAATGAGAGATCTTCTGGAAAAAGACACAATATATGAAGGGGAAAGGCTAGTGAGAAGAACAGAAGGTAGGTCAGAAAAGAAAAAACATTCTTCAGAAGAACTTTACAAACTGTGGAATCAGCCCCCATTAGGCAAAGCTGATGGATATGAGTGTAACACTTTCCATAGGGAATTAGTAAAAAATAGAATTTATAAGCTAGAAGAACACTCACGTTTATCTTATCTAACACCTTATTTTATTGATGAAGAAACTAAGGCACAGAAAAGGACCATGGCAAGACTGAGTGTTGAGGAGAAAAGAACGCTTGTTCTGAGTCAGTCAATTAATCTTTGCCCTTCTCAGTTTTCCAAAATGAAAATAATAACATCCACTTCGTGTGGTACTTGGCAGAATAAGTGAAAGAATACCTGGGATAAAGTACATAGCAATTCACCAAAAGCAGAAAGAATGGCCAATATGAAAAAAATGTTCTTCCTAACCAGGAATTAAAGAAATGCAAAATAAACAACAATGAGGGCCTCCCTGGTGGTGCAAGGGGTTAAGATGCTACCTGTGAAGCTATCCGCAGCCACTACAGCACTAGTTCGATTCCCCCACAGGGAGATACCCACGTGGCACAGCAGACCTCTCCTGACTCGCCCGCTGCTCCCTCAGCGGAGTATTTCAGCAATCTGCCTGTTCTGCTCCCTGCTGTGTCTCTGGTGAATCCTCTCACCCCCCACACCTCTGGCCTGTACCCCAGTTCTTGTATGCATAAATAAGTAAATCTTAAAAAAAAAATAAACAGCAGTGACGTACTATGTTACTTTCACCTACCAACCTGACAAAAGGAAACAAAGCTTATCGTGCTGGAGGGTATGGAAGCAGATATTCTCACAAAGTGCTGAAAGAAGTATACATTGCTACGATTCAGGAAGCCAATTTGACAGCTCCTATAAGAGACTGAAAAATGCTCATGCTTTTGGACTCAGGATCTTACTTCCAGATATTTAAACTAAGAAAACAATCATGTGGGGGCCTCCCTGGTGACCTAGAGGTTAAGTCTCAGCACTATCACTGCTACGGCTTGAGTTCGCTCCCCGGCCAGGGAGCAACCCACATGGTGCAGCAGACCTCTCCTGTCTCACCAGCTGCTCCCCTCAGCAGTGTGTTTCAGTAGATCCACCTGTTCTCCCCTTCTGTCTCTGATGAATCCTCTTACCCCCTAAACCTCTGGCCTACAGAGTTCTTCTATATAAAATAAATTTTAAAAAAGTCTTACAATAAAGGAATAATTCTTTAAATAATAATAATAATAATAAGCTGGGCAAAAGACTTAAAAAGATACTTCACATACTCCAAAAAAGACATAAATGGCCAATAAGCCATGAGAAGGTGCTTTGTAAGAAATGCTGACACACACCACCCACGTTCTCCCTTTGGCATGCAGGACGTGCTCCTCAGCTGTTGGGAAGGCTGCCAGCAGACAGCTCTCAGCTGTCATTCCACTTCAGTGACTTCCTATGCTGAAAAGCGATGACTACCTGAGGTCACTCCCTCTTCTTGTGGTGACTGGCATTCAATGACTAATCAGCATCAAGGTGTACTGCCTGGCCCTGGCCATACTAGGAACATTTTTGTAAGGTTGTCTTAGTTTCAGCACTCCTTGCAGGGTCAGGGAAGGCCTCTGAGACTGCATCACAGCTCAACAGTTCGATTCCTCCACCCACTCGAACTTTCACAGATGTAGAGCCCCAAACACTCCCTTGAACAATCTCCCTTCAGAGTTTGCTCCCAGCTAACTCTGCTCCCAATCAGAGTACTGCAAGAAAAGACCCAGCCAACAAGGGAGTGGCCAGAGACAAGCAAATAAAACAGGATGGGAGGCCATCAAGTAGACAAGCTAAAAAGAAAGACCAACAGACAAAAATATGGAATATCCAGTGACAAGTGACCACGATACAAATATGGTGAAATATGTGTAAGGGGCAGGACAGGACACAGTGCAGGTTTTCTGATCCCATGCAGACCGGGTAAAGGAGGAGCCAAAGTCCTCAGTAGTTTGCAGGTTTTTTATTTGGGGTTCACCAGGCATATGGCAGGCAGGGTGCAGGCAGGCCTCCCAGCCCCCAGCAAGTCTTTACTCTATCTGAGCTCTCCGGAGTTCGTTCTGCTGCTTCTCGGCTTTTCTTTCGGCTTCTGCTTCGGCTGCTGCTGCTGCTGCTGCTGCTGCTGCTGGCGTCCCCGTGATGCCGCCCTTAAAAGCCCAGTCTTAGCCCAGGTGAATCACATCTACCTATGCCCACACCCTATTCCAAGTGCCCCGCCATCAGGCATGCACTCAGGACAAGGATCCATCATCTACCCCGATGGCGGAGGGAGGGCAGAAACCCGATATTTTTCCTTACCCTACAATGTGGAAAAAAAGGAACTCTCATACATTCCCAATGGGTATGTAAAATGGTGCAACTATGTTGGGAAAGTATTTGGCAGTTTTTATAAGGTTAAATATCCATTCTGTTGTTTAAATATGTACCCAGGGGAGATGAAGATATATCCCCATAGAACAACTTGTACAAAACTGCTCATAGATAGCCTTAGTTTGAATAGCTCCAAACTGGAATAACCCAGATGTCAGTCACTAAGAGAATGAATAAATTAATTGCAGTGTAGGCTTACAATGCAATAAAGGAATAAACTACTGAAGCACACAACATTACAGATCAAAAAATATGATGTTGAATAAGAGAAACCACAAATACACATACACTGGACACATCTTGAATGATCCCATTTATATAAAGTACAAGAACAGACAAAAGAAATCTATGGTGATAGAAATCAAAGTAGTTGCTTATTAAGTAAAGTGGGGGATGGATGGGATTGAGTGAATAGGGCCATGAGGAAAATTTCAGGGGTGATGAAAAGAGTTGATACCTTGTTTTAAGTGCTAGTGACACAGTAGTTACTATTGTCAGTAGGCACAGACCTGAACATTTAAAGTTGTCCACCTATTGTTTGTAAATTAAACTTCAATCGAGCTTATACATACACACTGAAGCACACACCAGGCATGCAGTCTGCTTAATAACAAGTAAAAAGGAGGTTATTTTTTTAAAGAACCAAATTATTAATTATAGAAAAAAATTTCCTCTCTTGGGTTATGGTAAAATGTGAGATTCTGTTGGGATATTCCTTGATTGAAGAAAACATTCTTCACAGCATGTTTTTCCTCCCCCATTAAAATAGTTAAGCTTTGATAGCTACAGAAGTGGCAGAATCAAGTCTATAATGTCTGCCTGCATCATTTGTAGGTGAGTGGAAATGCTGAAAGTGTATTAAGATACTAACAGTGGTAAGAGAAAGAAATCAAAAACCCTTGTTGGTTTCGCAGGGTGGTATATCAGTATTGACTGCTCCTGGACAAAATCTTGCCAACATCACTTTCAAAGCAACTTCTCTTACAAAATATGGTACAATCTCTGCCCTATTTGAACGGGAGTATTTAGTATCAGACAAAGTATTTAAACTATTTAAAATATTTGAAGAAACAAGTTGATTTTATGGAGCCAGTTGATGTTCATGTCTGCTGTATTTCACTAAAGTTAATACCCTGAGGTGTTTTTGTTTTTTTTTTTTTTAAAGATTTTATTTATTTATTTTTTGTGTAGAAGAGCTGGGGTAGATTAGGCCAGTGGTGCAGCGGGTAAGAGGACTCACCAGAGACAGAGTGGGGAGCAGAATAGGCAGATTTACTGAAATACACTGATAAGGGAAACAGTAGGCAAAACAGGAGAGGTCTGCTGTGCCATATGTGGGTTGGCTTCCTGGCCAGGGATCGAACTCAGGCCTTAGCTGTGGGTAGTCCTAGTGATAGTGCTGCGACTTAATCCGTAGGCCACCAGGGAGGCCCATCACCCTGGGGCTTAAGAAAATCAGAAGAATCAGAGAATCCTTTTTAAGGGTTTCATACCTCCCAGACAAAAAAATGACAAAATGCCAATCGACTCTTAAAAGAAAGATTTTTGCAAATGCACAGCTATTTTAAAATTCCTTTTTATAAATCTAACAGTTCAAAAGCCATAGTCTGCCATCTTCAAAATCTGAAAGCCATCTAAGGATAGCGTTGCCAGATTTAGGAAATAAAAGTATAGGATGTACAGTTCAGTTTGAATTTTAGGCAGCAATAGTTTATAGTATAAGCATTCTCCCCAAATATGTCCCATGAAATATTCGAGACATATTTGTACTAAAAAAACTTCTGTTGTCTGTTGAAAATCACAAACTTAGCGCTGGGGTTCCTGTATTTTATGTGGTCAGCCTGGTACTGTGGAGAGTTACTCTACCAAACCAGTATAAGGGTTAAAAAAAAAACTCAGGTTTTTAGCTCCGGTCTTAGGATAGATTACGGACAAACCTTGTGGTTTCCGATAATTGACAACCCTGTGGTCCGATGCACCTGGCGGGAGTAGGGTGTGTGGCATAGGTAGATGGGATTCACCTGGGCTAAGACTGGGCTTTTAAGGGCAGCGTCACGGGGACGCAGCTGAAGCAGAAGCAGAGAACCATGAGAGAGAGCCCAGAAAGAGTGAAGACTTGCTGGGGGCTGGCAGGTTCCCAGCACCCTTGTCTGCTTGTGTACCTGGTAAATCCCAATAAAAGTCTGCAAAAGCCACTGAGAGCTCCAGGACTACTCCTATCCTCCTTTACCCGGTTTGCTGGATTAGAAAACCTGCACTGTGTCATTCCTGCCCTCACAACCGGATACCCCACTGGCTGATTCCTGCCTTGAGGGGGTCGCCACACAGAATTACAAGGACAGCAATGGTCATGGTAAAAGGAGGAGAATTGAACCTTTCTTCTGCTCCATGGATTTCTACTCTTTCACACTGAAAATACTGTGAAAACATTTAAATGTATATCCAGTTCTTCAGAGTGGTAATGGATTAGTTTTACTAAGTTTTTGAGAATATACTTCATTCACATCACTGGGGTTTGTTTGTGTAGGGTTAAGAGCCTAGGATTAGCCACATGGATTTATGAAGCTAGAGAACTTGTTTCTCTTGCTGGGTTTGCCTATCCTAGTGAGAAATGATATGACCTCATTTTGCAAAGCAGTTTGAGGACTTGAAAAATACTGCATGAAAAAAAAATTTTTTTCTCACTGAAGTTATTACTCTTCCCCTTTCACAAAAAGACTGTTCCCATTGTTTTTACTTAACAGGATTTTTGCAATGTCCTATCTCCAAGGTGGAGACGGAGGTGTTTTGAATGGAGGCTGGGGTAAGCGCTCTAGTGGTGGGATGAGAACCAAAACACCGCTGAGTCTGATTTAAGCACTCATGGAGAGGGCATTCTTTCCAGCATCAGCTGATGCGCTCTGCAGCACAGGATTCTGTTACCCTCATTTGAGCTGCCTGGTTATTCTAGCAATCAGATCTTTCTGTCTCCTTCCCGTTACCCAGCCTTGACACCAGCTGTCATGTGCTGTCCTTTGCCTTGACTCCCAGGCACACAATTCTCCCTTTTCTTTAATCTCAAATGCCAGAATTTTGAAATTTCTAGGACATTTACATGATTATACCAATAGGGCCTATGTGACCAGGACTGTCCTGAAACACCTAGAGCACGTAGTCTCCTAATATCTCAACAGGAAAGGAGACGGGACTGGGAGTCAAAAATTTTCTCATCGTGGCTTTAGTCACTGCTTTGTACTTAACCTTCAGCAACTTACTGCATCTATTGCTGGCAGTTTCTCATCCCATTTTCTTAAAAGTCCCCTTAACACTAACAAAAAAGAACAAAAGGAACCCATTTCCAACTTACTTTGCCTTTCAGAATTTAAGTTTGAATTCCAGTGTTTGTAACATGGGTGTGGGCTTCTCTTCCTTTGCCATATGTGGAGAAAAAGTTACAGAAGACTTTACAGAAGTCTTAAGGATTTACCATTTTAATTCCTTGTTTAGTAGAATGAAGTAGCTTTTTGCTTTCAGGGTGGCAATTTGAAAATTTCAAGTCTGAGGCCTCCCTGGTGGACAAGGGGTTAAGCAAAGCACTGTGAAGCAATCCGCAGTCTCTGTATCATGAGTTGATCCCAGAACAGCCAGGGAGCTACCC
>NW_023602014.1:0-15272 GCF_014898055.3 Talpa occidentalis
GTGCCACCGGGGAGGCCCCCTATTTGTTCATTTTAAACAGACACTTTTTGAGCAGTGGTCCGGGCCCTGTACTGCTTGCTGGGGATGGGGCGCACTAAGAGCCCATCTGGCTGCCCTCACGGAGCTGAGGTGCACATCTACTTTGGCTTTGGAGAACTGAAAGGAATGGAATGAAACTGGAAGGAAAGGAATTGAACTCAGGGTTTAGGGCAGCACCTGGTTGGGCCTTTTGCCTCTCCTGGCTCACTCCCAGCACTCCTGTCTCTTGATACCCCAGGACTGCTTGCTGGGGCCCTGATGCACTGGGCAGCAGGGCAAGGGAAAGGGGCAGGGTGAAGACCTTGAGGAGACTGGATTTGGGTACCCTGGAATTCCAGAAGAGCAGTCCAGCAGTCCAGCAGACAATCCAGCAGACAGTCCAGCCTCTGGACCCTTCTCCTGTGCCGCTTAAACATCCCTTCAACATGACTCCAACCACACTTATCTGGGTGCCTGTATGCCCCACTTAGCCCCACAAAGACAGGGACTATCTGGTCTGTCTATGTGCCAGCATATCACAGACAGAAAGGAGCACCACAAATGTATGTTGAAGAGACAAGACAGAGACAGAGCAGGAGAGAGAAACTGAGGGGAGGGACACCACCCAGCAGGAACTGGCCAGTCCTCCTGGGGCTAGAAACCAGCCATAGAGAATGTGCAAGTGTATCCTGTAAGCCCTTGTAGTAGAGATAAATGGCTCCATGATTACAAGGGCTGAGCCACAGCCCCTTCCTGGGGTGGCCCAGGAAATGCAGGCTTTGAAGGGGGGAGGGAGGTAGTGTGCTGCTGGCTAGGTGGGGGGAGGGGAGTGCAGGCAGCAGGGTGTGGAGGGTCACAGTGCAGATGTGTGGTCCAAATGAGAGTGGGAGGGTAGGAATTTGGTGCAGGTTAGATGGATGATTCTCCCACGTGAGAGATGACTGAGATGTATGCACAAATGCATTTTGGGAACATGCAGGACTTGTTTTCACTAGACAACGAGTCTTACGTGGTTCCACTTTCCAGGAGCTCCCAGCCATGGGTACACATAACCAATGCAAGCAGCTTGTAATAAATCTGTCAGAGGAGAGAGGACCAGAGAGAAGGTTATGGAAAGTCAGAGAAGGAAAATATCACCCTCAAGAGGATTCCAGATGGGGAGAGGACATGGGTGGGGACAGCCTGTACTCTAGGGTTTGAAGGGCACACAGGGCTTCTGAAACTACGGAGGGCTTAGAGGCAAAGGAACATGAGCAAAGAAGAAGGCTGGGGTGCACACGCTTGTACACTACCTTTCCTTCCCTTTCTAGCACAAGGGGAGAAAGGGAGGGTCTAGGTTTGACTGCTTGACACCTAACTTACTGACCCCATTATCAAGGCATACAATGGTTTGGAAGGCTTGAGCCCCGAGTGCTGGGCCCTGCTCTGTGCTCACTAAGCTGTGGGAACTGGATCCAGCAAGTCCATTTTCTTCTTTGGGCCTCAGTGTCCTCATTTGTACAATGAGGGCCCTGCAGCTCAGAAACATCAGACACCTGGTGTCATCTTTTCCACTGTGTTTGTAACTAATCCCTCTTGCCCACCTGGTCTCAAACCTCCTACGAAGAGGCAGGACATAGGGCTCTCCCCAAATCCATCCTTTTCCTGGAGTTCAGCCCCTGGCCAGGAAGTGGGAAAGCAGGATTTCCTCTGAGGATGTTCTCTGTGACCCAGACAGTTCCGGTTTGGGGAGCGTAGAGGAGACAGAGAGCCTCACCCAGGCTTCCAAACCCGAAAGCCCCTTTTTGTGGGTTTGATGTTTTTCTGCCACACTGGACTTTGAACTGCCTAAAAACAGGGAATGTGTCATTCAAAGCTGAAGAATGCTTGGTACCACTTGGGACAGATGTCACTCAACATTTTGGTGGGGAAGACTGAATCCTCTTTGTATTTTTAAAATTTTTATGCAAAGTAGGGCAATCTCCTTTTCCTCATCTCTGCCTGTGGAAATCATTCAAATCCTCCAAGGTCTGACTCCACTTGCAGAAGCCTTTCCCTCTGGGCTTGTAAACCACGGCTCACACTGCGCTGGATCACATGGCACATAATCACAGTATGTCAGAGATGCATGGCTAGCACTGTCACCTCCAGAACAGAGAAACTGAGGTCTACTGATAGGAGGTGACTTGCTCAATGTCACAGATTTGAGCCAAAGCAATGACGAGGGGAACCCATTGTGACTGATAGCTCATTCAGTGTTCCACTTGTATGTTTTCTCCTTTCCAATCCTCGTATCCTGCCCTCAAGACCCTCCAATGCTGTAGACCTATTCACTCTGTGCTTTCCAACAAGCTATTCCTTCCATCAGAAAGATCGCCCGTTCTCCTTCTCTTCCCTATATTGCTCCTGCAAGATTCTGGGAAAACGTCACCATCCTTGTGGAACAGTCTCAAAATAACCCACCCCAAGCTTCTCCGATATAATCTCACACATTCTATTTTATTATCAGCACTGACCTCACTGTTTGCATGTCTCTCCCTCATTGGACTGACTTATTTCGAAGCAAGTTTGTCTTGTTCATCACCCGATGCTGAGAGCTGAGCTTGTGCCCATTCTGAATCAGTATCCTCTACCTGTTGAATGATGAGGGGAATAAATGGTGCTGATGAGAGGAAGAGCAAAAGGTAGTGGCTCTTGCTGGGCTAGATGCTATGGAAGGACCTAGGCTGATGTCCCTGACCCCGTTATACCCAACAGTGTCTGTCTCTTAGCTTGGGGGTGGGGTAGGGAGAGGATTAACTATGCCTACCATACACACTTCAGTCAGGTTTTGGTTGTGAGAATTCTGAGGAAATATTTGCGGAAGCACTTGAAAAGTATGAAGCAGTCTGCAACTTTAAGACATTATCATTACATTTATTTTGCAGACATAAAATCCTCTCATTTAATCTAGGAGGCTCAGAAAGGTTCTGCCCCCATGAGTAATGTCTAGAAAACAAGAGCACAGAAAAACCTTTTGTTCCTTTAATTTCCTGAGCCCAATACAGTAGCTCACCACCGCATTGTAAAATCACTAAAGTTTATAAATCTTTGAACATTAACATAGCTGGGGTTGCTAATTTCAGGACTCGAGTAAAAATAGAAGTTTCTGGTCTTGGCTGAAGGGTGAAGGGACCCTTTCATGGAAGAAAAAAGGCAGGGCAACTAGGAGAACAGCATTGACTATAGTATTCAGAATCATCTTTGAGCTTGAGGTCTGTTTCTTATGGAAAGTGCTTCCTGAATAGAACTGAGAAAGTTTATTTTGCAGTGGCTTAATAAGAGCTTGAGCCCTGGAGTTAAAACTCGAATCTCTGTTAGCAACTTATTTGGTTACTTCCCTAAGGCTGTTCTCTCAACTAGGAGGGTGACACACCAGCTGGGTCAGCAGGAGGCTTAGATGGATGAATGCTTGGGAAGGGCTCTGCACAGCATCCTATAAACACGTGATAAGCCTAAAAAGATGTGAGCTATCATGATCACACGCTGTGGCTCCTGGAAATCTGAATGTCTCATTGTGGCTTTTCATCATACACTGTTTCCTATTGTTGTGTGACCTGCTTCCAGGTATTCGTTTCTCCTGTCTTTACAGCTGGCAAAGGGCACAGATTATGGGGCTTAGCACAGGCAGAGCACAATGTAGGCAAAGGACAAGTGAGCACAACGTAGCCAGTGAAGGGCACAGTGGTTGAGTGAAGAGACATTTGAAGAAGGTGGGGAGTGGGGCCAATTGGCCGGGACCAGGACTGAAGGATCTGTTTCTCAGAAGGTGGGTAACAGAAGCACTATCATTTTCTTATTCCACTTTAAGTATCACCCACATGTCCATAAACAGTATGCTGTGGGACAGAATAAAAGAAAAAAATTCTGAGAAAATGTCACTCAAGATGCAATCATTTCTAAAGCCTTTTCATCCAATTTTCCCAGTAGTGATTTCCCCAAGATGACTAAAACCTATTACAGTAACAAACTCGACAAATAACTTCCCACAGTAAAACATTCTTCTTAGAGAAATTTTTTAGAGTGGGCTTCAGTGAGTCCTTTTTCTTTGGAGCTGTATTTAGTAAAGACATGTTCTGTGGAATTAACCTGCAGTTTAAATTCAGTCTCAGATAACACAAGTGATGGAATTAGATTTTGCTTAAAAAACCTCAGGTTCAGTTATTGTTCAGCTAGAGAGGTTCTTGTTTGGTGTGAAAATTACAGGGTTCTCAGTGATAAGTCTAATTAATGAGGCTGTCAGTTAATACACCAACATTCTCTGTTTTTTCAATAATGTGCAATATAAATTGTACCTACATTCAATTCCTGGGTGAAGCATTGAGGGCTAAAGTTAAAAGAGCACACTTGAAGTGGTATCGATAATTCTGTTACTTAAAAATTTACTGCAATGAAACCTGCAAGTGGTCTTTTATCTTACTTATTAAAATAACTCAAGTCCCAAATGAGGCCTCTGGAAGCATCACTGTCACTTATATCTTAACTTAGACATGAAGAGCAATGCCATGGGTCTCTGGGAACAGCAGTCCCAACATTGCTTTACCTGGGCTTGCTAACTGTTGTTTTGTCAGTTGACCTCAGAAGACCCCTGCTGGGTTGAAAGTAGTAAGAGGCCCAAGTCTCTTTCTTTCCATTTTACATATCCAACTTTGAAATAAGGCAAGGACATCTTAACTTCAGCAGCACAACTTCATCTCTCAAGGGAATGAAGACTTTTTTCATTAATCATCATAAATAACCATTTAAAACTTAACCCCTATCAAGGTGGGGGGATAAAGGAAGCAACTATTGTCACACTTGATAACTTAGATGGAACTCAAGGACATTATGCTGAATGAAAATCAATTTCAAGAAGTTACTTTCTGTGTTTCCATTCACATTAACATTCTCAAAATGAAAAAATTCCAGTGAAGAGACCATTGATTGTCAGGGGTTGAGATTTGAGGGAGGGTGTTTGAAAAGGGGAGCTCTAGTTTCTTTGTGGTGATGACTGTGTATCCTGACTGTGGTGATGATTTCTTTCTGTATGCTGACTGTGGTGATGATTATACTAACCTACATGTGACAAAACTGTCATAGTGCTGTACACCAAAAAGTAAATAAATGAGTGTGTGTAGAAACTGGTGAAAACTGGAATGTCTGTGGTATCGTTACTAATATTGTAGCCAATGTCAATTTCTTGGCTGTGATCATTTCCTATGGTTATATAAGACACTGGGGTCCCTGGGTAAATGGTATACCTCAACTCTAAACTTGTAACTATTTAGGAACCTAAAAGTTTTGCTTTTTAAAGTGGGGAATAATAAACTATTGCTGAGGACAAAAGAAAACAGTCGGTGTAGACAATTTTATTTAAGTTCTATTAAAAAATTAAAACATTTGAAAACAAAGTTTATAATACACACTCATACCTAATAATTTTCTTATTCTGTGATAGCTAGTGCTGTATGTTGAAAAGATTACATTAACAACAACCCACCAGATTGCAAAAGATGCATCTTAATTAAGGACATATACACTATTTGTATAAAAGATGTTATTATTTTTTAAAATAAAAGTTTCCCCTTAAATTCAATAAGGGTCGACTCAGCTAATTTAGTCAGGGTCATGATAATGTTATTACCCGTTCTTTTAGGTGATTCTGGGTAAACAGATGCACAGATGCAACACACTAGGAAAAGACTTACTTTTCAAATGGCAGAGTATAAAACAGGAGTCCAGAATCAAAATTCGCCTAAATTTGTTGAAATAACTGATCTCAGGAATTGTTTTTTTAAAAAAGGTTTCAGTGACGCTGAATAACTCTACCTGAACAAAGAGGACTTAGCACCCTACTAGTAAATATCTCATCAGGTCACTTGTTAAGCTCTTTGTAATCAGCTGTTGCCAAGAAACAGGTAACTCCTAGAATGACTAGGAATCCCCAAACTACCCAAAGACACTGGTTTCTTTAAATATCTTCAAGGGACAGTCCATCCTCCTATCAGGAGAGTAGGGAGCTAAATATTTAAAACAATTTTGGCAACTGTCTGAGACGCTTTACATCTAGAAAAGTGCCTACTGAATTCATACTATTCATTTGCTTTAAACTTTCAGAGGGTTTCAAACTTTCAGGGAAAACAGGAATGTCCCTCTCATTTTCTTTCTCAGGATGCGGGGTAAACTCTGCTTTTCCAGGTCGGAGATTCATTGCAGGACTTGGTTTTAGGTTCTTTAATAAGAAGGCTGGGTTTTCATCCAACTGCCGTGTTGCTTTTGGCTGAACAACTTCATTTGTAATATTTTTCAATACTGGCATGTCTGTGTAAGTGCCCACAGAGTCACAGTTATAACAATTAATTATTTCACAGGCATTTCGAGAAGGCTCTTTCTGACAACCAAGTTGTTCAGGTATGGATGTAGGGTTTTGATTCAATAAATGTTCACTCTTGATCTCTGTACTGTCTGGGGGCTCCTCTTCATCTTCACTATTGTCACTGCTTTGTATGAGTCCATATCTCTTCATGTATTTTTTGGTTGCGAATGACATGTTGTTTGGTGAAATTAAACTAAGCCCCACTGTGCTTCTGTCTGTATTAATATGAAAAAGGCTAAAAGATGAGTCACAGTTATTTTGGTTTGATCGAGACAGAGACAGCTGTGACAGCTGATTTTCATTTAAATATTTCAGAGCTATAGCATTTGCTTCCATGCTCAAATCCACACCATTGGGGCTTAAGCCACTCACGCCAACATTAGCAAATGACATGTAGTTTAATCCAGAGATCACTGCTTCAGGGCTGATGCAGGCCAATACACTGAAAGACACAAAGGGGTAGGCTGTCATTTGTCTTGTTTTGAAACTAAACAGTGTTATTCTCAATGTGTTCCATTTCGTGCAAGGAACAAAAAGCCTTCAGCTTTGGCCTTCAGGGTGCTTTTCATCTGAGTTTGATGATCTAGATATATTCAAGAAGGTAATACACGATTCACAGACCGAAACAGAAACACAAATTAGTTTTCCTAAATTTATACATTAGTGATGGTTTTAAGATCAAACACAAGGCACTCATTTTTAGTGAACAGAAAAACCCCTTTACAACAAAATGCTTTATACAATATAATGAAAGAGCCCCAGAGAGTAAGTCAGACCCGATCTCAACTTGCTCTTACTAGCTGTTCAACTTCGTTAAAAATCTATTACAGTTCTTTCACCTGGACACAATGGCAAAGGATAGCTGTTTTATAAGAACTAGAGGAATAGGAGGGATCACAGGGATTATAAAGATCCTCAGAAAACTAAACTACAATCTGTAACACTGTATCTGTAGAAAAACATGTCTAAAATTCTGAACTGCCTTATAAACTTTTAGCATTCCAGTTATATTATAGCCATGTGTGTTAGAATATAATAGTAAATACTGCCAATAAGTACTACTGAGGTACTAAAAATAAAGCATTTATTTTAAGAATCAGTGATCACCTGAGTAGGTGGGATTTGCTTCATTCAGGAAATGATTCACTGAAGTCTATGAAGCACAGTAAAGGCAATGAGAATTCAGAGACACATAAATCTTCCTGGAAAGGTTACCACAAGAACATGCTATAATCTATTAGGAATAAAGTATCCTGAGTACAAAGTATCAATATTCTGATGAGGGGTACAGATGATAGTGACAAGGAAGGTGACATCTAAGTTTAGTTTTGAAGGTTAAGAAGGATTCTGGCAAGATATTGGGTGAAAAAGAATATCCCAGATAAAAGTAACAGGAAGAAACCTTGCAAATGCCAACAGTGGCTAAGCCGGAACTTGGTGAGAGTGGTAGAAGACTGAGTTTATGACACACCATGCAACGATGTAAATTAATCAGACAGGCGGAAAGGATACTCCAAACTTAAGATTTAAGACTACTGACAAAATTTGACTTTCATGTGTTAGAGATGCAACAATTTTTAGTGCAGTTTTATTTTTGATCACAGTAACACAGAGCCAATTAATAAAATAGAAATGATAAACAATTTAAGATGTCTTTGATCTAAATTAGCACAGATCATTAAAAAGGGTAATTTTAATAAAGGATAATTATAATACAGACTAAAAATACTGCTAATGTCAGATACCTCACCTATGGGCTTACATAGCATATTACATCCTTCCTTTTCTTTTTTAAATACCACAATTTGTGCAAGGGATATTGAAATGTATTTCTTATACTTAGTAAATCTAAGAAATATAGGAAATTTCCCATTAAAAAGGTAAAAAAAATTTTTGAGGGTTGCCACTGCATCATTTAATTAATTGCTGTGTTTACTTGACTGCCAGGCTTTTGTTGTTAGGTTATATTTATATTTATTTATATTATATTTATTGAGGTAATGTTAATTCATATCACAGTACATGTCTTAGAGGATATCAGAATATATTGTAATTGACAAAGATAAATAATCTTTATATCTTCACTGAACTATAAGCTCTGTGAGAGCAAGCTGTCTTTAACAGGTTATATTGCATACCAAGATAGTGCTCATAGCTGGCTCAGAGTAGAAGCTCAATACATACTTATTTACATAAAATGAAAGTACTGGTGAAATAGTGAAACATGTATCTGGTAGAAGTAAAAAGTCTTACTTTCAGAAAGCAATGTAGCAACAGCTTTACAATTTCCCTCCCACTTTGACTTAGTCTGACTATTTCTGAGAGTCTATTCTAAGGAAATAATCCTAAAACTAAAAATTACAATATTGGCAAAAAGAAGTTCATCATAGCAATATTTGAAATAGTAAGAAATTGCAACCAGCTAGACAAGTTCTTTTCATTCTGTCCTGCTTGGTAAGTTATTATATTCCCATTAAAGATGATTCTTAGAAAGGGTTATTACAACCTGGCTTATTTCCCAATATAAAACCTGAAAACAAAAAACAAAACAAAACAAAAACAGAGGTAGGCTGAGCATAAAACAGAAAGCAGCAAAATATAAACCATAATCAGACTTCACCAAAAAAATTTAAACAAACAGAAAACAGAAGAACAAAACAGTCAAAAAACACACAAACAACAAAAAACTCAAAGTTATGGACCCTGGAGTAGAACAGCAGGTTTAAAAAATCATTGGTGAGGGGCCTTGAACACATTGATACTTAATTTCTTCATCTATAAAACAGGAATAAAAACAGTTTCTACATGCCATAGATTGTTAAAAGGATTAAATAAAATAATGCTGCTTAAAACTCTAATACAATTCCTGACACATTCTGAACATTCAATAAATGGTTCCTATTAATACTTCAGAAAAACAGAAGGAAAAGCAAAAGCAAAAGCAAAATTTAGGGCCTCCCCAGTGGCATAGCGGGTTGAGCGCCATCACTGTGAAGCTGTCCGCAGTCACTGCAGCGGGTTCCCAGCCCACTAGGGAGATGCCAAATGGCGCCGCAGACCTCTCCTGCCTTGCCTGCTGCTCCCCTCAGCAGTGTTTTCAGTCATCTGCCTATTCTGCTCCCAGCTCCGTCTCTCGATGAACCTCTCACCCTCCCACACTTCTGGCCTGTACCCCAATTCTTGTATAAATAAATAAATCTTTAAAAAAAAAAGAAAAGAGCCTTTCGGCCGGAACCGCCATCTTCCAGTAAGTCGCCAAAATGACTAACACAAAGGGAAGAGAAGAGGGACCCGCTATATGTTCTCTAGGCCTTTTAGAAAACATGGAGTTGTTCCTTTGGCCACACACATGCGAATCTATAAGAAAGGTGATATTGTTGACATCAAGGGGATGGGCACTGTTCAAAAAGGAATGCCCCACAAATGTTACCATGGCAAAACCGGAAGAGTCTATAATGTTACCCAGCATGCAGTTGGCATTGTTGTAAACAAGCAAGTAAAGGGCAAGATTCTTGCAAAGAAATTAATGTCGTATTGAGCACATTAAGCACTCTAAGAGCCGAGATAGCTTCCTGAAACGTGTGAAAGAAAATGATCAGAAGAAAAAGGAAGCCAAAGAGAAGGGTACTTGGGTTCAGCTGAAGCGCCAGCCTGCTCCACCTAGAGAAGCACACTTTGTGAGAACCAATGGAAGAGCCTGAGCTGCTAGAACCTATTCCTATGAATTCATGGCATGATAGGTGTGCAAAAAGATAAAAGAGCTCTGGACTACAAAATGTTTCACCTAATTGAGTAGAAGTGTGGTGTCCCTCTCTAAAAATATTTAAAGCAAACTTTTTAATTATATCGTAAAAAAAAAAAAAAAAAAGAAAAGAAAATTTAGTAATAACTAGGTTTGGCTGGCACAAACATGTTTTTGGTCAACTTTTCTAAATTTCCAAAGTTTTGAAAATAAGCTTATATTACATTACTTTGATAATCAGAACAAAACAAATATCAAATTCTAGTTCTAGAGCTCTATATAATATTTTATATAATTTATACCAGATTATAAACTTAACGTTTTCTTTATATGGAAATATAGCTATGGTATTGCAAATTTCTGCCAGGCTATTATTTTAGGAAAATACTTCATAGTCCACAATATTAAATGAAAATTCCTATTTCATAAATGCTAACATGTTTTTAAAAAGCCAAAATTATACAGACAGTAAAACTGTGTTTCCTAAAAAGCTTATTTCTTTTGGTGTTATTACTCCAGATAGCATCTTTTTCATTTTCTAAAATTCCAACCCTGAGCATATATTATTATTATTATTATTATTTTTTTTTTTTTAAAGAGCTCCACACTTTTTTTAAATTTATTTTATTTATATAAGAGCTGGGGTACAGGCTAGATGCATGGGAGAGTGAGAGGATTCACCAGAGACAGAGCAGGGAACAGAACAGGCAGCCGACCGAAATACACTGCTGAGGCGGGCAGCAGGCAAGACAGGAGAGGTCTGCTCGCTATGTGGGTTGCTCCGAGGCCGGCGGGGATTGAACTGGCACTGCAGAGGCTGCGGACAGCTTCATAGCACTGCGCTCAACCGCCTGCGCCACCAGGGAGGCCCGAGCATATATTATTTTTATACTATAAATAATATAAATTGTTAAGGTATGAGCAGGATAATCTTGATTAAAACAATTTGATTATGCCACACTGATTTACTGAAAAAGGCTTTATTTCCATTTCATTCCAGGCATTTAAAACATGAATCAAGTTCATTACTGAAAATATTAATGGCAATATTTCATACCAAAGACATTAAAATAGAGTGGCTGCCTAATGAAGAAAAACATCACATAAAACTAAAGCCCAAAGGCAGTAATGCCAAAATTTAACCATTCCAACAGACATTATATGGCCTCTATCTCACAGTATGGAAACCAGACCTTTGAAAATACTAGCCTCACTTTCCTTCACTGTTGGTAGGAATATAAACTGATACATTGATTTTGGTGGACAATGGTAATTAACCTTTACCAAAACTTTACATGCACAAATTTTTTGATCCTGCCTTTGTGTAAGAATCTATCCTATGAAGATATGTGTACATATACCTATAGAATGATGTTCATTCAGCATTGTTTAAGATAAGAAATGACAGATTCAGCCTAAAAGTCCATTAATAAAGGACTGGGATTCACTATATTCCAGTAATGGGAACACAAGAGAATTATGTGCGGTTGTTAAGATGCAGAAGAAACAACTGCATATGTCTACAAGGATTTAAGATATAATGTTAGGCAAAAAAGCCAAACTACAATACTCATCACATACATAATATACTTGAGCATGAAGAACAAAGTTTCTAGAAGAATAAAAAACAGTTAAGAGAAATAATCATGGAGGAGTCAGTTTGGGAGTTGGGGACTTTTGTATTTCATCTGATATTCTCAGTATTGGTATTTTATTTATTTATTTATTTGTTTATTTGTTTATGCATGCATACAAGAACTCGGGTACAGACCAGAGGTGCGGGAGAGTGAGAGGATTCACCAGAGGCAGAGTGGGGAACAGATTGACTGACTGAAACACACTGCTGAGGGGAGCAGCAGGCGAGACAGGAGAGGTCTGCTGCACCATGTGGGTCACCTTCCTGGCTGGGGATCAAATTCATGCTGCAGAAGTTGTGTATAGCTTCATAGTGCTGACGCTTAACCACTTGCACCACCAAGGTGGCCTCGGTATTGGTATTTTTTAAATCATGAGGCTGTATTACTTTTGTAATTAGAAAACAACAGCAAAAATAACAGACAACATGCGAAACTTAGTGATACATTTCCAGATTTGGCCCTCTTTTTAAAAGCAAATATGCACCAAGGCCACCTGGAATGAAGAAGAAACTGAACGGTATGGCCAAAAGGAACTGGTGAGCAATAAGGAAGGTTTGGGTAACTAGACTCTTCAATTCCTACACTAAGTAATGTTTTTGCATTACAGATGGCATAACTGCATAACAGTATGTGCAGTACCTGGCACAGAAAACTGTCACTCCAGAAGCCTACCCAGACAGCACAAATGAGTAAAAGCTCATTTTCCTCAACTCCCACAACATTCTGTTGACATCTTCAGGAGACATCCCACAATAGCTCTCAAATTACCCAAGTATGTAACCCTCTCTCCTACCAAACTGAATAACCAAAGGGTAGAGATGATCTCTTATTCATCACACATATATGAGGCCCTGAACACATAATGAATTAAATTGAATTGATTGGCAAGCTTATACCTTTTCTTGTGAGACCACTGCAATACATCTAAAATTTATTAATCTATTAAAATAAATTTTGAAGTTACCTGGCATGATCTACTTTATGTGCATTTTTCTTCACTTTAGTGGGAGAATCAATTTTTACTCCAAGGCTTCTTAGTTGCTTAAGGGTTGCATTAAGAACACAATCTTTGTCCACCAAGCCTGAATCATGCTTTTTCTTCTTTGCATGGTAGACATTTTGGGTTCTGGTACATTCATGGCTGATAATTACTGCTTTAGTAGATGGTTGCTCAGTTTCTTTGGGGAATTATTTAATAGGTGGTTCACTTGACCCTAATGAAAAGAAAAAGGACAGATTTTAAAAAATCACGCGTAACATTCTTAGGAAACAAAAGTATAAATAATAGCAATGGTAAAGCAAGGGAAATGAAAAATAACATCCTGTGAAATTCTACAAAGTATCAAGTACATTTGCCAGTATTATGACATTTTTATAAAAGAACCCCTTCCTAATGAATTATTTCACCAGACTCTAAAGATCCTAAAATGTTTTGTTCAGAACTTTTTCATTTTATTTCCTTATTTTTTAAATCTTTTTTTTTTCCTGAGATTTATTTATTTATACAAGAACTGGGGTACAGGCCAGTGGCATGGTAGGGTGAGAAAATTCACCAGAGACAGAGCAGGGAGCAGAACAGGCAGATGGACTGAAGACACTGCTGAGGAGAGCAGCGGGCGAGGCAGGAGAGGTCTGCCGTACCGTGTGGGTTGCTCCCTAGCCGGCCAGGTATCGAACCTGTGCTACAGAGGCTGAGGACAGCTTCACAGCGCGGCACTCAAATTGCCGTACCACTAGGGAGGTTCCAAAACTTTTTCATTTTAAAACCAATAGATTTTAAATCATTTGAATATTTCAAGTATTCTTACTTGAATATCTCAAGTACTCTTACAACAATTATTTAAAAAATTTGAAAAATGGTTGTTTCAGTCACAAAACAGATCTTCATTTGAATTTGACTCCTTTGTTTATTCAGTCAGAATGAGAATGCCCTGTGATCCTAATTCTGCCTTCCTGACATTAAAGCATATTGCATTTCCTAAGCCCACAACTACTAGCCAGAACCAGGCCTAGGACTTAGTGGGCAAATAACAAATATATGTTCATTGATGAATACTTGGGGATCTATGAATTATGTTAATTAGCCTTCACTTATAAATGTAGGAATCAAATGTTCCAGTCTCCATTTGGATGGAAATGAATCAGTGTCATTTAAACCTTTAAGTTCAAATTCTAACCTTTCCAAGATGACTGTTTTCCTCCAACCAGAATTATCCTTTTCTCTGTACTGCCTTTGCTTCCAAAAGTACTTTCCAGACTGTCCTATAACTGTCACCTAGTATCCACATACTACTTCTAGGTTCTCAAGGGCAGAGATTGCCATATGCATCTTTACATTTTCTCCTTATTTAGTTTTCTTTATTAGACTAAGCTAAGTATATTCAATAAAAATCTGTTTACTTGAACTGAAATCAGTAAATATTATCATAACTGTTCTACTACTTTTGAATTTTCAAATTTTCTGTAAAATCTCGCTTACTTTTTTCTGATACTAACTTTTAGCTTTAATTTGGTGCAGTAGCAACACATATTTTAAAATAAGGCTTTTTTTCTGTTATCTAAGTACCTGATGACTGGTGTGTTTACAGTAAACTGATGAATTAGGTTATCATGTTTTATGAAAAACTAAAAGAAACAAATGATATATCTTCAAATCTCAAAAAAAATCTTTTTAATATCAAGGTGCTGATCATTTAAGGCTAAGAAAGATTTTAATGATGTGCCCTGGACTAAATAACCATCTCACAAAAGCTGAAATGCTTCACATTTTCTTACCAATAAATCCTGATATATTTTCTGATTATCTGATGGTTGATGAGGCAAAGATTGCGTAACTTGCTCAATTTTTGGTTCCCCTGATGTTACAGAGTTGTTACTGGTGCCCTCTGTTGGTCCAGTCTGCAAACACATGCTTACATTCTCTGCCAGCAGGGAATTCGGAAAGAACACAGGCACATCAGGCTCTTTTCTTACAAGTGGAGAAGAGCTGCTTGAAAGGATATATGTGTTAGTTATTGAGGTACCTTTAACATATATTTGAAGTGCTGTAACTTCAACCTGTATGTTTATATGTGAAATCTTATCTGAGAGTTATATCAAAATAACCTGGTAGAAGCTGAAATGGCTAGGGATATAACTGAAATAAGATGGATTATGAGTAGGAAATTTTTAAAACTGATTATATATAGTGGCTTGCTAAACTATTCTCATAATCTTATGCTTGAAAATTGTTGTTATAATATTTGCAATTAAAAAAGGATTCCAAAGTAATTTCTTTTTTTAAAGATTTTTTTAATGTATTTATGCATAGAAGAGCTAGGGTGTAGAACAGAGGTGCAGAGTGTGAGAGGATTCACCAGAGACAGAGTGGAGAACAGAACAGGCAGACCTACTGAAACACACTGCTAAGGGGACCATCAGGCAAGACAGGAGTGGTCTGCTGTGCCATGTGGGTTAGCTCCCTGGCTGGGGATCGAACTCATGCAGCAGTGGCTGGCTATAT
>NW_023602015.1:0-15266 GCF_014898055.3 Talpa occidentalis
CAGTATGTCTGTGATGTTTGCTTTCTGAGCCTACTGCAAAATTTCCATCCTGTATGCAGAATGGGGTGGGGTGGGGGTGATTACAGAAGAGCAGGCACGGCTGCCCCAAACACACAGAATCTTTCTGGGTGGTGAGTGGAGCAGGGGCAGTCCGCGGGTCATTGTCTCTCTTCTCTCCCACTGAAGGCTGCTACTCATGGCAGAGCCCAGGAACTGGCTCCTGGTTCATACAGTCCCTCTGTGACGTCCTGAATGAACACGGGAAAAGCCTGGACCTCATTAAAATACTCACCAGGGTGAACCTCAGAATGGCCAGGAACTTCCAGTCCAGGACCGACGACCCAGACATGAGCAAGCAGCAGATCCCGAGTATCGCCTCCATGCTCACCAAGTTGCTCTACTTCCGCAAGTAACCGCTCGAAACACGGCAGCTGAGAAGCAACGGATCATTCGTCGACGAATCAGACTCCTAGGAAGTATCTAAACATTCTGAGGTGTTCTAAATTGAAGTGGAGATCATGAATGAATTTGTTTAGTTTTAATTTCAGGAAAATGTGTTGATTCAACAAGGAAAAAAACTTCATGGTGCTTTGTGTGTTTGGGTTTTAGTCTTTTTTTTTTTTTTAACAATGTTATACGTTTGATGATGTTATAATTTTCTTGTATTTCCTTCTCCTTGTTGTCCCACTTACTACAACAAACATAACCTCTGCAGATGACTCTTGGTGGTGTCCACCATGATTGGTGATGACATTGGTATACAGTTTCAGAGTCATATTCGTACCCGGCAAAGAACCCCAGGGCTTGACAGAAAATAGCTTGTGTTTACCTGTAGTGCAAAAGGTGGTTATTGAGTGTGATTTGAGTCCTTTTTTTGTTGACTTAGGGAAGATTCTCATGCACAAATTCCCAGATAAGTTGGGGGAACAGGGAGAAATGTAAGGATTCAAATATGTATGAGTCAGGATCCAGGTAGAAAAATAGGACCATTCTCGGTGTTTCAGTCGAAGGAACTTAGTAGAGTAGTTGACTTACATAGATGATAGAAGAGAAGCCAAATAAATAGAGGTAGTTGTCACTGAGGGTTTTGAGGAGGTGTGGTTCCCTGTGCCCAGAATCTAAGGTTCTCCACAGGAGCTAGAACCATTCTAGGGGCTGCTGGGTGGGAAGTTGGACCCCCAAGGGGTTGTGGGAAAAGCCATAGCTGGAGATGAGGCAAGGCCTGTGAGTCAGACATGGAGGAATACCTCTCTTATGCCTTTCTTCTGCTCTCAGGTCTTCCCATGATGTGAATGTAGGTAGTCATACGCCCCAACTTGCCACAGTTCCTCTCCATTTAGTCATTCATTTATTAAGTTGTCAGATAATCTGTGGATTACCTGCCAGTTGCAAAATAATCTCTCTTTTGAATGTACTAGGAACTTTTAGATTATTTCAAGCCCTATTCTCAATAAATTTCTTATTGCCTCTGGTCCTACAAATGGGGGAAAGTTTATGCCAGAGATTCTTTACTTGGTTTTCAAGGTGGTATGTCTTTTGAATTCTGGGTAAATTGCTCTTTTATTCAGCCTAGTAACTGGTTAACAAATGTTCAGATTTATTGATTAAAATGTGGTTGCTTCTAACCTGCTCAGTTTGCTTTTCTTTTGAAGATTTTTATGGCAGTGAGAAAATGAGAAAACAGGCTAAGAATTGACTCTACTAACTTGACCTCAATACAAAATGTAATTCATGTTTCTTTTGAAGCTGGAACACTAATAAAAAATTAAATTAAAAAATCAGTTAGGAAGCTGACAGTCTTCACATAAAGACTTACTCAACATATGAAACTGTTTGTGATGGGCTGCCTGTGATTAATTTGGCAACAAAATTAAATGATATACAAGTATCTTCTTTCAATAAGGAAATTATTTAGGGCCAGTTTATTAAGCTTGTCCCTGGTTTCCTGCCATCTAAAATATACCAAATGTTCAAAATTTAAGTGATCATGGGTTAAGAATCTATCTTCTTATTCCCAGAATTCACTTTGGAAAATAGACAATCTGATTAAAGTTCCTTATTATAGAGCTAAAGTCACCTAAGTGCTTTTGTAACTGAAAGTAACTATCACAACACCCTAGCTGTTTGCCTTGTGACTTTCATTATAGAAACAATCCCAAGTATCAGACTTATTTTTTAATTCTCTGAGAAGTTACAAGTATTAGGCTTACAGATAAGCCAGAGGTATAAATTATTATTAAGAATGAGCCTCCACCCTTCAGTACTTTATTGGACAGAAGTGTTTATCAGGATCACAAATCCTACTCCAAGTTGGATATGCCTTCAGTCACGCCACCATTCTTAAAGCTTTGATCTTTTTAGAACCTGGGATTTTGATGACCTTTCCTAAAGTCTTCAATCTTGATAGACATTCCTGGTTCTCACTGTTAGTTAGAACCCAAGTTTCCCCATGCAGGGGAGTGACAGAGGGCACTGCCATTGTCCTGAGTAAAACTGCACATCTGTGGTGTCCCCACTGGCATACTTTAGACTCTGCCCTGAACTTTCTCGAAGTAAATTTCCATAAACCATCACACATCTGTGTTTATGAAGTGCCCAATATAGGCCCCAAAACAAAGACCTATGTTCAGTGGATTCTTATGGTTTAAACCTCAAAGAAACCAAGAACTTTCTATGAAAAAAGTCTGTGATGTCCCTAAGAGGGCCACTGGCTGACAATCCCTGTATCACCTGAAATCTTCTGTTACCAGCTACTCTGGTTGCCTTTTGGCTTCCTAGGAGCATACCCTTCCATCTAGCTATTCATCTTTCAGGTCCTCTTCCAGCAAATAGTTGGTCAGGCGAGAAGCTACAGTGGTCACCAATTTATTGCCCGAATTAATCTGTGTCATTGGCCAGCAGACAAATAGTAACGGTCTAAGGATAACTGATTTCCGAAGCAATGTGATCCTTATGAATTCTTCAAAGTTCTAAAAATCAGAAGATTCTTTAACACTGTTTGCCATGTCAATATTTAAAATCATGCAACACCAAGTGCATGCACAGTGTGTCCAGCATCCCCTGGGAGCTTGTTGGAAATACAGATTCTCAGACTCTGCCCCAGACCTACTCAGGAATCTGTATTCCAGCCAGATCTCTGGTGTATCTGTGTGCACAGTGAAGCTTAAGCTCAGTTTTGAGAACCAGGACTAGTTGTTAACACACTTACACTTCCCCTTCACACTGAACATAGATCAGATACTATGCTTAAAATGAATTAGTAAAAGAACATGTACATTTCAGAGCTTTTAAAGAAGACATGTTTTCAAGCATCTATTAATCTTTAGCAAAATCCTCTTTTAAAACAATCTGGTGTCCTTCAGTTATATGATATACTTTCTATACCCCTCTCCATTTAAATGAGCCCTCTGCTGAATGATATAATAGAATTGTTTATATGTTCTCAAAGTGTCTGCAAATGTGAATTATAGCCTTTAAAATGTCTTCATAAACAGAACGGGATTAAGGGAGCCATTCCTTGCATGTTTTCCTTGGCTGCAGGAGCTGTTTTGCATTGAAGCTGCAGAGTTTGTCTCTTCCCACCTGTCCACAGAGCCCAGTGGACACCCAAAGAATTATTATCTGTCTCTGCCAGTGTGTCCTCAGGCCATAGATCAGCCTTCCAATAGAGCTTGGGGCTTTGTTTTGGATCAGGTGGCAAATACTTCTTTTTGATTCATAAATCATTAACACAAACACATCAAGAGCACATTTGGAAGACCCAGCCACCAACTCAGTACTGACGTGGACATGGAAACTCCATTAGCTTACAGATTCATGCGTGAACAGTCCTCAGAAAATATGTGATCAACGTTTGAAAACACGAAAGCCAAATATGATGAGTTAGCTTTGGCATGAGTCTGGGCTTACACGACCCTATAAATATTTATGGCGCTACAATTTCCTAATAAATTTGTTGTAAGCATTTAAAGCCAAAGTATGTGTAAGAAGTTAAATTTGGAAGGCACATGGGATTTTGGCTGCAGACACACAAGACCAAGGCTTTCTTGAGTTTTGATGATTTGACCCATTGTAAATGGCATGAGATTTGGGAAAAAGAGATGTATAAACAGTCTGACAGATATGATCAAAATTGTTAGCTCAGCTTGAATCTTTTAAGGCATACCTCAATCAGCATGACATCAAAAATTTTCCCTCAGGATCCAAGGTTAGCAGGGGAGCTTTTGATCATTAATTTTTAGAAATTTGTCTTTGAGTTCTAACTCTGCCCTGCCACTTAATATTCATGTAATTTTAAGGAATCAGTCCTCATCTAAACATGAGGATGTAATGCTGTGAAGATTAAATGACATAGTGTATTTGAAGTGCTTAGCACAATGCCTGGCATAAAACACTAAGTAAATGGTAGCTACCAAAGATGATGATATTGAAGGTGATGACGATGATATAAAGAAGATGAAGAAATGATGATGATGATGATGATGGTAGTGGTGATAATGGCGGTGGTGGTAATGATGGGGATGGGGATGAAAATACATGGTGATGGTAATGATAATGGCGATAGGATGTGGTCATGATGGTGACAATAATGGTGGTGATGGTGATGGTCATGATGGTGAGGATAATGATGGGGGTGGTGGCAATAATCATAATGATACAACGATGATAGTAATGGTGATGATATGATGATGATCATGATGGTGATGATGTTGATGATGAAGATGATGACATGAGACTCATGCAAAGGTTAGAATGAAATATGTTACCCCAGTCCTCTACTCACCCTTTGTGCCTCAAGGACTACTTATTTATTTTTTTAAAGATGTATGTATTTATTTATACAAGCCAGAAGCACGGGAGGGTGAGAGAATTCACCAGAGCCAGAGCAGGGAGCAGAGCAGGCAGACTGACGAAGTACACTGCTGAGGGGAGCATCGGGCAGCAGGAGAGGTCTGCGCGCCATGTGGGACCCTCGCCCAGCGGCCGGGGATCAAACCAGTGCTGTAGTGGCTGCAGCCAGCTTCACAACCCAGTGCTCAACCGCTGCGCCACCGGGGAGGCCCTTCAAGGACTACATCTTGATCGTACCTTCTAGTCTATGCCGTTCAAAGTAAGGTCTCCCAGAAGTGCAGGGGTTACCCCAAAGTGATTTATGCATCCAATATTTAAAGAGTCCTACTAAAGAGCTTATAAGAGATAGTCTGCAAAGATAACAAAAGTGATGCATTTCACAGAGGAGGTAAATACATTTAGTAAAATAAAGGCTGTACAGTGTTCATACACTACTTTGGATGACAGGTGAGGAGATGTCTCTCTCCTTGGAGGGGCATACAGAGAGGCATTTCCAGAGGAAAATCTAATTTTCATTTTAGCCTCCCAACAAGACTGAGGAGGCAGCAAAGAAAAGAAAATGAATGTCAGCTGGTAGATGATTCCTTCAGTGCGTCTTGAACGATTCCTTCAATCATTTTGTTTGTGAAGCAAATTCCTATGTCTTATCCCATCCCCTTTGTAATTCAGTATTTCTGGGGTATAGACCAGGAAACTGCATGTGCAACAAACCTGCCTGGAGGTTCTGATGTAGGTGGTCATGGGACAGTGAGCTTTATAACTAACACTAAAGGCTCTCGCGATCAGGACAAAGGACAGCAAAGCCTTATTAAACAACTGGAAAATACCACCAAAGTGTCAATCAAGCTCTTGCTAGTCATAGACCTGGTGTCTCAGGCCATTTAGCCTGCTGGGCTACTATCACAAATGGCAGAATGACAAGGAGCTCTCTGGGGTCTCACTTATAAGGCACTAATTCTTCATGAGGGTGAAACCCTCATCACCTAGTGACTCTGAAAGCCCCCCCCCCAACACTATCACCACCATTCGTGGGCAGGATTTCATTGGATGGATTTGGTGGGTGGGGAGGCGAAGAGGACACAGACATTTAGTCCATAAGAACCAACTAGCCTCCCAGGCCCATGTGGATGGCACAGGATTGAAGACACAAATGGGCTCAGAACTAGAGAACTCTTGCCCAGGAACTTGCAGAAACTGAATAGGAACTTCCAGCCCATGGGCACTTTTGGAGGATGCCTGTGAGATGTCAAGGAGGAACAGACCAGCGACAGCTCACTGGGTGGTCCAGGTGCCCTGGCATCTCCAGCTGGTGCCTACAGGTACAACTCTCTTCTCTTCCTCTGAATCACATCAGCAAACATTTTATACAAGATGGGCCACCCATGCCCTCCTGCGCCCCCAGCTCCTTGTAGGCACCACAATGCCAAATGCTCACTCTCACAACCAACATTTAATAAGGGGGTTGCAATTGCATGGGGAACATAAAAATAAAAATTTTTTAAAAAAAGGAACATTACTGACATTTTAAAGGGAACTTTTCTCTAGAACACCTTTCATGATGAATATAACCAGATTAATGTTAAGGCAAAAAGGGAAAAAATAATTCTCGAGTCAATGTTTTTATATCAGGATATATCACCAACTCTTAAAAGCTTAGCAAAATCAGCCTTTGCAAATTATCTTTTCTGGAGCTTCCAGCTGTATTAAGTGCTGACAGTTTTTAAGCACTGAGATGAAAGAGACAAATTCTTTTTATTTTGTGTTGCTAATTACAATTTTGCTTGGCATTATGAAGCCTACTTTCCCCTTGAGACATTTGCCAGCATATATTAATTGTACAAATATTTACAGAATTCTAAAGCTTATACCAAAAAAGATATGGGACACTTGGAAAAAAGCCTCTTTGATACATTATATTTGTGGCCAGTTACCCAGAATCAGCATAGAGTATTTGCCCCTTAGCCTCAGCAAACGTGTTTAAAGAACATTGTCTGGGCTGATGTAGTGTTTACTTTGCTGGCAATGGCTGATGAAGTCTTTCTTCAAGAGTCTTGTGGCCACACTTCTTTTTTTGAGGGTTAAAAATAAGATTTCCAAAAATACATATGCATCTTATGGATTGCTGTATGTCAACACTTTTAATCTCCCGGGCCACCCACATGGCATAGGACATCCAATGGATGCTCCAAATCCCAGAAACGTCAAAGCTATATTGAACAAGTTGCAAAAGAAATAGAAAGCGATGAGGGGCTTCCCTGGTGGTACAGGGGTTAAAGACAGCACTATCAAGCTACCATCAGCCACTGCAGCACGAGTTAGATCCCCAGCTAGGGAGGTGACATACATGGCTCAGCAGACATCTCCTGCCTTGCCCTCTGCTCCCCTCAGCAGTGTATTTCAGTCTATCCACCTGATCTGTTCCCACTCTCTCCGCGAATCCTCTCACCCCACCCCCATACACCTCTGATTTATACCCCAGTTCTTGTATGCATAAATAAATATTTTTTAGGGCCTCCCTGGTGGCGCAAGTTGTTAAGACGCAACCATGAAACTATCCACAACCACTGCAGCATGAGTTTGAATCCCAGCCAGGGAGCTACCCACATGGCACAGCAGACCTCTCCTGACTCACCCACTGCTCCCCTCAGCAGTATATTTCAGCCAGTCTGTCTGTTCTGTTCCCCACTCTGTCTCTGGTAAGTCCTCAAACCCTCCACACCTCTTGCCTATACCCCAGTTCTTGTATGTATAAATAAATAAATCTTAAAAAAAAATAGAAATTGATGAAGCTATTTCTGCCATCTTGTTTTCCCATCATGCTGATTAAGATCAAAGGCTCTGGATGCAGACAGCCCTGTTCTAAGCCCAGTGGCACTTCTAGATTGTATAACCTTGAGGAATATATCGAGCTCCTTAAACCTGTGTCTCCATCTTTAAACGGAAATAGTCCTATGTAGGTACCTAAAAAAGGGTCCCCTCTACCTCCAAGGATCACGGGAAGAGCCCGTGAAATAATGAGTAAAGCAATGATGATGTGGAGTGAACTGAATAAATGGCTGTGTTTTAAACCAGTGTGATCCAAAAGGGGATTAGCAGGGCGGGAGCATAGGAGATTATAATGTACAGAAGAGGCTTTTCTGAGGAAAAAAGCTACCCATGCAGGGGCGAGGGAGAATGCAGGCAAGAGCTAAAGTCTCTGGAAGATCATGGGAAGGCGGGCCAATGCCTCAGCTTCAGAAATGGAGTGAGCACAGAGGGCACAGATGCCCAGTCAAGTCCAGGACACCCAGTCCATGGAATTGCAGGCTGAACAATCATCTTAGTAGTGTACATACGTCCTACCTGTTGCCTGGTACATTTGTGATACTATTCTAAAATAGTACTCATTGCTTATCTGGAATTCCAACTTAACATTCTGCTTTTGTTTTTGTTTTGTTCTGCTTTTGTTTAACTTGCTATCATTTGGTGTCTGTGTATTTATTTCTTTTGTTCAATCTGCCACCCTAATTCTGCAGACCATCCTCCATTTGCCATGACCTCACCCAAGCCCTGAACACCCACCTTGTAGGGTGTTAAGAGAGAAATCATGTGTGAAAAAGGCTTTACAAACACCAAAGAACTATACAATCAAGTAAGAAGACATTTCCTATGATGGGTATTATTATAAAAACTGAGTCATCAAGCAAAAAGCAGCTCTTTGTAAATTTGAGAGGTCTGGAAAATTCCATGGACTTTGGGGGGTTATTTCAGAGGTGGATTCTAAAAGCCCTAATGAGAGGACTCGATGTGATGGTCTTAGCCATAGCTATACCTCAGAATTACCTCAAAATCTGCAGAGATTTTCCAATCCCAACGCCCAGATGGCACCGAGACCAACTCAGCCAGGACCCTGAGGTGGGGCCAGGCGTTGGTGTGCTACCCCCTTCCAGGTGATCCAGTGTACACCAAGCCTGTAAGCTAGTGGTGGAATGCATCTAGGGTGGGATCAGTTGAACAGTGTAAGGCTCCTAGTGGGGAGACTCTTCAGTGAGATGGGGTATAAGAAGGGAGGTGGAAAAAATTAAAAAGGCAAGAGGAGGGAGACTCTTAACATAGATGTATTCCATCTGCTTAGTAAAAATTGTGTAAAATAATGAAAGCACCACAAGAGTGCAAGAGTGTGGTTATTTTAAAAAATCAGGAAACTTTGATATGAGCTCAAAGCAGAGTGTGTTAGATAAGAATCTTATGTAATGACTCCAGCAGCACCCAACACAGCCAGTGTGAACCATGGTCCCTCTCACTTGAGACTGTGGCGGAAGGAGCGCATTGGAGAGTTTTCACCATCAGTGAGATTGTCGCTGGCTCACGATGTCTCTTCTAACTATGACAGGGCTTGTGTGAGCTGAAGGCCAATTTCTCCTTCAGGCATAAAGATACAGAAGGTGGAGGTGGTCGTGTAAAACTGCACTGATCTGCATTCTGCGTTCAGCACACCTACATGAGAAGCTATTTGTCTTTGACTACCCATGCTGGACAGCTGAAAGGAATGCACTTTGTAAATAAATGTGTATTTGACTATATCTGCATACTCAATCAGCAAAGAAGTCCACGCGATGGCACTGCAGTCCAGGGTGTCTGATAGGCTGGCAGTGCACAGGCAAGGGCGGGGTAGATGATACCATCCCTGGCCTCAGTGAGAGCTCCTTCCTCGCTGGAGTGAGGTGTCTGTACAGTACTAATTGTACGATTTTGAGCAAGTTATTTTTTTGCCTCTAAACGTCAGCTTCCTCCTGTTAAAATTAAGCATCATATTACCTATCCTGCATGATTGTAGGGATTAAACAGGGTATTACATGTAAAAGAAAAATTACCAACAAATATTAGGTATCGTTATGCAATATAAACTGTTTAATGGTGCTTTGGCTAAAGGTCATGTTCATGATAGAGAAGGACAATTAGTGGCATGTGCAATTAGTGAACTCATTGGCTATTTCAAATGAATAGCTGATTGCTTTTTAGCAAGTTCACTGATAACTTGTTTACAGGTCACCGGGAGATAATAAAGGAAAATGTGTTTGCATTTCAAAGGTATGTTTACTTTTCACAAGTTTACTTTCACGGATATTTGGTATCTGTACCAGTTTTATGTCACTGTGGGTTTTTATTTTATAGTGGCCCATACCGTACAAATAGCTTTCCTTGGCTTCTGAAGAATCTATTAAGCTTCTCCCTAAAAGAGCTTTGTAATACTATTGAGAAAATACAGGGCAGGTAAATGCATACACAGATGGATGGATTGATGGACAGACAGAGGGATGGAAAATACATGTTTGTCTAACTGGTTTATAGATCTCTTTCCCAAATGAATGTAAACTTGAGGGAATTATGTCTCTTCTCCTTTTTGGTTAGGTCTCTGGATTATGCCTTAAGTTGCTGTAGCTTTATAGTTCCCAGGTCAGTGGAGACAGCACAAGCTTTTTAATGAACTATTTAGAAGAATACCTAGTAATATCTCATTAAAGAACAAATGGAAAGCCCACTAAAGACTATTCCAGAGTAGGACCTCCCTGATGACGCAGGGTTAAATCTCAGCACTAAGAAGCTGTCTGCAACTACTGCAGCACAAGTTCGATCCCCCGACAGGGAGGTGACCCACATCGCACAGCAGACCTCTCCTGCCTCTCCTGCTTCTCCCCTCAGCAGTGTATTTCAGCCAGTCCTCCTGTTCTGCTCCCCACTCTGTCTTTGGTGAACCTCTCACCTCCTCACACCTCTGGCCTGTACCCCAGCTCTTGTATGCATAAGAAAATAATCTCAAAAAAAAAAGACTATTCCAGAGCAGTTAAAAGCTAGAATAAAGAAACATATAAGGAAACACAGACCAAGAAAATATTTCTCTTCAATTAAGCAAAACCTACTCTGTACAGAAGTGAAAAGTAAATCAATCACTTCTGCATGCAGGAAGCCTAGCTGGGTGTGCTAAATAAAGGAGCCAATAATACCCATACTCTCCATAGGGTGCAAAAGGGAAAAAAAGAAACCAAAGAAATAAACTTTGTGGAATGTTTACTTTAGAGTAAGCATTGTGCCACATGCTTTTTATATGTGCAATCTTAATTTTGAAAAGATCCTTTAAGGTCAGCATGGCCCATTTTGCAGATGAGGAATCAGACTCAGAGGACTAAATTAGCCAAGGCCACTCAGTAAATATCTGGCAAAACTAACTTGCATGGGCAGCAGACATCTCTTGCCTGACCCACTGCTCCCCTCAGCAGTGTACTTCAGTCAATCCACCTGTTCTGTTCCCCACTCTGTCTCTGGTGAATCCTCTCACCCCCTACACCTCTGGCCTGTACCCACTTCTTGTATGCATAAATTTTTTAAAAAATTTATTAGCCACTTCCTCTTTCCCTTATAATTTAAAATATCAGTGAAAATATACCTCAAGTCCATTGGCCACATACCATTCAGCAGGCCTAAGATGACCCTTCATGGCAGCCTGGCTTGGAGAGTTGCTGGGCAGTGAGCAGGAGCCTCCCCAGGCCATGCTACCAATGACAGTGCCAAGGGGCGACTAAGCAAGTCTTCCTGGAGTCACGTGGCATATGCAAGTGGCCAGAAAAGCTGGACTTCTGTTATTGTCTGTATTGGCACAAAGGAATTCTTCCCCAATGTCCCTGGGAGGACACGGATAGGTGGAAGCCAAGGAATGTCTTCAGTCAATGCTCATCACTGCAGGCAGTCAGGCTGGTCTGGCACTGTCCTCCATGAAAGCCACTGGTCCAAAGTCTAGAAGGTTCTTTTTTATTATTATTTGCTTGTTTTTTTTGTTTTTTGCTATACAGCCAGAATGCTGAGGGCAGTTCTGTGCCAGGCCACAGGAAGCAAGCAAGCCCAGGATTTCCCCTGCGGCACCCACTTGCATTTCAACTTGGGGCAAAGTAAAATCTTCCCTAAGACAATTGTTTGGGAACTTCCTGCTGTTTCTTATCTGGAACATATCTTGGACTTAATGCTCACCTGGACATCAGAGCTCAGAGCGAACAGGGAGAGTTCGGGAAGCCCAGGGACAGAGGACTTCACTGAGAACTGA
Source organism: Talpa occidentalis (assembly GCF_014898055.3). NCBI lineage: Eukaryota > Metazoa > Chordata > Mammalia > Eulipotyphla > Talpidae > Talpa > Talpa occidentalis. The sequence continues at coordinate 11,927 of NW_023602015.1, forward strand.
ACCAACGAGAGAGACAGGCTTCCAGTAAGTACTACTTGGTGTGACTGGTCTGGGTTCTCGGGACTGTGGTGACCTGGGAGCTTAATTGAGCAATTTGCGGTTATAGGTTGTTTCTTCATAACCTTCTTGGGCTGTATTTTCAGCAAGAAATAGGATCTCTTGGTATCACACTCATCAAATCCAAGTGACAATGAACAGGTTTGGCAATGACAGTAACTAGGTTCTCCGAGGGAAATCAAAGGCTTCTTTTGTTTGGGGCAATGAAGCAGAACTATCAAAAGATTTAATTCTTCTTCTTCATGCAAAGTTTTCAGACACCAACTCTAAAGTTAGAACTCTGGCTCTGCTTCTTCTTACGGTGTGATAAAATTGCTTACCGCTCTGGTAACTGTTTCCTCATGTCTAAATGGCTTTTATATGATTGGGAAAATAGAATAAGCTTTACAGTATTGTTATTTGTGTACTTATGAGATAGCGCACCCATGTTATGCTATATATGCATGTGATATCTATAAGATTTCATATGTATGATACATATTACAATTTTGCCTATGTCATATAAGCAACATTTATAAACTAGCTTTCATATTGGTATCTATAACAGATTTCATATATATGTACATATACTGGATTTCATGTATATATAATGTGAAATTCATATAAATACTCTCTAAAATATATAAGTATGAAATATTACGTGTGTATGAAATCGATTACAAAAATTTCCCTAGAAGTTCCTGAGACTTATTAACTACTCAAAAATGTTAGTCATTGTTAAACAATCCATAGACTCAGAATATCTGAGCTGAAAATCATCTAACAAGAAATATTGCGGAGCACCCGTGAGATAGAGAATATTCTTCACCAGAGAATCTCAAGAGATGCTGGCAGCAAGCTGATGGGGGGGGGGGGGTAGGTAATTTATCAGCTTTCACTGTACAGATGAAGAAACGGAGGCACTGGAGGTGCTATAATGTACCTAAGACCACATCTGTCATCATTGATGAAGAGGAATTCAGTCCAGATTCCTGCCTTAGCACTCTGGATACCAAACCCTCTCCGTCGCCTATCATTCACTTCACGGTGGGTCTGGAAAAGAGGAGGAGTCACTGCATGTGACTTTGGTGCCTTTCCCAGACAGTGGAAGGCCAGATGTGGCTTCCAGAGCACTGGTCCCCATCCACGGAGTGCAGGGGTGAGAGTTGTTGGGCCTGGCTATGAGCACAGTGTGTTACCAGGCAGGGTCCCGCAGGGAGCCCTGAGTAAGTGCCCTCATTCCCTCTTTTTTTTTTTTGATTATTTATTTATGCATACGAGAACTGGGATACAAGTCAGAGGTGTGGGGGGTGGTGAGAGGATTCACCAGAGATAGAGTGGGAAACAGGACGGGCAGACTGACCAAAGTACACTGCTGAAGGGAGCAGCAGGTGAATCAGGAGAGATCTGCTGCACCATGTGGGTATCCCCCTAGCCAGAGATCAGACTCATGCTGCGGATAGCTTCATAGGTTGCATCTAACCCCTTGTACCACCCGGGAGGCCATGCAATTACTCATTTGTGAAACAAGCTACCTCAAAGGACAGTTCTAAGACACCAAAGCAATAATGTATGGAAGCATTGTATAAACTGTAAAGACTTCCTAAATGATTCTTTCATCAAGAAGAAAAAATTTGGCTTTTTAATAAAAAGAGCTGGTGGGAAGGCACTGCTTTAAAATGTTACCCCACTCAGCAGTCTCCCCTGCAGTGTCTGATGCCTGAGCGTCTTCCCTCACTAGGCAAAATGCCCTACGGGGTGGGGGGGGGAGCAAATCCCCATAAGTAGATGCACAGGAGGCTGATGTACTGAACCCCTGTCCTCACTTCTGCTTCAGGCAGTGAAATCCTTACATTGGAAAGAACCTTATTGATTTCAGTCCAAGTCTTGGAGGATATTTTTTTTTAATTTGGAGGTGGGTAAGGTTTTAGGTAGGTTATCTTCCTTTTCCTTGTACAGATTGTTTTTCCTGGGAACACAGAGCTTCCTCGATGACCTGGCACCTTTCCCACTTTACAACTTGCACAGAAATTAATGTGCCCTTCCCACAGAGGAGTGCCAAATATGTCATTCTCCAAGCCCCAGAAAGGGCTTATTTGCTGTTTTATTTGTCATTTATGTATTTGTTCAAACCATCCCTTTGTTTTTATACAGGAATACTTCAATAGAAACAAGCTTTTCCCCCATCAGGAAAGGTGTAGTGTAGGGTCCCGGAAGTCCACCTATCTTCAAATAGTTCCAGGTGCTCTGACAAATGCAGAAAGTATGTTTATAGAACTTGAGATCTTCACCTTAAGACTTTCTTCTTTGTTACAAATGTCTATGATTGAAGAATTGCTGTGAAGCAAGCTTGTGTTAAGAAGGCTGGGAAAAGGCAGACAGGCGGGGCATGGTCATTCTGGAAGGGCGGGACTCATCCAGCCCATTGGCGGAGTGGATGGTGAAGCGCCCTGTGCCTCCTCGAGTTTTACAAGGCTGTCCTGGCACTGCCTGTCTGGTGATTCTTTCTACTTTGAGAGTCTCACTAATTCAAGGTAAAAACTGGTCACACACACACATCCCTGGTTCAAAGAGCTCACCTGCCTTGCAGCCCTTTATCCGACAGGATTTCCCCACAATACTTATCCCAGAACCCGTGTTGGCCACAGCATGGCTGGCAGAGCTGTCCAGGGAGAACGCCTCCTCTCAGATCAGCTTCCATTGTCAACCTCAGTCCCCAGAGTTGCAGCCTTGGCGTGGGCCCCTGAGGTGGTCTTTGCCTTTAGGATTCCCTCTGGAGAAAGCAAGTCCTTGCGTGGACAACGGCTTGTCTTCAGCTCCTGTGGGCCAGAAAGTCTTTCTCAGCTGGGTGGGATCCATAGCTTCTCTCCCTGTTCTGGTGTGGCTCTGGTGTCTCCCCTCCTTGGTGGTGCTTCCCCCAGGAGCCTCTTGTCACAGTCACTTCCAGAGCAGGAGCAGAGGCAGGTCCCCCAGTCATCCTGGCCAAACAAACCTCCACAGAACTGCAACCAGATGAGCACCAGAGACTTGCATACAACCCACACAGGAAGGTAGTGTGGCCACCATCTGCCTCGGACAAAGTAGCTAATGGCATCCTCACATTCCCCGTGGTAGCAACCAGCCAGTGGAGCTCGCTGCTGTTTGGGGACTAACGAACATTTAATCCTTCTTTTTGCAGGTGAGAACAGACGACCATAATGGAATTCAGTCCTCAGAAGACTCCAGGTAACCAAGGGGCAGACTCTCAGAGGGAAAAACATTTTATTGACAATGATGAGCAGTTCCCATCATGCTAAGCACAAGA
>NW_023602016.1:0-15263 GCF_014898055.3 Talpa occidentalis
GAGTTTTGAGCAGGAGGGGAGACATGATTTGATCATGATGAGATTGATTTATTACTGACTGGAGAATGGATGTTAGAATGGCAAGAGTCAGGGAGGGAACTAGCTGGTTATTGCAAAATTCAGGGAAAGAAATATTGACTTAACCTAGAAATGTGGTGATGGAGCTGTGGTGGACAGTGGCATTCTGGAATATCTTGGAAGTGGAGCTCATCTTTTAATGTGTTAAATTTGAGTGAGAGTTATAAAGATGGTGATAACATGTGAGATATTGCTAAATCATCACCTTACTTCACTTCTTTGTTCTCCTGGGCACACAGACCATATTTCCCAATTTCCTTTGCAGTTAGGTGAGTCATGTGATTCAACATTGGCCAATAGGATTAAGGTAGAACCGATACATTGCACTTCTAGCCATAGCTCCTAAGACAGCCTCCATGTAATCTTCCACTTGCCAGAACACATTCCCTAGCTACCAAAGAGTCTATTGATGGAGGGTCTATTAAAGGACTCCAAGAAAAGGAGATGAATTCTATCTAATTCTGGTAATAATGATTATGATCTTATAGTAAACATTTTTTAGAGACTGTCACTTTATGTTCATATACCTTAAGTCATATGATATTTCCAGTGGCACTATGAGAAAAGTAGCATCATGATCTTCATTTATAGATGAAATTATCTCCAAGTAATAATTTCTAGTAGTCAGTTGTTAGATATAAATTTTAAGTATGGGGGTACAGTGGCTTGGATCTTGGACTATAGAGTCATACAGACATGAATTCCAGTATTGGCTCTTCTGGTTACTAGTAGTGTTATCTTCTGCAAATTATTTAAGTTTCTGATTCTCAGGGAATTTTTTGTACCAGTAAAATAAGAATTATCATATCTAAATAGGTAGTTGTGAGAATGAGAATGAAATAATTTTCAAGCATACTGTACAGTATTTGCTAAAATTGCTTTTAAAATACTGTTTCTTGTTTTGTAAGTTGGAGACGACTTCAAGAACAAAGAACTCAATGATAAGATTTATGCCAAAATGACAGAGCTAAAAGGCAATCAGACTATCTTACCTTAAAATAACTCCAGCCCATAGAAAGAATCAGCTCAAAACATAACACAAACTACATGTAGGGAATAGGAAGTCAATGGAATATATGTCCTTCCAGCTGTCACCTTAACCTTTACCTATTTATACAACTTGTAAGAGAAAAAAGATTAACTTGTTTTCCCTGAAAAGAAGACTCTGAAACAAGGATTCAGCTTATTTGAGAGATTTTTGGAAGAAATAAAAGTGGAAAGATTGGGAAGAAACCCAATAAATTACAGGCTACGAAGCTTGTTACTATTGTGGGCAAATGAATGCAGTCCCACTAAGAATGGTCTAAAAAATAATGTAGACTACACTTTAGGATTATCTACCTAAAAGAAAGAGTCTGGAATGTCCATCTTTCCCTTTATTGGCTGGGAGTTGGCACTAAGAGGTCAATGACCCCTCCCAAGCCCTACACCTCAGCATTTTCAGAACCCTACGATTTGGGAAAGTGTGACCTACCAGAATTCACAAAATGTCCTAAGGTAAGGAAGTAGAGAAAGCAAAGCAGGACTTTGAATGTTCTTTTGATGTTGATTTACAAAAGAGCCTCCCAGCAGAGCACACACCATTCATATCACAGTTGCATGAAGAGATAAGTTTTAAGATATCAAAAAAATGAATGTGAATTATAAGCTTCTCCCATAGGATCACTGTCTATGAGTATTTAACCTTCCACATTCTATGTAATAAGTGAAAGACAATGTGGTTGAGAGAGTTGGATTCAAGAGGAGTTGAGGATTTCTTGTTGGAGCCCGTTTTCTCAATGTTTTTGTATAAGGTGGTGGTAAATCAGGTCACATCAGGGTCGTTGTCAAATACCAGGATTTCAGAAACCTTGACTTGAAAAGTGTTAAGCAGATATCACTGGCTTGTAATTTTTGTCATATTTTAATGAGGGAACATCATTAAATATGAATATTCAAGGGCACATAACATTTGAGTCTTTCAAAATTTGATTAAATAATTGTTCATTTTTCATGACAAACCCAGACAAATATTTTGGTGATTCTACTTGAAGTACTCACTTAGACCACACTGTCTGATAGAGTAATAAAGATGAACTTCTTTGTGATACAGTAGTAGAAGGAAGGTCCGAGAGATTCACAACCAAATAATTAGTTTAATAAAGGTATTCTCTGGAAACATGGGCTTAAGATATAGAACTGCTTCAAGAGAGATAACTTTGCTTTCATGCTTGAGTTTAACCTAGGTATGAGAGGAGTAGGGAAGGAGTACAAAGATACTATGTCTTTATTTTTACTATTTCCTTTTCTCCTACTTAGGCTTTAACTCAACAACCCAGGCAGTGGCCCCCATATTTTGATCTTGCCAAAATCTCAAGTATAAGCAAATCAGACTGACTCTTATCCAGAAGGCCAATTCTCTTTACATCTGTTTCTAAATAAATGTAGTAAGTTTTGAAATGATATAAAGTGGGAAAGTAAGACAAATTGTAACAGACAGAAAGGCACTAACAGAGTCTAAAGATAACTTCAAAATATAATTCAACTTGGGAAATTGAAAATTAATAAAATGAAGAAAAAATGACCAAGATGCTAAGTTTCAAATGTCAAGAGAACCTTAGAGATCAGTAAAATTAAAGAGAAATGTGTGTGTAGCAAAGGGAAAGTAGAAACATTTTACAGCATGACATGAAAATTCTTTGCCAAGGTTACTTTGACCATTGTACAAGGAATAATAAAATAAGAAAAATTTGTGTACCTTGTTACTCATTTTAAGCTAAAGCAGAATACAGATATGACAGTGGAATAATATTATAACCTAATCCCATGTGTCGCCTTTCTTCATTTACCAATAGTATCAGTTCTGGCAGATTTAATTATAATTTGGGGCAACTGAAGTGAGCAACAAAAGTCATTAGCAAGCTAGAGTCTATTAACAAGGAGGAAAAATATAAAACAAAAAATGTTATCTAAACCCTGATCAAGGAACTGGTCAAAAAAGGAACACAGGACATTTAAAAACAAAGGAAAACTCCCAGAAACCTTTTGGTAAGAATCAAGATTTTTTATAATTTTTTGGCAAAGTGAAGACTTCTTTATAAAGCTCTCAAAGGACAAATATTACTATTCCCTCAGTCTGGAATATGAATCCTTCCTCAACAGCCAATGAGCCAACATCTCTTAGTTTAAGTGTTGCCCTCCCTGCAGAAACTTCCAACTTTCTTAGCAGAGGTGAGCTTAAACTTCTCAAAATTATATTCTCCTCTGTCACAGCTCTTAATATAGAACTCATTTTCTCACTGAATTCTATCTGAAGTCAGGGTCCATGGCTTTTCATATTTTTCAAATCTACCCATCAATAGATGGTTAAGGTTCTTAGTAGAAACTTAATAAACAATTTGAAATAGATAGGGAAAAAACTGAATGAATGAATAATACAGTGGTTACTAAAATAGATGGTAAATTTTGGGAAACATAAAAGCCTACTAGCTTTTAAAATACAATTCAATTAAACAAATTAAAGTCCAAAAATTGTCTTTGAGCTAGGCTGCTATAAACTGCATTTAACTCTTTATTTCACTTGAAATACCATAAAATAATTAATACTTCTTAAAATTCACTTTTGAAGGCTAATATAGTTAAAATTGAAAACAATCTTTCAATATTTTAATTGCTGATGATTTACTTTTTGAAATTTGTTATGTTGCATTTACAGGTCTTTGATATAGTAATAAAAATTTATTTCTGATGAAAGATCTTACTGGAAGGGGGTAACTCATAGTTGTTTAATATGTGGCCTCTAGAGTTTCACTCAATTTAAATCAGTCACGCATCTAATGATCATTTGGTTTTTGATGAAATACTTAGCTTCTTTATGCTCTCATTTTTTAATCTACAAATAATGAATGATACCTTACATATATAGCTTATGTGAAAATTAAATGAGATAATACCTGAAAAAACCCTAGGTCTATTTTTGACATACATTAAATAATAAATATTAATACAATTTGAATATTGGTATAATTTGGAAATGTCCACCATAATATTTGCAAATTTTATATTTATTACCTGAAAAACCCAAAAGAAGAAATATGAAGTACAAAAATTCTTCTTGAACTGACCTTCCTCCTCAAGACTTTCACAGCCTGGCCTTGTTCTCACATTTGGCCATCATCCACATTAGCTCTACTTCACGATCCTGCTCTATAATTTACAATGTCAAAGCTTGAGAAAGTACCTTCCCCTAGACTGAGTTAAACCCTGTGATTAGGCCACAGAAAATAGTAGCTTTATACTTCCCAAATTTTGCAGTGCCTCTAATAATATTACTTTTTTATTCAACTTATACTTCCATACATATTTGCTTGTCTTAACCTTCTATCAATTCTGGTAATACAGAAAGGAAATTTTAGCCAAAATCTAATTGAGTGATGATACAATGCCTTGCCCTCAAACATAGTCCTTCCATCATTCCCAAAGTAGAGTCATCACATCATACTTGTTTCTCTAACTCACCCTTGCTACTACTTAAGAAACAAGTAGGAGGTCACTATTTTGAAGAGTTGACTTGTTTTGCCTAGGGTCCAGCTTACAGTCAGAGGGCATCTTATGAGGGTCTCTCCTATCAATTACAAGGAGCCCTCTGTTAAATGACACTACATTAAACATTGCCCCCAAAACCCTGGATATGAATAAATTTTGAATGGGTATACAGCTCAGAATTGGAATCTGAATCTTCCCTATGAAAACATCTTGTCTTCCATCTCAGTGCTATTTGATAATATGATTGAAACAAACACTCACCTGGTGTTGTAAACTTGGAACCCAAAATACCACCTCTATCACAATCAGAAATAGAATAAGTCAGTTTTTCCATTGTGATTTTCATTTTCTTATCTCTTAAATGAGGATATGCATTTCTTTTTTTTTTATCAATTTTACAGACTCCTTAAGGGAATCAAATGAGATAAAAAAAATAAGGCTTGAAAACATAATATATCACCAATAACAGAGTCGGAGGAACATCAAACTATAAGTCAAAAAGGGCAGGGTATGTCATTTCATTCTTTCCCTACCAACAGAATGTCTCTGAGAAGTCTACGGACAGTCCGTTGGGAGTGCCTTAATAAGTTACTTACTTATCCTGCCCTTGTTTATGGGGCAATGGAGGAGAAACTGGATAAACAACCAAATCTTGTGAACTTTATCTTAAAAAGGAGGGCTTAATTGCGTCTTCATAGTTTCATGATCTCTAAATGAGAAGTACTAGAAGCATCAGCAAGATTTATAACACAATGGATCTGCTAGCAGTTGATACTTTGTTTCTTCCTCTAAAACAAATTAAGCTATTATATGAATATTAAATATATTTTCATTATATAAATATACTAAGAGTAAAATGCATAGTAATTAACTCTTATAATGTTTTATTCTGATATGTCATTTGAAATAATCATCTTCTGAGATAATTTTTTTCCTTTTAAGGAAAAAAAGGAAACATTCTCTAGACACATTTTGGTCACATTCTCTAGACAAATCTAATTTTTTTTTTTTAGTTTTTGTTTTGCTGTAAACTGCATTTTAAATAATCATTCCTATTAATTCTATTTACTTTCTGTATTACCTTCAATTTCAGTATTTCTCTTTGACCCTTAAAACAAAACTTTCTTTCATAATGTTTTAGATATCAAACCTATAAATTAAAAAAAAAAACCCTCGTCTTTTCATTTGTCAAAACTCCTCTTTTTCAGTTTTTTAAAACTCCATGAGATCTTCACTCATTTTCTTTAAACTATGGATTCTTCATGCAGTAACAATTAAAGGGAAGAAAAAAGGAAGTAGTTTATTAGAAAAGACTTCCTGCACTTGAAATATGAAATTATTTTTGAGAAATGAATTGATTTTTTTCCTTATAAAGATATACAAGGTAGGGGTCATGCTCTACTTTCAATGCCATAGATGACTGGGAAATTTTCCCTTTTTTAAGTTTTCAACAATAAAAGCATAGACACACGCTGGGTTCTGTTCAAAAGAATCATGGTGCTAATTTAATTTATTCTGTGGTTTTAAAAATATACCTTAAAAAGGTTTTTACAAACATGCAATTGTGTATTCAATACATAAAATATGCTTTTCAAAAGCATCTTCTTTGTTTCGCACTAACTTTATCGCTATCATTTATATCACACCAGGAATATTCTTTTGTCTCTTCATATGAACTCTTTTCTTACAACCTTCAGTAGCTATATACATCAAGGAGGTAAAATAGCTCCAAAATAAGGTTATTATAGAAGACTGTGTGTCTTCCTGTTCTGTAGTCTCTCTGTCTCTTTGTAAAGTTTAATTTAAATATTTGCACTAATGATGTTTATGTGTAGGTGTCTTTTTCAATTTCAGGGCAGCTGAATAAACTTCTTAAAGGTACTAAAATCCAAGAATGACTGAGTTAAGGACACTGGAAAATACAATATAAATAGAATAGTGAAAAGGTTTCAGTCATCAGTGTCTTGAAAACTTAATTTTGATACAGGTTGTTTTGTCACGAATATATGTTCCTACTGATTTTAAGGAGAAGCAAAGATCTCTGCTTTTCCAAGCTTCAATATGCCAAATTGTTTTATAATATTATACATGCACTATATATATATACACACACACGCACAAATATATACACACATAACATACACATATATACATATATGGCTCAATATTAATGAGGTGGTTATTTCTAATTATTATTACTTAATACAAAATGCTTACATAATTGTGGTTTAGATCTTCCCATCATGTTTACAGTCATTGAGCAAGAATATATTAAAAAAAAAAAATGAGATGATGTCACCATGATGGCAATAGAGAAGTTTCATTGTTTCATCTCTGAAAAGCACCTAACAGCCACATGGATACTACAGTGTCAGGTACTAGAATTGATCATGATTCACCGACAGTGAGCAGACTGTTATGACTCCAATCTAGAAGCCCAGACAGGGGTTCTCTAGAATCCAACCACAAAGACATAAATGACTACCTTTCATAATCAGATATGTTCAAAATTATTATAGATAATGAAGGAGATTAAAAAAAAACTCAAATAAATCAAAGTAATAGAAGAGAATTCAGAAAAGCCACAAAGTACGTTTAGTCACTTTGTTTCTTTGTTTTTGCAGCTCACACCCTGTAAATGTCTATTAAACCCATCTCATCTAGTTACTTGCTTAAGGTGTATGTTTCCTTGTTGATTTTCCTTCTGGTTTTTCTCTCCATTAACATATGTAGAGTATTGAATTCCCCAAGTAGTATTGTGTTACTGTCTATTTCCATTTCTTAGGCTTGTAAATAGTTGCTTTACATAATTTCATACTTTTAATTTGGTACATATATATTGTTATTTATTCCTGTTATATTATTCCTTTAATCATTATCTAATGTACCCCTCTCTCGTTACCTTTTTTTAATCAGTGTTTCACTGAAAATGCATAAAGAAAAAAGGTTCTAAGAAGAAACATCAGGATTTAGGAGTTTAGCAATCATCGTTAAAAAATGCTTTTATTAAGATAAACTCATGCATTTGCAGCAACATGGATAGAGCTGGAAGAGATCATGCTCAGCTAAATAAGCCAGAAAGAAAAAGAAAAATACCAGATGGTCTCACTCATAGCAGGAATTTAGAAAATTTAAATAAGGGACCAGGAAAAAGACTAATTATAATAAAGTAAAAATCAAAATCAACAAGCAACTATAAACCAGAGACACACTACGGGGATCGGGGTGGAGAGGGGATTAGGGTCAAAATAAGGGGGGATTGTATGGGGAATATAACCAAGATGAAAATGCATACATTGTGCAAAAATGAAAAATGATGTAAAAATTATACAAATATAATTTTAAAAATGCTTTTATTGAAAAACAAGAACAACACAGTTTCACGAGACCATGAGTTCCCAAATGCACCACGAGTGAATTATCATCTTTTCTCTTTCTGCATCATGACCTAGAATAGCATCAAATAAATTCCTTCACATGCCCAATAGAGAATTTGGCTTGCCTATATATTCCTCTAACTTGTATAAGCTACGATTCCCCAATATTTATTGAAGAGAAAGATCTGCTTTGTGTCCTTCATTTGACACAAAGTCAGATGAAACACCTACTTAGTATATCACTGTTTTTTCAGTCATAAATGTATACAAATATACTCCAATAACAAATAAACAAAATATTAATTGAGCATAATTTTTTTGTAAAGAAGAACACAAGATAATAGATCCCAGAAGAAAAAACTTTACCACTCTGAATACTATCTTTAATTATTATCAAAGGTGACAAAGAAAATGAACAATCAGGAAAAAAAGACACTGATTTTGACTTTTTGGAGATGCATTAAAAAGAACATGACTAAAAATCAAGATAGTGATTTTTAAACACCAATTATTAAGATGACAAAGTAAAAACAGAAAGAAAGTAATTCAGGGGGAAAAATAAGATAGCTCTAAAAATTATGACAAACTTCTAAATACATTTTTCAAAGGAGAAAAAGGAATAATGAAGAAAGGAATCAATTCAAATAAATGGAATATTCTCCTAATTGAATACTTTCATATATTGAAAGGATATGTAGGACTTGTGTGAAAAAAGACCAACACTTCAATATAGTATTGTAAATTTCAAGGATAAGAATAAAATTATGAAACTCCACAAAGAAAGTTACCTAAAAAATTATAACTACCCTAAGAGGGGGCGGAGCAACATGGCGACGAGGAGACGCTGCGAGTAAGATCTCCCATTAAAAAAAGTGAATAGGGAGGAAAAGCGGCAGGTCCCAGTGAGAACTGGGACACGGAAGATAAACGGGTGACGCCAGCGAACTGCCCGAAGAAGAAAGTGGCCATAAAAGAGGACTAGAAGGGAGGGAAGCGCAGAACCCTGCTCCCCTCCCCCGCCCACAGAGGCGGCACTCTCCGACCGGCAGAGAGGAGGAAACAACAAACCAAAACGGCCCACAAGAACAAACGACGCAGCAAGCGGGACTGTGAGTGGAAAGGAACTATTGCAGCCACCACACCCCGTGAACGGGAGCTGAGGCGAACCCTGCAGGATCCGCCGCGGCGGTGAGCGAACGGCTCCGGGCGCCATTAGAGAAGAACAAAGACCCCGGGAGACGCGCACACAGCCCGGGCTGCCGGTAAGCTGCGCGGAAAGCGGCGCGCTCGGCGCGCTTGAAAAGCAAGTGCAGACCTGGATCGCGGCTGCCCAGGTCCCCGCGCCTGCGACCTAGGCTTGCGGGGAGACGACCTAGGCTTGCGGGGAGACGCGCGGAGGTCCTCACTGAGGTGAAGGTCCCTCCCTGAGTGAGCAGGAACCAGGCGCCCAGGCACGGGAGCGGTGCAAAAGGCGCCATTCCCGCGCCACTGAACTGGGCTACAGCCCGCGTCCTGGAACTGAGGGCTTTGAACTGAGACCCGGGGCACGAAAATTCGGGGCGTGGTTTCTCCACGACGGTGGGGCACAAGGCAGACACAGCACCCCAAAGCTGTTGAGGTGTACCCTACCATTCCCGCTCTGTTCTCTGTCCCACGGGGTGGGGGAAGGCGAAAAACAGCCCCCCAAGGACAATAGGAGAGATCTCTGGCGCCACCTAGCGACCAGGAAAAAAAAAGTCACTAACACCCTATAAAACAGGACATTTCTTAAGACTGCTTGAAAAGGGCAGAAGGTTTCTGGAGGACCCAGTGGCCAGCCGGGAAGTTATTCCACGCCAGGCCCCTTCCGACCAGCAGTCTGAGCCCACAGAGGGAGCAGGCACCCACGTCCGGGGCAGACCGGGTGCGCAGAAGAGTGTGCCTGAAACCGGAGGCGCAGGGACTGCATCCCGCTTCGCCATTTGAGAACAGGGACATTTCTTCAGTAAAAACTGCCTAAAACCAGCAGAAAGCTCCCCCAGAAGACAGAGATGGCTCCTGGAAGAGCCAGAGGGGAGCGGAGAAGTTCACCCAAGATGTCAGTCAGTCCGAGCAACACAGTGTCCCAACGCATACGACAAATTAGAAAACAGACAGTAGGGAGTAGAAGAACCACACGCAACCTAAAAACTCCTCAGGAAAGAAGCACACCACAAAAAGAAAACCACTCCCCAGATTGCAACGACAGCAACTTGGAAGAACTTCTGAGCCTTCCAGAAAGAGAATTTAAAATTGCCATGATTAAAAAAGTGATAGATCAGAAGAAGGAAATTGAGTCCCTAAAGAGGGAAGTAAGAGAAATGCAGGAGATCAAAGAATTAATGGAGGAACTAAAGAACTCTGGGAAAAGCAATGAAAGCAGAATAGATGAAATGGAAGAACGAATAAGTAATCTTGAAGACACAGAAATAAAAAGAACCAAAACAGAAAAGGAAAGAGAAGTACGAAGGAAAAAGAATGAAGAAAGACTTCGGGAACTATCTGACTCCATGAGGAAAGGAAATATAAGAGTTATAGGAATTCCAGAAGGAGAGGAGAGAGATGTAGGAACAGAGAAAATATTCATGGATATAATTGAAGAGAACTTCCCAAATGAGAAGAAGGAGCTGAAAATTGATATACAAGAAGCAAGAAGAACACCAAACTTCCACGACGAAAGGAAAAACACAGCAAGACACATAATAGTAAAGCTCCCAAGAATCCAGGACAAGGAAAAAATAATGAAGCTGACAAGAGGGAAGAAACAGATAACATTCAAAGGAAAACCAATCAGGCTGACATCAGACTTCTCTGAAGAAACACTACGGGCAAGGAGAGAGTGGAGGGACATAGTCAACAGACTCCAAGAAAACAGATGCCAACCAAGAATACTCTATCCCGCAAAGCTCTCTTTCCTCCATGAAGAAAGAATATGGACCTTCCCAGACAAAGAGAAACTCCGGAATTTCATTGCGACTAAACCCCCACTCCAAAAAATACTACAAGGAATCCTAAAGCCAGAACCTCAGAGGGACGAATAACAACGAAAGAAGACCAAAAAAAAAAAAAAGTTATTAAAAGAATAAATAAATAAAATCAAAGGAAAGACAAACATAATGGCAAATACAGATGCTAACATATCAATATTAACTCTAAATGTAAATGGACTAAACTCTTCAATAAAAAGACACAGAGTTGCAGCCTGGATTAAGAAACAAAACCCAACCTTTTGCTGTCTCCAGGAAACACATTTAGCTACAAAAGATAAAAATAGGCTCAAAGTCAAAGGATGGAAAACAATCCTACAAGCAAATGGGCCAAAAAAGAAAGCAGGAACAGCTATACTTATATCAGATAAAACAGACTTCAAACTCAAAAAAATAAAAAGAGACCCCAATGGTCACTACATTATGATTAAGGGGACAATACTTCAAGAAGAAATAACACTCATTAACATATACTCACCAAACGAAAGAGCACCAAAATATATCAGACAACTGTTGTCCTCTCTGAAAACAGACATCAGAGAAAACACATATGTAGTGGGAGACTTCAACACACCACTATCAACAATGGATAGATCAACAAGACAAAAAATAAGTAAAGAAACTAAAGCTCTAAATAAGGACCTAGAGCATTTGGGCTTAACAGACATCTATAGAACACTAAACCCAAAAAAAACGGAGTACACATTTTTCTCAAGCGCACACGGATCATTCTCCAGGATCGATCACATACTGGGGCACAAGACAAACATCAACAGATACACCAAGATTGAAATCATACCAACCATCTTTTCTGACCACGAAGGCATCAAACTAGAAATAAATCATAAAAAGAAGGCAAGGAACTATCCTACCTCATGGAGATTAAAAGCCACACTACTGGAAGACCACTGGACTAACGAGGAGATCAAAGAAGAAATTAAAAAATTCTTTGAATTGAATGACAAGGAGGACACCAATATCCTAAATGTATGGGATGCAGCAAAAGCAGTAATAAGAGGAAAATATATAGCAATAGAAGCTCACATCAAAAAACAAGAAAGAACTCAAAGAAACAACCTAATCTCGAAGCTCAAAGATCTAGAAAAAGAACAACAAAAAAACCCCAGAACCAGTAGAAGAAAAGAAATAATAAAAACCAAAGCAGAAATAAATGAAATTGAAACTAAAAAAACAATCCAAAAGATCAATGAAACCAAGAGCTGGTTCTTTGAAAAAATAAATAAAATAGACAAACCCCTAGCCAGGCTCACAAAGGAAAAAAGGGAGAAAGCACAAATACACAGAATCATAAATGAAAGAGGAGAAATCACAACGGACACAGCAGAAATCAAAAGAATAATCAGTAACTACTATGAACAGTTATATGGAAACAAGTTCAACAATCTAGAGGAGATGGACAAATTCCTACAACTCTACAATCACCCAAAGCTAGATAAAGAAGAAATAGAACACCTAAACAGACCAATTACAAGCAGCGAAATTGAAATGGTAATTAAAAACCTCCCCAAAAACAAAAGCCCAGGACCTGATGGATTTACAAATGAATTCTACCAAACATTCAGAGACGAATTAGTGCCTATCCTTCACAAACTCTTCCAAAAAATTGAGAAGGAAGGGACAATACCAAACACGTTCTATGAAGCCAATATTACACTAATACCAAAACCGAATAAGGACAACACAAAAAAGGAAAACTATAGGCCAATCTCCCTAATGAACACTGATGCAAAAATCCTCAATAAAATTTTAGCTATCAGAATCCAACAATGTATCCATAAGATAATTCACCACGACCAAGTTGGATTCATTCCAGGGGCACAAGGATGGTTTAACATCCGAAAATCAATCAACGTTATCCAACACATCAACAAAAAGAAATATAAAAACCATATGATAATATCAATAGATGCTGAGAAAGCTTTCGACAAAGTGCAACACCCATTCATGATAAAAGCCCTTGAAATTCTTGGGATACAAGGAACATACCTCAACATCATAAAGGCCATCTATGACAAGCCAACAGCCAGTATCATTCTCAATGGTGAAAAGCTGAAAGCAATTCCATTAAGATCTGGAACAAGACAAGGATGTCCACTCTCACCACTGCTTTTCAATATAATACTGGAAGTCCTAGCCAGAGCAATAAGACAAGAGAAAGACATCCAAGGAATCCAAATAGGAAAAGAAGAAGTCAAACTATCACTATTTGCAGATGATATGATAATATACATAGAGAACCCCAAAATCTCCACAGAAAAACTAATTCAACTCATCAATCAATTCAGTAAAGTGGCAGGATACAAAATCAACACGCAAAAGTCAGTAGCCTTCCTATACACAAACAATAAATCTGAAGAAGAAGAAATCAAAAAAACCACCCCTTTTATTATCGAAACAAAAAAAATCAAATATTTGGGAATAAATCTAACAAAAGAGGTAAAGGACCTATACAAAGAAAACTATAAAACACTGTTAAAAGAAATAGAAGAAGACACAAAGAAATGGAAAGACATCCCCTGCTCATGGATTGGAAGAATAAACATTATTAAAATGGCCATCCTACCAAAAGCAATATACAGATTCAATGCTATTCCAATCAAAATCTCAATGGCATTCTTCAAAGAAATAGAACAATTATTGATGAAATTCATATGGAATCACCAAAAACCCGAATAGCCAAAGCTCTACTGAAAAAAAAAGAAGGAAATGGAGGCATCACACTCCCAGACTTCAAACTATACTACAAAGCCATAATCATCAAAACTGCATGGTATTGGAACAAGAACAGACATACAGACCAATGGAATCGAATAGAAAATCCAGAAATAAACCCACAGATTTATGGTCAACTAATCTTTGACAAAGGAGCAAAGACTATGCATTGGAGCAAAGAAAGTTTGTTCAATAAATGGTGCTGGGAAAACTGGGTCGCTACATGCAAAAGAATGAAGCTTGACCACTACCTCACACCATACACAAAAATCAACTCAAAATGGATTAAAGAACTAGACATAAGACCTGAAACCATAAAATACATAGAAGGAAATATAGGCGAAACACTACGGGATTTGCACATCAAAGACATCTTTACAGACACATCACCCAAAGCAGTGATAGTGAAGAGAAAGATAAACAGCTGGGACTACATCAAATTAAAGAGCTTCTGCACAGCAAAAGAGACAATAACAAAAACAAAGAGAAACCCCACCAACTGGGAGAACATTTTTGCACCCAACACTAATGATAAAGGACTGATCACAAAAATCTGCAAAGAGCTGATGAGACTCAGCAACAACAAAGAAAATAATCCAGTCAAAAAATGGGCAGAAGAGCTAAAAAGAAACTTCTCTGAAGAGGAAATGCAAATGGCCAACAGACATATGAAAAAATGTTCAACATCACTTGTAATCAGGGAAATGCAAATCAAAACTACCATGAGATACCATCTCACACCAGTGAGAATGGCACATATTAAAAAAACTAGCAACAACAAATGTTGGCGAGGATGTGGAGAAAAAGGAACTCTTGTGCACTGTTGGTGGGAGTGCAAACTGGTCCAACCACTATGGAGAGCTGTGTGGAGATTTCTGGACCTACTAAACATAGAGCTTCCATATGATCCAGCAATTCCACTCCTAGGTATTTACCCAAAGGACACAGAAACATCAATTCCAAAGAGCACCTGCACTCCTATGTTTATAGCAGCACTGTTTACAATAGCTAAGCTTTGGAAACAACCCAAATGCCCAAAAATAGATGACTGGATCAAGAAGATGTGGTACATATATACCATGGAATATTACTCAGCATTCAAAAAAGATAAACACATGCAATTTGCAGCAACATGGATGGCACTGGAAGGGATCATGCTCAGCGAAATAAGCCAAAAAAAAAAGAAAAATACCGGATGGTCTCACTCATAGCAGGAATCTAGAAAACTTAAATAAGGGACCAGGAAAATGAATATAAGAAAGTGAAAATCAAAATCAACAAAAAACTATGAACCAGAGACACTTTTTGGGGGGTGGGGGCGGGAGGGGAAGGATTGGGGTCAGAATGGGGCGTTTGCAATTGTATGGGGGAATATAAAAATAAAATTTAATATTTAAAAAAAAAAAAAAAAAAAAAAAAAAAAATTTACCTAAAAAAAAAAAAAAAACACGCAAAAGTCAGTAGCCTTCCTATACACAAACAAAAAATCTGAAGAAGAAGAAATAAAAAAAAACCATCCCTTTTTTTACGAAACAAAAAAAATCAA
>NW_023602017.1:0-15259 GCF_014898055.3 Talpa occidentalis
CCGAAGCCCAGCGAAGGCTGAAACGGCGGCGCCATGTTCGTGAGGCCCCAGGCCCCGCGACCGGGCGAGCAGTGAGGGGGATAGGGCGTGAGCTGTACAGGGCCACGAACAGGAAAGGATACACATTGAGACGCTGTCCATGTCCTGGATGAGGTTGGCCGCCTGCTGGCGGTACGAGAGCTCTTTATCCGCTTCTACTCCGCAGCGGCGGCTCGGCGTGTTCTCCAGCTGTTCCCGAGTAAAGAACCAGCGAGAAGAAGCTCCACGGCCCGACGCCATGACACTTCCTCCTCCGCCGGCTCCCTTACCCACCCCCCTCCCTCCCAGCTCGCGGACTCCCCGCCAAGGCCGCGCGACTCCTCCCCACTCCGCTCGCCGTAGTCTACGTCCCGCCCTTTTTTGCCTCCGTCGCCGCTCGTGCGCGTGCGCGGAAAGGCCGTCCCGCCGGCTCTCCCTAGGCTTTGGTTCTCTTTTTCCTGCTCCTGGCCTCGTTCTCGCGCGCGGACCACAATCCTCTGCGCCACTTGTCATTTGGAGGCGCCGAAGGTGGGGGTCGGCTGGAAAGGAAAAGGTCGGCGCGGTGCATGCCGGGTTAGGGTTGGCGGCGCGAAGGGGCGGAGAGACAGGGAGGGAGGAGGCTGGACTCGATTCTGGGAGCTGGAGAGGCCGGCGGCTGCGCGGCCGGGTTTGGGCGTGGACTGTGAAGCTGGGGCGGGTTCTTTGGACTGGTGTCTGGCGACTCTTTAAAACAGAAATACCTTCGTCTGCTGAGGCCGCGTGTCATCGCCTCAGTTTTTTTCTCTCGCTTTTCTCCGCCTAACAGGCGCCTCTGAGGAGGGGCCTGGCTGGCAAGTGCGTGCGAGCTGATGCGTCTCAATTGTGCCTCACTTCAGGGCGGTTTGCCTAATTACCCTGTTTGAATGCCACAACTTCTCAGGCCTTTTTATTTTTTTGGCTAAGGTTATCCAGTTAGTAACAAGAGAAGCTGATTCTTTGAATCAGGTTTCGGGTGTATTGATGGTGTATTTTTAAAATTGCCCCGTGATTTAAAGGGGAGAAGATTAAATACGAGCTCCACAAGATGAACCGAGAGAAGATTTTCTTTAGTAGTTAACACATTAACGCCGCATAGGCCGATTGAGTAATCCCTTCACCTTTCCTCTAGGAAAATACCTCAGAGAGTGGGGTCAGGCTCTTGTTTCTGAGTCAGTGCGTTATTGTGTGTGAAAAAAGCTCAAAGTTTTAAGTCTTCAGGGCCTCCCCGGTGGCACAGCGGTTGAGCGCTGGGTTGCGAAGCTGCTTGCAGCCTCTGCGGCGCTTCGATCCCGGCTGCTCCCCGGCCACCGGAGGAGGGTCCCATATGGCGCGCAGACCTCTCCTGCCGCCCGCTGCTCCCCTCAGCAGTGTACTTAAGTCCTTCTGTCTGCTCTGCTCCTGCTCGGCTCTGGTGATTCTCTCACCCTCCCGCGCCTCTGACTGTACCCAGTGCATGTATAAATAAACAAACAAACAATAAATAAATAAAACATGCCTCTATAAAAAAAAAAAAAAAAAAAAAAGTTTTAAGTCTTCACTCTGTTAGAGAGTACAGGCACTCATACTTCTAAAGGGCAGGTGTTACTGTTGAGTGTCTGGTTGAAGTATTGTTATAGGACAGGGAGAGGGGTAGCCCAAGCCCCGCAAACCTGCCTATTCTAAATGGGTTCTGCCATCCGCCGCATCAACACAAAACATATGAGACTTTAATGGGAAGGAACTTTAATAAAACTAGGAAACAATACAGGTAAAGCAAAGAGTCTAGTTTCTAAATGAAGTACCCAAAGTTACCCGTCCCCTCGTGGGTAAAAGTCCATCCATATGGGATTGGCCCAGAGCAAGGCCCCAAAGCCTGCCACAAGTCTAAAGCATCTTCCTGTGGGGACCCACAGAAAAGGGTCAGAAACAACCAGACAAGCCCGGAAGCAAAAGAGCAAAATCAACATCAAGATACAAGCTGCCATTGTCACCTCCCCATGGGTCTCACCCACATCTGTGTCACCCAGTCCACGACCAAAAGACAAGCGCACTTTCTTCACGTGTCTCTAGGCTCCATGCGCCTCTTCCAGGTCTCCTGGCTCCATCCTGCTTCCTTCCTTCCTCAGTCTCTTCTGCTGCTTCTCCTCTTCCTGCTCAGCTCCACCCTCCCTTGGGTGGGGCAGGGAACCTGGAACTTCCCCCTTTCCTGGGGACCACCCTGTTACAGTATTAGGCGTTTGTCACCGTTTTGGGGCTTCTATTGGTATAGGGCAGGGAGAGGGGCACCCCAGACACCGCAAAACTGCTGTAGATAGGTTCTGCCATCTGCCCCATAAATATAAAACATATGAGGCTTTAATGAAATGGAACTTTAATACAATTAGTACACTACAAGAAAGGCAAAGAATATCGTTTCTAAATCAAGCACCCAAAGTTCCCCGTCCCCTCGTGGGTAAAAGTCCACCCAAGCAGGATTGGCCCAGAGCAAGGCCCCAAAGCCTGCCCCAAGTCTAAAGCATCTTCCAGTGGGGACCCACAGAAAAAGATCAGAAACAACCAGACAAGTCTGGAAGGAAAAGGGCAAAATCAAGGCAAAAACAGCCATTATACCCTCCCCACGGGTCTCACCCACATCTGTGTCACCCAGTTCACGACCAAAAGGCAAGCGCAGTTTCTTCACTTGTCTCTCTGCTCCCTGTGCCTCCTCCAGGTCTCCTGGCTCTGTGCCACCCTGCTTCCTTACTCAGTCCTCTCTGCAACTTCTTCTCTCCCTGCTTAGCAGCATTGTCCTTTTGGTGGGCCAGGAAACCTGGAACCTCTTCCTTTCCTGGGGACCACACTGTTACACTATCCACACTGACCCACTATACTCCTGGGTCCTGGTGTGCACACTTGTTGGAGACTAACAGCAGCCATACCAAAGGTGAGAGCACCCAAGTGTGGAGTTATTGAAGCAAGAGGAAAGAGCTGACAGCAGAACCGGGGGTGGGGGGGGGTGGGGGAGGGGTGTTCAAGGGAGGATGCCCATTTTCTCCAGCCCTGTCTATGACTATATACTGTCAGACTTCCAATTTGCCAGACTATTGTGTAGGTGCTAGGTGGTCGGGAAGTTTCATGCTGGTATTTTTTCTGTTCCCTAATTTTCCTGTAACCAGATCTTACTCTAGGGGTTGGCTAGCTCAACAACATTTCAGGAAAACACTTCTGTTTTCCTGGGAGGTGTTTTGTTCCTTCTGTTCCTATGTTGTTTAAAATCACTGTCCAGTGCCTCAGCCTTTCCTGTTCCCCAAGTTCTTCGTCTTGGTTCTTCTCACTATGGGTGGCATACTGTTATCTTGGCTCTGCCTGCCCCCATCCATTACCTTACAGTGTTCAGTTATTGATTTGGTTGTGGTAGGCAGTTATATACAGTCGTCTAAATCACTTCTAACCTACCTTGCTTTCCCTTCGTCATGCTGCTTAGAAGTCCTAGGATAGTTTGATTTAGGTCAATGCTTTTCAAGTGTCTACCTCCAACATGAGTGCATGATAAAAAATTGTAAAACTAGGAATATAGAAAAATTTCCTCAATTTGATAAAAACATATATAAAAACCCTCGCATGATACTTGTGAGAAGCTAGAAGCTTTCCTGGTAAAACAAGAATGTCTTGCTCTCACCTTTCAATTCTGAATTGCATAGCCCTACCTAATACAATCAAGGAAATAGAAGGTAAAGAGACTGGGAAGGAAGAAAGAAAACTGATTCATCACAGACAACCTAATTGTTTACGTAGAAAATCTCAAAGTATGGAAAAAACTGGATGTAATATGTAATTTTAGCAAGATTGTGTACAAAAGTCTATTGCTTTCCTATAATCCAGCAATGTATAAATTAAATTTGAATTAAAAAGATGAGATAATTTATAAAAAATACCCAGACAAAAATGTAAAATATGTACTGTAAATTTATATAGAAAACTACAAAACTTTGATTAAGGAAATCTGGAAGATATAAATGGAAGGATATCTGAGTTTATGACTTTGGAAGACCTGGTATTATTAAAGATCAATTCATCCCAACCTGCTATTTTGATTCAATGCAGTCCCAATCAAAATTTAACAAATTATTTTGTAGATCTCAACAAATTGATTCTAAAATTTATATGGAAAGGCATCAGACCCGAAATAGCCAATATATTATCAGAGAAATTGGACTGATTCTAATTTCTAATTTCTGAATAATAAAGATGGCAAAAAAGCAGAATCATAGATTTAGTCAACCAAATAGAATGCCTGCAAATAGACCCACAAAAATCAATAGTCTTAACTGATCTTTGACAAAGTAAAAGCAAATCAATTGAGAAAGGGTAGTCTTTTCAACAAATGGTGCTGGAACAACTGCATGTTCACATGCTTTCCATCTAAGCACTCTCTTACCTAGCCCAAGGTGCTTGGGGAATCTCAGGCCTTGGTGGAGACATGGCCTAGTCCTGGAACCACATGATGCACAACCAATCTCCAATGCCACAGAAATGGCACCAAGAAATCCCAATCACAAAGTTAGGAATGGCTGGGTGGGGGCACCTCAAGTTCCTAAGAAACATATGCTTTTCCAAGAAAACAACAAAAAGGGCCTGAAAAAGTTGCAGACCAACAATGCCAAGGAGGTCAAGGCTAACATTCCAAAAGGCAGCAGCTACAAGCTCAGTGGAATTGGTTACATCATTTACCCAAAGCTTGGGAAATGTGTATGTGACCTCATGGTCAAAGGTCTTAGACTCTCCTGGCCAAAGACAAAGGCTCAAATCCAGTCAATGGATGTGGCTGCAGAAATGCTGGCTGTCAGAAGTGCTTGTTGGGGTTTATAGGGATAAAGGTTCAGTTTCTTCCTTGCCTTCCAGACCAGAATGGGAAGTTTTGAACAGGTGAGGGGAACTCAAGAGTTATCCTAAAAACCTGGCAGACCTTGGGCAGATAGGGGAACCAAATGATTATAATTGAAATAGAGCCATAGCCATTAAAGTCTGATGCAAATTCTAAAAATGCAGGGACTAATTACAGTCTTGGCACTTTAGTAGACAGCAACCAGCCCAAACTTGTGCCCAAAATCTTAGAAAGTCCACAATTTCAGAGTATAAAATGTGCTTCAAACTTCCCTCATTGCACAAACATTTTTGTCTCACTCCATTTCTCTAATAGAGTAGTCAATAAATCTGCCTTTTCAACTTTCCATACTGTGTCTAGTGAATTCTTTCATGCATGTGTGCACTCACACACAGCTCTGGCATCCCTTTACAGCCATTTGATGCCTGTCTCACAGGGGTGCTAAGGCTCCAAAGGTGCTTGGTCCCCCACAAAGGATACAGAAGAGAGTACCCTGTATGTCCATGTGAGGACAAAAGGACCTGTGTGACCCCTGGGTTGCTACCTGCAGAATACTGGTGTCTTCCTGTGCTATTTGTGTAACAGGGTGGTCCCTAGGGAAAGGGGGGGTTCCTAGTTTCCTTGCCCCACCCAAGGAAGGGTGGAGCTGAGCAGGGAGGAAGAAAAGCTGGAGGAAAACTGAGAGAAAGGAAGGAGATCAAGGAGACCTGGAGAAGGCACTTGGAGCTGAGAGATATGTGAAGAAACTGTTCTTGCTTCTTAGTTTTGGACTTGTACCAGGACTTGGGGGGATATGGAAGGAGACACTTGAAACATATGTGAGTGAGAGACCCATGGGGAGGTTAACAGTGGCAGAATTTATTTTGATTTTGATTTTTCTCTTTTCCTTCCAGACCTGTTTGGCCATTTCTGTTCCTTTCTTATGGGTCCCCATCAGAAGAGGCCTGAGACTTGTGGTAAGCTTTTGGGCCTCAGTGGCTCTGCCCTGCTTTGAGCCAACCCATGTGGCTGGGCATACCCCTGAGGGGATGGGTAACTTTGGGTGTTTTGTGTGAAATTTATCTTGTCTAGTCTTTCCCTTCTCACTCTCTCTCTTTTTTTTTTCTCATAGAAGAACTGGGGTATAGGGCATAGGTGTGGAGGCTGGGAGGAGGGGAGTTAAGAGGATTCATCAGAGACAGTTGGGGAGCAGAACAGGTGGATTTACAGAAATACATGCAATGCTTGAGAAAGGAGAGGTCTGCTGCGCCATGTGGGTTAGCTCCCTGGCCAGGTGGGTTGAACTCAAGGCCTTAGGGGTGGTAATGCTGAGACTTAACCCCTAGGCCACCAGGGTGGCCCACTTCTCTTCTCTCTTACACACTATTTGTATTAGAGTTTCTTTCCATTAAAGGTCTTATGCATAGAGTATGTTTTGTCTTGCTGCGGAGGATTATTTAGAATAGGCAGGTTTGGGGTTCTGGGGTTTTCCTCACCCTGTCTGGTAACATTTGTCAAATAAACCTGACTCTATCAAAAATTAAATAAAGAAGCAATCTAGGCAAAATTCTTAAATGTTTTGCAAAAATTAACTCAAAATGGATGATAGTCCTAAGTGTTAAAATGCAAAACTGTAAAACTTTCAGGAAATAAATTAGAAGAAAATATAGGTGACTTCATATTTGGTAATAAGTTTTGAGATACAATACCAAAAGCATGATTCATGGAAGAAAAATTCAGTTGGATTTTATTAAAGTTTAAGATTTCTGTTCTGTGAGACACACTGTTAAGATAATGAAAGTAAGGGAAAAATCATTACAAAACACCTGATAAAAGACATATCAAAAATATGCTGCTTATTTGATACCTGTCTTCCTAACTAGATCATAAATACTGCTGAGGACAGGAAACTTGTTTGTTATTACTTACGTTATCCCAGGAACTAGGATGTTTCTTGGTATACACTAATCCCTCAATGAATATTGTTGAACGAGTATGAATAGGTGAATGAAATCATAGTTCCTGTTGTCAAGGAAGTCACAGTCTAGTAGAAAGATACTGATTAAAATTCAAAATTAGAGGTGTGCCCTAATAGAGATATCAGTACAACATTTAAAAGGGGAAGGTGCTGATCTATGACATTCCAATGCTTAGAAACCTGCTTACATCCTGAGAAATTTTAAGAGAGAATAATGTGATCAGATAGTTACTTTGGAAAACTTTCTTTGACAACAGAGTGAAAGGTAGTTTGTACCAGACTGAGTTTAAAGATAGGGGTATAAATAAGAGATTATTCATAATTCCGGTGAGAGGTGAAAACCAGCCTTTGCACTTTGCCAGCGTGTCTTAGTTTAAAGTCCACTTTATAGAGGCTTGCCCTAGCCCCACAATTCAATGTTTTATCCCTTCCTGTTCTCTAGTTTTAGTTTCTTTTTTTTTTTTTTAAAAGATTTATTTATTTATGCATACAAGAACTGGAGTACAGGCCAGTGGTGCGGGGCGGAGGGGTGGGTGGGAGAAGGGGGTGAGAGGATTCACCAGAAACAAAGTGAGGAACAGAACAGGCAGACTGACTGAGATACACTGCTGAGGGGAGCAGCAGGCAAGTAGGAGAGGTCTGCTGCACCATGTGGGTTACCGCCCTGGCTGGGGATGGAACTCCTGTTGCAGTGGCAGCGGATAGCTTCATAGTGCTGTGCTTTAAACCCTTGCAGGGAGGCCCCTAGTTTTAGTTTCTTGATAGTGTTTATCAGCATAGGGAAAATTACCTTTCTCCTTTCTTTCCTCCTCTTTCTCTCCCCTCCCTCCCTCATTGATTTATGTTCTTACTCTCCAGAATGTGGCTTCATCAGAGAAGGAATTTTCTCCGTATTTACTTTTATATCCCTAGTGCCTGAAACAGTCCGATAGCCCTGACATGGAAGATAAATACTCTGTGAATATGAATATCCCCATTGTCTATGTATGTAACTTTGTAACTATGTATATATGTATGTATTTACCTATTTATCTAATCTGTCTATGATATTGAATAAAGTGATCAGGTTTTCATAATGAAACAGTCATTAAGCACTGTGTTAAACATGCCCAAATATAGAATATTTGAAAAGAACAGACATTTCCCCCAAAGAATGAAGACGGAAAATATAATAACATATGCTGCATGTTGCTGTTTTGCTCAGATTTGTTTTTCTTTTCAGGCAGCCTGGAGTAATAAGCACAGTAGTGGGTGGGTAAAATCCTAGAAAGCAACATGAGGAGCAAGAAAGAGAATGCGTAATGAACTAAATAAAGTAAAAATACTGGGCTGAGTGTAAGTTCAGCAAAAATTAGGTCAGTACAGATTTCAAGAGATACTCAACTCTTAATTTTTGGGGCAAATAGAAGGGAAAAGTATGAATTAATCTAAAGTGCGAGGGTAATTTTGAAATATTTAATTTTGAATCTCAGCCGAAGGTACATGAACTACAGGTGTTCATCAATCCTCCCAGGTCCAAGATAATTTTTAGCAGCCCAGGTGGGACCTTAGTGAAGTGTATAGAAGAGTAATAAAATACTCTGGTATTGTCTTGCTCATTTTCCACAACTGGCATTACACATTTTGCTAGAGATTCTGTAAAGGTAAATTATAGACTGGAACTCTTTGCTGGAATGAATAAGTTCTCATTAAGTCTAAAACTGTTCCCCTAGTTTTTGCCTTCCTCTAACTCAAAACAACTCTTTTGATTTATTTATTTATATTTATATTTATATTTATTTTATATATTTTTTACATCATTCTTCATTTTTTTTAAAAGATCCCTTTATTCATTCATACAGGAACTGGGATACTGACCAAAGGTGTGGGGAGTGAGAGGATTCACCACAGACAGAGTGGGGAACAGAACAGGCAGACTAAGTGAAATACACAGCTGAGGGGAGCAGCGGGCGAGACAGGAGAGGTCGGCTGTGCCATGTGGGTTTCTGCCTGACTGGGGATCAAACTCGTGCTGCAGAGGCTGTGGACAGATTCATAGGTTGCGTCTTAACCCCTTGCGCCACCAGGGAGGCCCACATTTTTCATTTTTGTACAATGTATGTATTTTCACCTCAGTTATGGTCCCTGTGAAATTCCCATCACCCATTCACCCATGATCTATCACCATGATCCCTTGTGCTCTTCCCACCTTTGTTCAAAAACACTCTTATCTACCCTTTTAGCCCATATTCCAGCTTCTGTGAAGATCTGCCCAACACTTTGAGTCCAAAAGGCAATTTTCTTACTGAAACTGTGACACGTTATATTACTTAGTAATTATCCTATTTATTCCTTGCTTCCTTATTGGATATAAACTCCTAGAGGTTATTTCTGTGGAATCTAAAGCATTCTCAGCCCAGTTCTGGGCCAGTGAAAGATATTAAGAGTGAATATAAAAAACAGGTTATTTAGGTCATGTTCACATACACTTGCTCAAAGTGGAGGACCTCTTTGAACCCTCTAGGGTAAATTTGGTTTTGGTCTTCATGCATATAAATCATGAATAACATTTTGTTTTTTATTTCTTCCATTAATTGAAATAATACTGGGGAAATAATTTTTGATTTATACATGAAATAATATACTGCTTTCCTGAACAAAAATGTGAATCATTTTGTTATGAATGATTTAGGGTATAAGGGGTATTCTGTTTCTGGAAAAGAGTGTTCAAAATAGGATTTTAGTAGTTTTTGTGTGAATCACATTTAAAAACAACAGTAAAATTTCTTCTTGAAAGTTTGTCTTTATAGTAAATTCAGTCATTCAAATTGTTTTCTCTCAAGACCCAAAAATGCTAGGGCATTGCCAGCTTTGAGTTTATCCTGAAAAAGAAAAAAAGGTTTATTTTAAAGTATAATTTAATTTTTTTCCAAGTACTTTTTTCAGTGTCTTTAGCAGATTTTTAAAAGATCAACTTTCTGTTTTTTTTAACAGTGAACGTAATATTTTTGAATATTTTATTTTATATATATTTTACATCATTCTTCATTTTTGTACAGTATATGCTTTCTCCTCTCATTGATAGTCCCCATGATCCCACCACCAATTCATCCATGTCCTATCACCATAGTCCATTGTGCTCTTCCCACCCGTTTTGATCCTTCCCCATCCTTCCCCTGCAGAATGTCTCTGATTTATAGTTGCCTGTTGATTTTTATTTTTAATTTATTTTAATATACACAACAGAATATTACTCAGCAATCAAAAAGATAGACTAATGCCATTCACAGCAACATGGATGGAGCTGGAAGGGATTATACTCAGTGAAAAAAGCCAGAAATAAAAGAAAAATATCGGATGGTTTCACTTACAGGAGGAATATAGAAGAAACAAATAAGGGATCAGGAAAAAAAAAGATTAACTTTCTGATGTGAGAAAAAAAATCAGGTTAAACAATGAATCTCTTAGCCCAAATCCTCTTGACCTTTTACTGGCCCCACTCTTTGAATTTTAAACTTGAAACTTGTTTGTAGGAGATAGGAGGAAACTTTTAAGAGGGATGTCCCCTAAAAAAATCTTTTTTGTGAAACCTCTATAGGATCTTTTTTAAAAGATTTTTTGAGGTTTTAAGGACTATTTGGAGACAAATACAGAGAGAAGGTATGGTTTAGGGCTGTGTGACAAGAGAGCGGAAAGCAGTGCCGAAAAGTCGTCTGCCATCCCCCAGCTTCTAGTATAGGTGTTAGCCTTTCACATCACCCTGAACAGCATGTAAGCTCTTGGTAGGGGGCGAAGTAAAGGGGTATAGATCAAGTTAGAATATTGTACAAATATGTACATTTATAAGTTTCACATAAAAAAAGGACTGCCAGTTTTTTCTTCACTTTCTTCCCAACAGTAGTATAGATTAGAACAGCTCTACAAAAAGAATTCCTGTGATCCGAGGAGCCATTTGTGATACCTAATGATATAATATCTAGTTTGCTTAAAAGGCAGGCATATAGCAGAGGCGAAAGGAAAGGAAAGATGTATGGGGTTGTGTATCAAACATACCATTAATGTATATATCATGATCACTTGTCTTACACAGTCTTGAAGAGCCCATGATTTGAGGCGGGTACCAATTACTCAGTGGACGTTGGGGCACTAAGAAACCATTTGCTTTACTTTTTAAAGTAGTTTGGTAGGTATCCTTTGAAAAAGATACTTTGTTGTATAAATGGGGACTTGATACTGGACTCAGGGGATTTGGGGCTGGTCTTTGTGCTGGAATCCAGCAATTAAATGTCCTTTGGCAAATCATTTATCCCCAAGTCTTATTTTCCTTCTTCGAATCTATGTGGTGGAACACATCTGCTTCCCAGTGTTGTGCTCATCAATGAATACATTTTTTTTCATTTAAAAATTGTTTAGTGAGGGGCCTCCCCTGGTGGTGCAGCGGTTGAGCGCTGGGTTGTGAGGCTGCCTGCAGCCTCTGCAGCGCCAGTTCGATCCCCAGCCACTGGCAAGGGTCCCACAAAATTAATAAACAAACAAACAAACAAACAAATAAATAAATAAATAAATAGTTTAGTGAAATTTGCCTTTACATGGTTCAAAATGGATGATTTATTTGCCGTCAAACAACTACTTATTCTTCTCAAAGTTATCAGATTCTGTTTGTTCTTTCCAAGATATTTTATACATATATAAGCAAGGTGTATAAATTTTTCTTTTTTCACAAATGGATAGCATACTATGTATATTGTTTCATCTCTTTGCTGTTCAAACTTAATATTCTTGGATATTGATTTTTAATATATTTGTGGCTGTATATATTCCATCATATGGATATACTTTTATTAAAGTATTCCCCTATAGATTTTTTCAGTCTTTTATTACAAACTTTTATAATGACTAATGTTGTAAAGAATGTCATTTGAATTTGTGATAGTATGAAATTTTTTTGTAAAGTTGAAAGTGATATTCACAATAACAAAAGGCACTAAGTAATAATCATTAGTCCATAAACATCTTAATTAGTACACTTGGGTTAGTCTAATTCAGTTTAATTTCTGTTAACTCTATAGAAACTTTTTCATTTTAAATTTCTTTTGTAAAAAGAAAAAATTAAAAAACCTTAGTACAGTTTACTACTTTAACAAATACTTAATAATTAAAAACAGTGCCTTAGGGGGGTAAATGCCAAAAGACATGCTTCTTGTATAAAGCAGCCTGAGATTTTCTAGTTAATAACTTGCAAGCTGTATACATCAGAATGGATTCTTCTTGGTGTTTGTTAAAGTACTTCCTACCTACTGAGTGGATTTGATGAGCTGCATCTTTAACAATTAAGGTATATTAGAGTCCAAAGGAATTTTGGGATTCTAGTTTGGAAGAAAACAAAAAATTATGCCGAAGGATTATGACTCATACTTTTGTACGATTTGTTAAGCATTTATACATTTGTACAATTTAATTTTTGTCCATCCCTGACTTTTGGTAGTGATTGCTGACAAATTCCTTAGGAAGAACTTGTTTAATTGGGGTCGAGGGGACACAGGAAATGGGTGGCAAAGGAGAGGAAGTTTGAGGACATTGCGTCTCACTTTAAATTCATCTTGGTTCAGAATCCTAATGGGTAGGTTAGGCAATGGAGCATTATAGCATAATTTAGTATAATTTGCCCACCCTTAAAGAAAAATAATCCAATTACTTGGGGTTCGTTGAATTCATTGAGTTAGGACTTCAGTCTCAGTATCCAAATAAATGGAATGGTTACAATTTTTGAGATTGTGTATTTGTAGAAGAAATATTAAAGCAAAATTTTAAATATTTTCTTGTGATTCATCTAACATGCAAACAAATATATTATTATGATATATTTCTTTATAGTTTTCTTTCTTGGCTTTTCAAATTTAGTTGTATTAGGTTGACTTTTAGTTTTTTTTTTTTTTTTTGCTTTTCTTTGACCTTTAATAGTTCAGTGGTTTCTGAAGCTTGAGTAACTAGAAATATTAATTATAATGGTCCCTTTTCTATTTATATCATATATCAAAGTGCTTCTAAATAAAACATAATTAAAGCTAGAAAACTCATGGAAAAATATTATGAATTAAAAGGCATATACCTTTGTATCTGCATCAAATTCTTCCATGGACTCTATCAATTTCCCAGGCTCCAGCTCACCTAGTGGAAAAGGGTAGTCAGTTCCCAACATGACTTTATCCTAAAAAAGAAAAAAATAATTTTATCTGTAACTTTGTAGAATTGCCTGTAAACTTAATTATATTTATTTATTACAAGCATCCTTATTGTAAAATAAGACATTTCTTCCTGATTAATAGAAACATTTAAAATTCAAAAAATGTAGTGGATTCAAAGTTATTCTGACTTTTTGTCCAGCAGGTGTCACCATTAGTCCTCTTAAAGTTGCAAATCAACCTCCATTTTTCCTTTAAAAAAGATAAACTGAAATACATACAGGCTACTCAAATAATAAAACATACTATATTTTCAGATGAAATTAAGAATTCTATACCTTTTATATATTTCAATTTATCCCACAGTTTTGAAAAACGTAGAGTTTAAAGTAAAAAAACAAAAAATGCCAAAACAATTTTTATCTGTATAAATTGGATCATTTCTTTTTTAGTGAATTTGCTTCAAGCTTCCATTTGACACTTTATACAACAAAGCAAATAGGCGTGTCTATTTATAAATAAGCAGTATGCTAGAATTTAGATTATCCTGGCCAACAAAACAGAGCTGGTCCCTGACCTCAGGGAACTCTAGTAATAGAGACATTAAATCAACAATGACAGCTTACAAAAATAAAATAAGAAAAATACATATTTAACCAGAAATTTTACTCTTGGAAATGTATTCCACTCATACACATGTAATGCAAATATATGCAAGAAACTTAATTGCAACATTGTTTTTTTTCTTTTCTTTGTTTTTCAAAAGTGTTGTCTTTTTTATTGAGGTAACATTAATTTACAACACCGTATATGATTTAGGGTTATAGGGTCATACCTCTTCAGATGTATATTACCATACCACACTCACAAAGTACCCATAATCCCCTACCTTAGTCCATTGGAGCCTCTCCCTACTTTGCTCTCTAACCCTCATCCTTGCTTTCTTGTAGTCTTAATTCTGCAGTTAGGTTCCTAGGATTGATTTTAGCTTATTTTTTATCTGTTCCTTTGTTTCTTTATATTCTGCTTATGCGCAAAATCATATGGTATTTGTCTTTCTCCTTCTGACTCATTTCACTTAGCATAATCCTTTCCGGTTCTATCTATGTTGTCACAAATAAAAAGATTTCATGTTTCTCTTTTTTATAGATGACATGTATTTCATTGTGTGGAATACACACATACTGTATCTTCTTTATCCACACATGTGTTGTTGGGCACTTAGGTTGTTTCCATAGCTTGGCTGTTATACACAGTGCTTCAGTCAGCATAGGTGTGCATCTATCCCTTCAAATTAGTGTTTCAAATTAGGACTGAAATTGCTGAATCATTATTTGTAACAGCTTAAGAGCAGCAAAGTGAATTATAGAAATACCCCACAGTAAAAAGGAATGAAGAATGCTTCCATATGCTGAAATAGAATAATTGCCAAATTATATTGTAAAAGAAATGTTTTTGAAGACATATTGTAAAGAGGGCAGGAAAAGTCCAGTCTGCTATGCTCTTATTTCTATTTTTAAGAGGGGCCCAAAGACACACAAATATATATTTGTATGTATACACTCTATTTTAGGGATGGTACCCAAGAAAACAAGTATCATTAGTTACCTCTAGAAAGAAAACTAGGATTCAGGAGTGCAGAAGATCCCCCATCTATATATTTTTTGATATATAATTCACATATCATAAAATTCACCCTTTAAAAGGGTACTATTTGGTGAGATTTTACTCACTGAACTGTATAGTTATTACTTTGTATAGTCAATCCCATTATCTAACTCCAGAACACTTTTACGAATTAATTCCCCAAAATAAACCCATAGCCATTAGAAGTGACTACAAATTCTCTCCATACTGCTATCCTATCCTGGAAATTTCAAATAAATGGAATCACATAATGTATTATCTTAATTCATTTAGTTTAATGTTTCCAGGTTGATCTATGTTGTAACCTGAGTCAGTACTTCCTTTTTAGGTTGACTATATTCCATTGTATATACCACATCTTGTTTCTCTATCAGATGACAGACATTTGTCCCATTTCCACTTTTTGGTTATTATGATAATGCTACTCTAAATATTAGGGCACAAGTTTAAAGTGAATATATTTTTTCATTTCTTTTGGGTATTTATCTAGGAGTGGAATTGCTGGGTCATCTGTTTAGGGAACTCTCTGTTGAGGTACTATTTTCCACGGTGTCTGCAGCATTCTACATTCCCACCCGCAATGTTCGAGGGTTCCAATTCCTCCAAATCCTACAC
>NW_023602018.1:0-40354 GCF_014898055.3 Talpa occidentalis
GGCCGCCCCACACCTCCGCACCCCAGGCTCCTGCGAGAGAGAGAGAGACTCCAACCCTGGGGCAGGGAGGCCCACAACGATCACACCACCCAGACACACGGCCATGCACAGCCACTCACACACGTGCCCAGCTCCACGCCCACCACCAACCACCGCAGGGTCAGCACCCCCTCCTCAGGCCTGCGCCCCACCTCTGTCCTGACCTCTCAGGTGCAGAGCCAGGGGCGCTGTCTCCACACAGCCCAGCCCCACCTTCCAGGAGGACGCAGGAACACAAGCTACTGGGGCGGGGCTGTCCAGGCCGAGGCCTGCCCCTTCCTTTGCACACCTCAGAGGACTCCAGAGCACACTGGGCCAAGGAGGGACCTACAGCCGTCGCGCCGCTCCAGGGCACCCTCCTGCTCTTTCCTACCAGAATGGGGTCACCTTCCTTTCTCTGCCAACCACATCACGACACCTCTATGTCCCCTGCCTCCTCAGCTGTCAGAAGGCGGATGTGCCACCCTGAGGGGGCCGAGGTGCTTGGGCCTTGCAGAGCAGGGGCGAGGGTGTGGCCTGAAGACACCTCAAGGACCCTCCACCTGCATCCTCCACGCAGGGACAGACTGAGCTCACCAGTTCCGGTCAAAGATCAGACGCCGAGCGCCCTGGTAGCCACACCCCAGGGCTGTGTCGGGCAGAGGGAGAGTTGGGGCACACGTGGGTGGCGTGAAATTCACTGTCAGTGCAAGACAGGCACGCGGCCCTATGGGGGTGAGGGGAGGTCTGCCCACCTCTCACAACAAACAAGCCCGGGTCTAGGAGACTCAGGGATGACCAAAATGCACGAAAGCCCACTCTGAGGGTAGCCGCTCCGCTCCCCCGGCCCCTCCGGCTGGCCTCCCTCCCCCAGTCGGCAAAGGCAAAGACGTCGCCTTCCTACAGGCCGGGGGCGCTGGTCGGGACGGCCAGGCCGCGGCACCCCGGCGTGGCCTGGGGACGCTCGCGCCCAGGGTGCGGGGCTCTGAGCCGGGGCCACCCGGGGGGCATCGGGCGCCCGCTCCGCCCGGTCAGCCCCTCGGCTCCGGCGCGGCATCCGCTCGCCCTCACCACGCCGGCCGGGCGTCCCGAGGCTGCCGCTGCGCTTCGAGGCTGACACGGGAAGCGGCTTCTCCCCTGGCCGAGAGCGAGGACCAGCGCGCAGGGAACGCCGGGGGCGCCCTCCGCGCGTCCGCCCGGCCCGAGACCGGCCGCCCCCGCCGCCGCCGGCCCCGCGCGGGGCCCTGGAGGCGCCGGCCGCGCGCCGCGGAGGAGCCGGGTGGAGGACGCGCGCCCCGCAGGGCCCGGGGCCGCCACTCACCGTCCGAGGGGGCTCGGCCCAGGGCGGCCGCCGCTAGCCCGGCCAGCGGGCGCCGCAGCATCAGCAGCCGCCGCGTCCGCCTCCGGCCGCACGTCCTAGCGGCGCGCCGGCCCGCGCCCGGGACACGTCACCGCCGCGTCCCGGCCCCGCCCGCCGCGCGGCCCGCCCCGCCGCGGGCCCCGCCCCTGCCCCGTCCCACCGCGCAAGCGCGGGCCAGCCCTCCCCGGCGCCCCGTCACGTCTCGGCCCGCGGATTCTCGGCCCGCGCCGGCGACGCCGCGCCCGCTGATGACGGAAAGGCGGCTACGCGCTGCGATTGGCCGCCCGCGCGCCGGCCCTCGTGCGTGCGGCCCAGACCGAACGCCCGAACGCCCGGCCTCCCGGCCCGCGGCGTGGGGGCCGCTGGTCCTCGAGCCGCCGCGGAGGTCAGTGAAGGGCGCGGGCCGGGGGCGCGCGGGCCGGGGTGGGGCGCGGGGACGGAAGCGCCCGCTCGCTCGTGCGTGGCGTCTCGTTCCCGACGTCGGAGGGAGCGTCCCTGCGCTGACCTCCGGGGCCACCCGGGCCGGCGCGGCGGGCCCGACGCAGACACCCGGGAGACAGGGCGCCGCAGGCGGCCCGACGCCCGGCCCCCGGGCCAGCGTGGCCCCGTCCTCCCGGGACTGGGGGAGAACTAAGTGATCTGGGCGCCAACCCGGCCCTTTGCGTCTGCTCTGTCCTTGGAGGCGCTCCGCGGCCAACCGACCGGGGGGCGTCGACCCCGCTCAGCCCACTGACTCACCATCCGTGGGGCCAGGACGAGGACAGCCGTAGGCAGGGGCTTCTGCTGCCCGCCCAGAGCTGAGACCCGGATGGGCTGCTGAGACCGGCAGTAACACGCCTGGCCAGCGGGCTTGGGTCCATGGCTTCGTTCCTGGCCGGAACTTGATGAGGCTTAATTCGATGGAAAGCCTGTCTTTCCAAAAGATCTCATCTCTTTGCCCAGAAGATTGCACGCCAGGCCTGTTGACTGACCCTCGACTTCACAGAACACCGGGCTCTCAGGAAGAATGGCATCCGAGGGCAGCCTGCTTCGGTAAGTAGCGGTTTCCAGGCTGTTGTGGGGCCCACCAGGGGGATGCCAACCTGTAGCCTTAGACCGTGCTACCTCAGAGCAGCTTCCTGTGTGTGTTTCTATCTGGAGAACACACGACTCTTAGAGATGGGGTACTTATGAATACATCCTTTGGGTGGGCTTTTGAGGCAGGAAGGAAATAGCTAACCAGACTCAACTGCTCACTGTCCTACTCGGAGCCTGCAGCTCAGCCTAGCTCCCTCCTGTTCTTTCTACTGGAACTGCCTCTCCATCTGCCATCCCCTCCTCCCCTGGACTCCCCAAGACAAGAACTGCTGCCATTGGAGAGAATGAGTGCAAGTTTCCCGTTTCTGGGGAATTGGGGGAAAGGGACAGAGCTTCTGGAGCTGGTGCTTGTGTGGAGATGGAGTAGGGACTCTGGCTGTAGTGCTCCCTGGAGAGTTCTTGTCCTGGGACAAGTTCTTGTCCAATTTGTTGTTACCTCCTATTTGGCTTCAGCCCCACCAGGGGCCCTTCCCAGGGCACCAGCAGAGAGGGCATTCAGGACCTCCTTTAACTCTCACCACCTCCCAAAGGCCATGGCTCCTGACAATACCTTCTGGTATCCCCACATTTGGGTCGGGACAGATGTGGAAGTCGTAACGACGGGTACGTCCCTGGAAGTCAGCTTCTGGTCCCACACTGAGCCCAGCACCTGCACTGGGCAGCCGTGCCTCATCAGAGCCAGCCGTGCTGGGCCTGCTGCATCCCGGCTGCTGTCCTGTCTCCTAAGCTGCCTGGGAACCTTGTATGCTGCTTCTCGGCCTCCTCTGCCTGGGCATGGGATGAGAGCAGCTCTGACCATGACCTGCCCCTGGTTGCCACTCCCTCCCCATAGGAGCTGGCTGGCCTAGGCCACATGGGAACTCTGGCCCCAGTACTGGCCACTGACCTCTGTGCGTGTGTCTGCAGCCTGCTGCGGCAGTGTGTGCTGACGGGCTGCCGCCCGCATGTGTCCTCCTGGCGGGCCGCCAGCAGCAGAGCCTCCCTTACACGCCTGCACCGGCAGAACTACGCACGCCTCTACCCTGTGCTCCTGGTCAGGCAGGATGGCTCCACCATCCACATCCGCTACCGAGAGCCACGAAGGATGCTGGTGGTGAGCTCCCTCCCTAGGTGCAGGGCGGGACTGTGGGGACTGAGGGCTTGGAGCACAGCAGCATAAGGGTGAGCCAGGGCAGGGCAGCTGGGAAGAGGGTGGACTGGTGCACGCTGCACAGCCAGACCTCTCTGCAGTAGCAAGCTGCACCTTTGATTGAATCAAGTCCTTTTCGAGAATAAAGGCTTAGAAGGTGGAGGAAGGCCAACAGCGGCGGAAGAAACTTGGGGAAGTGGAGGGGAGAGGGTCTCCTGGCCCCTTGCCCGTCCTCCCCACCTCCTAGCCAGGGGCGCACCGCTCCCTTCCTGCAGATGCCTGTGGACCTGGACAGCCTGTCCCCAGAGGAGCGGCGGGCGAGGTTCCGGAAACGTGAGGCCCAGCTCCGCGTGAAGAAGGAGGAGGAGCCGATGCTGGGCGATGACTTTGATGTGGAGCGGTACAAGCGGTTCTGGACCAAAAAGTGATGGCCTGCAGGCCTCCGGGCTGGGGCTCCCATGGAGGGGGGGGGGTCTTAAAACTCACCTTCTCCAGGCTGCCTCCACCTTGTCTTTTGTCCTCGTCACCTTGCCCAGAGGACCTGACCCATAGTCCACTGTGGGGCTGCAGATTGGGTCAAATTGTGATTCTGGAACAAGATCCAAAGAGCATATGGGCCCATTGAAGTGGGAGGAGAAATGCAGACACCGAAGGTGCTGCTCTCACTGCAGGAAGTGCCTGCAGCACCATGTGGGGCCCCTGGGCTCTGGAGCCTCCTAGTCCTGGCACTGTTGAATCTCAGGTCAGCCGGGGCTCCCCCAGAGGGGCATGGCAGGTATGGGAGCGGTGGGAGGAGCTGATGCTTGCAGTGGAAGGCGGTGCTGCCCTGCCTCCTCCAGCTGGCCTGCCCCAGCCCAGACTGCTGGCCTGCGGCTACTGTGGAGGGCTTGCTCTTGGGGCGGGATTCCGAACCTTTCCCAGCATACTGAGCTTGCCAGGCTGGGCCTCCCCTTTCCCGCCCTTGGTGGTCATTGCCTCGTTCAGGTGTCAGCAGGCAGGCACAAGTAGGCAGCCTGTGGAGAAGAGCCGGGGCCACTCAGGATGAGGCTGGCCTGAGACCCACCTTTGGACCCCACTCCCCTGCTGGCCAGGGGAGCACACCTGCTGTTGCAGGGCGTGTGGGCTGCCCCAGCTTGTGCCCCCCCCCTAGTCACTGCTCCCTCGCCATGCGGCGTTGGGTGTCCGCCACTGGCTCGCCCCAGCCCATTCTCACCCAGACAGCCTCCTGGGAGGCCTGGCTCTTCCGGCTGCTGCCCCGCTTCCCTCCTCTGCAGGGGAGATGCCCCGCCTGACCTCCTGCAGGTGGCCGGGGTACTGGAGACCCTGGAGCAAGGCAGGCTTTGTTCGCAGAGGACGCGGGGCCGGGGCCAGGCGTGTCCAGCACAGGCCACTGGGTGTAGCAGACGCGGGGATTGAGCCCCCGCCTGGCGACCGCTGACTTGGGCCCGAGCAGGTCTGGTCCGGCAGGCCGGTCTGCGCGCGCCCCTCCCTGGGAGGCGGGACCTCCGTCCTCGGGCCCCTGTGCGCCCGACCGCCGGCGGGGCGGGGCGGGGGCCGGCGCGCGACCCCGCTGTCCGCGTCGCCAGGGCGCAGGCGCGGGCGTGACGTCACTGCGCGCGACGCGGAGCGGGGCCGGACGGGCGGCAAGATGTTCGGCTCCAGCCGGGGCGGCGTGCGCGGCGGGCAGGACCAGTTCAGCTGGGAGGACGTGAAGACCGACAAGCAGAGGGAGAACTACCTGGGTGGGCGCCGGGCGGGGCGCGGGGGCTGGCGGGGGCCGGGCGCGGGGGCTGGCGGGGGGCCGGGGGCTGGCGGGGGGCCGGGCGCGGGGGCGCGGGGGCTGGCGGGGGGCTGGGGAGCGGGGGCTGGCGGGGGGCCGGGGCGCGGGGGCTGGCGGGGGGGCCGGGGAGCGGGGGCTGGCGGGGGCCGGGGGCTGGGGAGCGGGCCTGGGAGGGCCGGGGCGCGGGGGCTGGCGGGGGGGCCGGGGCGCGGGAGCGGCGGGGCCGGGGCGCGGCGGGGGCTGGCGGGCCGCCCCCCCGCGCGCGACGGACACGGCGCTGCGTCCCCGCAGGCAACTCGCTGATGGCCCCGGTGGGCCGCTGGCAGAAGGGCCGCGACCTCACCTGGTACGCCAAGGGCCGGGCGGACGGCGCGGGGCTGAGCCGCGAGCAGGAGCTGGCCGCCGTCAAGCAGGCGGAGCGCGAGGCGCTCATGGCGGCGCTGTGAGTGCGCCGCTGGGGCGGGGCCGCGCGGGCGGGGGCGCGGGGCTCCGCGGGCGGGTGGGGCGAGGCCCGCCGCCCCGCGCCCGAGGCCGAGCTCTGAAGCCCGCGCGCCCCCGCAGCGGCTACAAGAACGTGCGGAAGCAGCCCACCGGCCTGAGCAAGGAGGTGAGGGCCGCCCGGAGGGAGGGCGGGCGGGCGCCGGTCCGGGCGGCGGCCAGCGCCTGCTCCTCGCCCCGCAGGACTTCGTGGAGGTCTGTAAGCGGGAAGGAGGTGACCCCGAGGATAAGGGCGTGGACCGGCTCCTGGGCCTGGGGAGCTCCAGGTGCGCGCGGGGCCCCAGGGGCGCGGGCGCGGGGCCGGCCTCCTGCAGCGGGACCGGGGCTGACCGCGGAGGCGTCTCGCCCGCCTCCCCGCAGCGGCTCCGCCGGCCGAGTGGCGCTGTCCCGAGAAGACAAGGAGGCCGCCAAGCTGGGGCTGTCCGTGTTCACGGTAATGGGCCGCCGCCGCCGGGGTCCCCCGCCTCTGGGGGGTGGTCTGAGTGCCTCTTTGTTGCGGGCCTGGCGGGCGTCCCCCGGGGTATCCTCCCAGTTTCTGGGCCACCAAACCGGGGCTCCCCTTGGCAGCACCACCGCGTGGAGAGCGGCCGGCCGGGGGCCTCCCCGACCTCAGCCAGGAAGAAGCCGCGCTCCGAGGAGAAGGCCGAGCCGGGGTAAGGGGCCTGGCAGAGCCCAGAGCTCTGCATCCTCCCCCTCGGGGAGCTTCTGGAGGCGGAGCTGCAGGGCCAGGGGGGTCAGGCGCGAGATAGCCAGAGGCCGAGCAAGGGGGTGAGGGCGGCAAGGGGTGGGCGCAGGCCAGCTCGGCGCAAGGGGTCGTGGGCTGGCTGCACAGCCTGTCCTGTGAGGTGGAGATGGCCACGTGGCCAGCGGCCTCTGCAGTGGCTGCTCCAGCGCGGGGCCTGGGCCTGGCGAGAAGCTCCTCCAAAACCTGTTGTGCCCACCCGTCCGGGAACCCCACAGCCCGGACAGCCACAGAAAGAGCAGGAAAGAGAAGAAGAAAAAGAAGAAAAAGAAACACAAGAAAGAGAAAAAGAAAGAAAAGGAGCACCGGAAAGGGGGAGCTTCGTCCCCCTCGCCCACCAGGTGGGTCCCCTGAGTGGGTCCAGCTGGGCAGGCAGAGCCGCAGGGCGGGCTCACACCTGGTTATCTCCTAGGCCCACTGGCTCCAACCCGCCCTCCCCACGCTGCAAGAGGAGACGCCACAACAGTGACTGAGGCCACTCTGCTGGGGACAGAACCATGGAGCCGGAGGGTGCTCCCGGCTCCCCGGGAGCCCAGAGCATGGCCTCTGCCCCCACCCACCCCCAGCAGCCTAACTGTGGCCAAGTATCCTGTCCAGCTTTTATTTTTCTTCTGTCAACTGGCTTTGTACTTAAATAAATGTATTTTAAGTGAAGTTTACTCAAACGAAGTGGAGATGAGGCACGCGGCCTGGCCCTGCTGGGAGATCTGGGTACATGGGCAGCCTCCTCTGTGGTCACGCAGGGTCCAGGCCGCCGGCAGGGAGGCAGAGGGGCCCAGCCAAGGTGGGCACTTCCGGAGGGAGGGATGGCCCTGCCAGGGTGCGGTCTCCGGTCACGGGAGAGGGTGTGCGCCCAGAACCACCTAGCTCCCCCACCTTGGGCCACCCAGGTGGGAGCTCTTGCGAGCCCCTCCACCTGGGCTGTGCGGGTTGAGGGGTGGGGTGCAAGGGCTGGCTGCCCCACCACGGCTAAGGCAGCCATGTGATGCTTGACCAGAGGACCCACCCCAGGCAGGGCAGAGGGCAGGCTGGGGCCAAGGAGAGGGTTGGCAAGGGGTGCCACCGAGGCCCACCCTTCCTGGGTGTGAGGGGGCAACGGCAGGGCAGGAGGGGCGGGCTGTCCATCGGCCGCACCAAAGCACTGGAGAGCCCGCAGAATAGTTAAGAGAGTTTATTCTAATAGCTATAATTACAGTGCTCGTCTGTCAAATGAAAACTGAAGACAAGTATACAAAACGGTTGATTACTAATCGTGTATTGAAAGCAGTTAAGAGATTCCACAACACCAAATAAACCACTTGTGAGGTTTCCCCAAGTTAAGTTTAACATCTCCAGCTTCCTCAGTGTTTATCAAAATACAAAAGAAAAAAAAGTAGAGGTTGTCGTCTTCGATGGCAAATCTGACCCTTGCAGGCGGAGGGAGTGAAAGCACGGGTAGCCGGGGCTCCGGGGTTGTGGCGCTGGGGGGACGGTCCTGTCCGCCCACACTCCCGCTGCCGAGACCCCAGCGGGCCTGGGGTGACTGAGTGGCAGACAGGGCTCTGCTCCGGCCAGAGGGCCCCACGCGGACCCAAGGGAAGGTCAGGTCCTTCCCGGGAGTCCGAGCGGCTGGCAGCAGCCCCAGCCAGTCTCCTGGGCAGCCGTTTAAGCACAAATACAAGCACAGACGCGATGGGGACGGGGTGACCCGAGACAGCAAATCACAGGGACCCAATTGTGACCATGCAGAATGGGTGGCGTGCGGCGCCAGCAGCACAAGACCGCACGCAGGCCGCTCCTGCAGCATCTCCAGAGGCACGTCTCTCCCTCTGTGTGTTCAAGTGTTCTCACCTTGTGTTTTGAACTATTTTTAAAAATGCACTGAGTTCGGGTTAAAAGCCAAAATGGATCTCAACACAGATCTGGAGCCCAGAGGACATGTGGGGCATCTGACCCAGCACTCCTGGGGCCGCAAGTGCCTGCCATCCCTTCTCAGCACTGAACGGTGGGTTGATTCTCTTTTTTTTTTTTTTTTTTTTAATAAAAAAAGCTGAGTAAGATTGCATAGAGTACCAGAAACTGCCTCACTAGAAACAAAAACTATTTACATTAAATAAAACCCGGCTGCAGCTCGCCCGCACATTTACAGCTTGGTGAAGCGCTGGCCAGCCCGGAGACAGCTTCTGGCACTCACACCACAGGTGCACGTTTGCCACATGAGAGAAAAGCGAGGGCAGAGAGGGGGTGAGGGAGGGGGGCGCAGGCTCACTTCTGGTTCCGGAGCTGATTGGACAGCCAGTCCAGTCCCTCATAGAGCCCGTCCCCGCTGGTGGCGCAGGTGGCCTGAATGTACCAGTTCCTGTGGCGCAGCGAGTGCAGGCCCAGCTTGTCTGTGATCTCGGCGGCATTCATGGCGTTGGGGAGGTCCTGGTGGGAAGGACAGGCGGCCGGTGGGTGAGCATGGCCCTGCGCCCCGCCCCGCCCCGCGCCCCAGAGCCCCATGCGCACCTGCTTGTTGGCGAACACGAGCAGGACGGCGTCCCTGAGCTCATCCTCAGCCAGCATCCGCATGAGCTCCTCGCGGGCCTCGTTCACGCGCTCGCGGTCGTTACTATCCACCACGAAGATCAGGCCTGCAAAGCAGGGGGCGTCAGTGCGGGCACCAGGACACACCCCGCCCCCTCCCGCAGGCGCGCCGGAAAGAGCAGGAGGGTCAGCCGCGCCCACCCTGCGTGTTCTGGAAGTAGTGGCGCCACAGAGGCCGGATCTTGTCCTGGCCGCCCACGTCCCACACGGTGAAGCTGATGTTCTTGTACTCCACGGTCTCCACGTTGAAGCCTGGGGAGCACAGGCTGGTAAGTGCCCTGCCCCTGCCCCCCACGCCCCGCCCCCCGGGGCCGGCCCGCACCTATGGTGGGGATGGTGGTCACGATCTCGCCCAGCTTCAGCTTGTACAGGATGGTGGTCTTCCCGGCGGCGTCCAGGCCCACCATGAGGATGCGCATCTCTTTCTTGCCAAAG
Source organism: Talpa occidentalis (assembly GCF_014898055.3). Taxonomy (NCBI): domain Eukaryota; kingdom Metazoa; phylum Chordata; class Mammalia; order Eulipotyphla; family Talpidae; genus Talpa; species Talpa occidentalis. Next base: position 9,605 of record NW_023602018.1, read on the forward strand.
AGGCCTTTGAAGAGGTTTGCAAAGATATTCCCCATCCTCGCAGACAGAGGGAGCAACACTGGCCAGAGAAACCTGCGACAAAGAGCCCTGAGCTGCTTCTGCGCCACTGGGGAGCAGCACAGAGCAGGCGCCCCGGGGAGCGGATCCCCAATGGAAAATGCCCGGCCCCCCTGTCCACTGGAGCCCCCAAATCACCCCCCCGCCCCCGCGGGGAGGCTGGGGCCAAAGGCGCGGAGGTGACCAGAATCTGAGGCAGTCGCTACCAGCGTCTCTGCAAGGGACACCCCAAACCAGATGCTGCCGGCTCAGGCCCACCCCGGCTGACCACGGTGCCCACACACACACCCGGCCTCTCAGGTGTGAGGGCCTCTTCCTGGGGCCACAGACGAGCCCAGGGGTCTCATCGGGGAGGCCATCCCACAGTCCACAGTGCCACGTGGGGTTACAAACGCTCACCCCAGGATCCTGGGCTGGGCAGGAAAGCGGGAGACCCGGGGAGAAGCCCGCCCCAGACCCACAGGACAGGACCAAGGTGCTGCCTAGACAGCTGCCCAGAGCCACCAGCGGCCTCACCCACCCAGCACTTTCATTCTGCAACGGTTCCATCGCCCAACGAGGATTTAGGAAAAAGCGGCCACTGTCCCCAAGCCCTGAGGTACAGCCAGAAAGCAGGAGCGGCCACGCCTCCGACACAAAACGCTGCGCGTGCTCCCGACAGGCAAGGCCAGGCACGGTGCCCCGCCGCAGCTCCAGCGCCGGCCTCCAGACTCTGCTCCCACTGCTGGAGTCAGAGGCCAGTCTGCGGAGCAAGGCTGGCACCCCAGCAGCACACGTGCAGTGCCCAGCTCCAGCCCTCCCAGGCCAGCACCCATGTTTCCTGGCAGAGCCCCCGCCAGAGGACACTGGGTCCAGCCACTCCCTCCAGTCCTCTGTGTCTACCCAGGGAGCCTCTTCCCCATTTAACAAAGGCCCTGGGGGGCCTCCCTGGAGGCGCAGGGGTTAAGCAGAGCACTAAGGAGCTGCCCGCAGTCAGGGGCAGCATGACTGCAACCCCAGGCCAGGGAGTGACCTCCAGGGCGCAGCAGACCTCTCCTGTCTCCCCGCTGCTCCCCTCAGCAGTGGATTTCAGTGGGTCCACCTGTTCTGCTCCCCACTGTCTCTAGGGAATCCTGACCCCCGCACCTCTGGCCTGCACCCCAGTTCTTCTACACATACATTTTAAAATAAATAAAAGCAGTCTTAACTACCACGGTCCCTCGGCGGCAGGCAGCCAGTCCCGCACACAGGATGAGAGGCGCCTCCTAAGCACAGAGCAGGCGGGACACGCTGAGCTCAGTCCCCCGACGTCCCGGCCAGGAGGAAGGGACGAGGCAGGGACGTGGCCTACCCGCAAGGAGGAAGTGGCAGGAGACGAGCCTGAAGCTGGGAAGCAGGCGGGGGGTCTGGTGGCGGCCTCCCGGGCCTGGGGCACCAGCACAGAAGGCCCCAGGGGAAGAGAGGGAAACCAGAGAGGGAAACCAGAGATGACAGCGTCCCAGAAAAAACAACAAACTCCGCCCTCACACCCGTAACCCAGCGAGGGCCCCGGCGAGGCCCCGCGCAGGGAGGGACAGGCAACGGGCGGAGCCCAGCCAGTCAGACCTGTGACAGCCAGCAGCTGGGCGACGCCAAAGATTCTTAGAGGTGCACAGCAGAGGCCTCCCCGGTTGAGCGCCACGCTGTGCAGCTGTCCGCAGCCTCCGCAGCGCGGGTCCCATCCCGGCCGGCCAGGGGGATCCCACACGGCACAGACCTCTCCCCCCGCTGCTCCCTCAGCAGTGGGCTTCAGTAGATCTGCCTGTTCTTTCTGCTCCCCACTCTGTTTCTGGCCTGCACCCCAGCTCGTGTGCATAATATTAAAAAAAAAAAACAAGGATGAAAAGGCTCGTTTCAAAATGTACTCCGGGGGGGGAGGTCCCAGACCACGCAGCCGTGAAACTAAACCAGAAATGCAACCCAGCGCCGGGCTGAGGCCGGGGGCGCAGTCCAGGGCTGTGACGGAAGCTGGGGCGGCAGGTCGCCGTGCACACGGGCTCGTCCGCACAGCCCAGCTCGCCCCTTCAGCCCTCGCAGGCGGCGGCGAGCACTGGAGCCGTCCGGGGCAGCTGGGGCGCTAGGCGGTGAAGCGCTTGTGAGCACACCCTGACCCAGGCCAGGAGGTGGGGCACTTCCGGGAGCAGGGCCGCCTCTGGTCTGGGCCCTGACAGCCCAAGGGGGCCCCACCCGCCCCATGGGCTCTGGAGCTCCGCTGAGGGAGGAGGCGCTGCGCTTGGTGGTGGATTGGGGTGCAGCTGGCAACCTTCTGGGCTTGGGGAGCGGCCACACTCAGCATGTGGTCTGTCCCCGCCGCCCGGCTGTGCCCCCAGCACCCCACTGCTGAGCAGTAAGCCCCAACCTGCTCAACAGCTGCCCCCCAGAAAGGCCCGGCAGAGCCGGGCACTCCTGCCCCCCCTCCGTCAGAGCCTGCCTCGCCGCCCGCCCCCCACGCCTGCATGATCCCGCAAGTGATGAGGAGGGAGAACAGGGCCCTCGTCCGTCCCGGGCCACTCTGGGGGCCAGGATGCCGCAACCTCAAGGGGCCAGAGGAGTGACCACGGGCACTTCCTGCAACAGAGATCTGTTGAGGCAAACCACCGCCTCGAGGGGGACCAGGACTTGGGGGTCCCCACTGGAGGCTCCACTCCTGCCTGCAGGGCCCCCGGCCAGCCACACACCCCACCCGCAGGCCTTCCGGGAGCCGGTCCGACAGCCCTAGAGCTGCGCCTGGCCCAGCCCACAAGTGGCCGTGAGGGAACTGGCTCGGCTGTCAGGAGAGCCCGGGCAGTGACCCAGAGCACCCCGCCGCGCCTCTCCCAAGCCCAGAGCTCAGCTGGAGGGCCAGGGGCAGCCCTCCTCGGCGCCCGGAATTCCGCCAGCAGAGACAACATGCTCGTCTGGCACCCTCGGGAAGAGGCACCCCACCTGGAGTGCAGCTTGGGGACTGAACGGCCGCAGTGCAGGGGGGCAAAAAGCGAGGGTTCGGACGGCGCCCTGCTCTGTGAAGGGGGCGCCGGGGACAAACGCCCACTGAAATGAAAAGCTGGCGACGCCACAGCGCTTTTTCTCTTTTAAAAGGCAAGGTCGCCGACACGTGAGTGAGCCACACCAACGGCGAGACGCACCCAGGAACAGCGCGTCCCCTCGGCTCACAGCCCGAGGGACTCGGCGAAGCCCCCCTCAGGGGCGAGGCCCGGAGCCCAGAGGGGCAGCCGGCCACGGGCAGCGCACGAGCGCTCAGGCTGGGCCAACCCCCACCCCAGTCGTGGGGCTGGCATTTTTCTGCAACGGCGGGCATTCCGTTCTGTGGTTTCTTTTGTAAAAACGTGTGAGAGGAAGACGGGCCAACACCAGCGACGAGAGGGCACACGAGAGGGCACACGGCACAGGCCTGCCGCAGCCCCAGCCCAGCACGAGACCCTCGCCCGAGACACAGACTCGAGGAGCCACCAGTCTCGCTCCAGCCCGGCTCGGCCCTAAGCGCGGGGGGCCTGAGCCCGCAACGCGGCGTGTCCCCGCGCGAGCGGTGAGAACCGGAAGACACGCCCGCTCCGCAACTCACGAGCACGAGAGTGTACTGTGACCCTCAGCCGCGCGCTGCACCCCGGGACTTTGACCCCCTTCCTCCACCCCAGCCCTGAACCTTCAACAGGAAAACTGCAAGAAAAGATCCCGCAAAAACATTCTGCACCTCCCTGGCCCCATCCAAAGGTGACTTCCATGGAGCCACTGTTTGCTCGGAAAAGGCTGGGCGGGGAAGGGGAGAGGGTGACAGCGCCAGACACGGGCACGGCAAGATGGGGTCAGAGCAAGACTTGCAGAATGTTCTGGGGAGCGGGGCCCTCGCCAGCTTAAGACCCACTAGAAATAGGTTTCCCTCCGGCTCTTGGCGGCCGGTCCACACTACACGGTGCCTCAAGAACTGCCGCCCGGGCCGCAAGACCCACTCGCCCTTGCTGAGACTGGCCGCTCTGAGCCCCTCCACTCAGGAGGGCGCCCAGCACCCTCCTGGCACTGCGGGGACAGATGCCCCCACCTGCACCAAAGGCAGCCAAGCCCGAAGGACCCGGTACGGGACAAAGTCCAAGAGCAGGAGCACGAGCCTGCAACCAGACAGCACACTTGGGAAATGCAGGCAGGATCCGCACCCCCAGGCAGCACCAAGCCACTTCGCCACACACAAGCGCTACCATCAGGTTACTGGCCAGGGGACCCGAGGTCCGGTCCAGGGTCCAGGTCCCGCTCGCCCTCGCCTCTACCTGAAGTCAGGCCGACGCCTCCCCCAGAGCCGGGCTGAGAAGCAGCTGCGAGTGAGTGCAGAGCGGGGCGCGCGGCCTCAAACACCGAGTCCGCGGGTAGATGACGGAACTCGGGCGGAGCGGCTCTGCCCGGCTCCACGTCACCCACCCCAGGCCTGACAGCGAGACGCAAGACGCTCCCGGGTCAAGCAAAGAGCAAAGGCTGATCGTGGGGCCACGGTGGCCTGGGCTTCCGGAGCCTCCCAGCGGCGGAAGGGGCGGGACTGGGGAGCGGAGTCCAGGGAGCCAGCCCAGGGAGCCAGCCCTACTCCTCGTGCGCGACGGTCCTCTTCCTTCAGCCCGCGGTCACCAGAGGTGCAGAAGCCATTCCCCAGGGCCCCCCGCCACTTGGGAGGGACAGCCACAGCCGTGCTGGGGATTGACGGAGAGCCTCCACCAGGCAGCTCCTCCTAACCCAGTCGCTGCCAGGGAACTTTCTCGCAGAGCAAGCCAGAAGCCGCATCCCAGCACTTTCTCCAAGAGGCAGCTTTGCTCTCCGAGAGGACAGAAGCAGCCCAGCCCCAGGGCCTCTGTGCTGGACCTCCACCTTTGCCTGCAGCCCCTCCTCCACAGGGGTGGCTGCTATCCCAGCAGCAATCCTCACCTCAGACCCCCAAGGCCTCTGCCCACCCGACCACATGGTAGGTGTGGCTCCTGCGCCTCCAGGTGACCCACACACGTCCCTGCCCTGCACGTTCTCTCCAGCCACTCACTCCTACGTGCATGGTCCCCCACTATATGAGACCCCCCCCCAAGTCATAGGTAGACCCTCCTCTCGCTTCCAGACTCCTCTCCCACCGCCTCTTGGCACCCAGATCCACACCCAAATCCAATCCTCAAACACAAAGGGCTTGCCCTTCCCCATGTTAACCCCATCAAAACCCTGGAAACATCCACAATTCCACCTCCTTCTTCTCTTTCTTCTTTACTGGCAAGTCCCACCACTGCCCCCTGTGAAAGGCGCCCCCCACCACTGATGGCCCACACCCTGGCCCAGTGCTCATCTGCTCTCTGGGATCCACAGCTTCGGCCCAACAGGGCGCCTGCACATGCCAGCAGGAGGGACCTGCTGGGCCAGCAAAGGACCGAGGCCCCGGCTCAGCGTGACAGCGCCCCAGAAGCCAGATGGCCAGCGGGGCACACTGTCACCATCCCACATCAGGAACGAAGGACAGCATCCCACGGCCCGCCTGGCACGTTCTGGCCGTGGCCCATCGCATCCACAAAGCAGCTACTTCTCCTCCTGGAAGCTGAGAGCAGCTCCTGGTAAGGCTCAGGCCCTGATTTATGAGGCCAGCGGCACACGCAGGGGCTGCCTTCCCTACGCAGGGGCTACTGTGCTCTCCCTCTCCGGGCAGGCCCCCAGCACCCACCACCTGGGCCTCTGCACTTACTGCCCCTGCTGGGGAAAGCAACCCTTCCTCCTGTGGCCCGTCAGGACCAGTGCCCCACTGCTCCTGCGTCTCACTTCCTGTGCCTGGCACCCACCCCTTCTCCAGCCCCGCCCCCACCACCCCATGGCCTCTCTCTGCCAGTGAGGCTTCCCCTGCCCAGAATTCACTTGCCCTCCACCTCTGGGAACACCCCTGGGTACCCAAGGAAGCCATCATCAGGGAAAGGAGGAAAAAAACTGTGAAAGAACATTTATCAGGGTCCTTAGGGATTAAAAAGTGAAAGGCTCTGGGCCTCCCTGGGTGGCGCAGGCGGTTGAGCACCGCGCTGTGAAGCCGTCCGCGGCCTCTGCTGCGCCAGTTTGATCCCGGCAGGCCAGCGAGGATCCCACATGGCGCAGCAGACTTCTCCTGTGGTGCCCACTGCTCCCCTCAGCAGTGTATTTCGCCAATCTGCCTGTTCTGTTCCACACTCTGTCTCTGGTGAACCCTCTCATACTCCTGCGCATCTGGCCTGTACCCTGGTTCTTGTATAAAAATTTAAAAAAAAAAAAAAAAAAAGTAAAAGGCTCAACCACGGACAAATGCACTTCTCAAAAAAAATTAGTCAGGAAAAATTGGCCACGATGAACTCATGCTGGTTTGAAGAGACTCGAATGGGTGCAGTCTGAACACTCCTTGACATTCCCAAGAGGGCACCGGGGTGTGGACACTGGTGACCGCTCCAACAAGAGTGTGGCAACCTTAGCACTGCCCGGCCCACTGGGGGCTGAGGGCACTTTCTTAAGCCTGCCCTCAGGGGCTTCAGCTGGTGACCAGAAGCATGGTCCCGCTGACCCCTCCAGGGGACGTGCTAGATCGCACCACATCACTTTGACAAAGAAGAAATGCTTAAAAAAACAACAAGCAAAAAACAAATATTTTAAGCAAAGTTTGATCACCAAAATCTACCAGAGATGTGCGAGTTCGTAAACATAAATTCACAGATCTGATCAGATAATAAGACCCTCCATTTACCTACAAATAAGAAATTTCACAGCCTCCCTGGTGGCATGGGTTCAATCCCGGCCAGCGGGCGAGGGTCCCACATGGCGCAGCAGACCACTCCTGTCTCACCCGCTGCTCCCCTCAGCAGTGTATTTCATCGGTCCGCCTGTTCTGTTCCCCACTCTGTCTCTGATGAGTCCTCTCACCCTCCCGCACATCTGGCCTGTACCCTGGTTCCTGTATAAAAATAAATCTTTTAAAAAAAAAAGAAAAAAATTTCACAAGAAAACACTGTTAAGGAGCCTCCCTGGTGGCGCAAGGCGTTAAGCACTGCGAAGCTGTCTGAGCCTCTGCAGCACGAGTTCGATCCCCGGCCCACCAGAGAGCAACCCACATGGCACAGCAGACCTCTCCTGTCTCCCTGCTGCTCCCCTCAGCAGTGGATTTCAGTCAGTCTGCCTGTTCTGTTCACCACTCTGTCTCTGGTGAATCCTCTCACGCCCCGCCCCCCATCTCTGGCCTGTACCCCAGCTCTTGTATGCATAAATAATTTTAAAAAAAGAAAACACTGTTTACAGCTTTCTAAAAGGCACTCTTTTGTTCTGAATCCTGTGTGAAAATGGCACATCCACAACTCTTCAGAGGTGAGTTTACAGCATCTTGAGGCTTTTCTTGGCCATTACTAAGTGAAACTGACTAAATACTTAAAAACTCGCGTTTAAAATGTTCAGATCTACCAGAGAACCAGAACTACCAAGTTTCCTGTTTCACTCCCACATGTGGCACTGCAGAGTAAGCTGAAAGCTGTTAGCTATTTCACATATGACTCCTCCTGCCGCAATGAATCCTTTTAGCGAGTGTCCCCTTAAGGGAGAAAGACTGGTATTATTCATCTCTAAAATGGCTCCAAAATGTACCACACACTTCGAATCTCTGAATACGTGCACTAGTTGTACCTGGGCCTCCCAGTAATTAATGCCCAGCACTAGCAGCCGCCCCTGGTTCTCAGGCACGTAAAGGTGTTTGCCTGAGACTGAATCACCCAAACAGCTGCTTGTAAAATCCACCAGTCCATAATGCTTTCCCCATCTCGACCCCACTTCAGAGCTGGCGAGGAGCTGCCTTCTTCCCTTGCCACCATGGACAAAAACCAGGGTCTGGGAGGGGATAATGCAGGTCAGGCCCGCATCAGCCTCACATTCCTTCCAACCACGTAAGGAAGCTGGGATGATGGGACTCCAGGTGAGGGCCTGAGTGTCCCCTCTGAAAACAAGGAGTTATAAATAGGGAACTTTTGTATTAAAATTAACCAAGTCATCTGAGAAGCTGTACTACCACTCCAAACAGTGATACGCCTGAAGAGTAGATCTGATCCTAGGCGGCCGATTTTTAACGTGCTCCTAACAGTCAAGCTATCCCAAGAGGACAAGAACCCGTAGCATGTGCAACCTGGAGGAATCAACACTCCCCCATATACCCCAAATCACCCTTTATTTGCTGGTAGCAGGGGTCACACCCAGCACAGTCCTGAGGCAGCGACGGTTTCCACAGGAGCACTGCAGGTGCGGCTGTGCCATCCCGGACACCCACGCCAGAGACACCGTCACCTAGTGCAAAGGGCCCGCAGAGAGGAATTCCTCACGCTTCCCACCTCCCCTCCCACTTCCATTCTCATTTTATAGCAGTCGTCTGGTCAAGGGGAGGCCTCTGGCACAGGACCTTATGGCTCTATGCTGTGAATGGTGCCGCACGGCCTGGACACCCACACTGGCCGCGGTGCCTAGAAGGGGTGTAGCTGCCCGGCAGGCCTGATCTGCGCGGCCTGAGGACAGATGAAAAACGCGTGAATCTGGGCAACACTCCTTGTGAAGAGTCTGAAAAAATCGCTTCAGCTCTCTCCAAGAGGGCTGACCTGCTCCGGTGGGCGTGTCCCCACCAGGGCCTGCAGGAGAGGAAACAGCTTCCCGCAGTGCCAGGCTCCCGCGGCCTCAGGGAGCGGCTGAGCGTCCTCGGCGTGTTGTGCAAGAAGCAGAGCAAATGTCTAGACCACATGATTCTGAAAACCAGAGATGTGAGGAACACAGAACCGGTTCTTGCTTCCTACCAGCTAACTTGCAGCGATGACCAAAGAGCTGAGTCAGCCGAGCCCGGCCGAGCCGGCCACCCTGCGACCAGCTCCCGCTGACCTGAGGCAGCAGCTCTGAGGACCCGCGTCTCAGGACAGCTGTCGGGCAGCGGCAAGCTTCCGGCGCCCAGCCCCGCACTGGCCAGGACACCCCGAGACAGGGACGGGGAGGCCCCCCGCGGGCCGGGGGCCGCAGACTTTGGGCCCTGCCAGCGTTTCAAGCACCAGCAGCTCTGGCCCCTCGGCGGCGGCGCGGGAGGACAGGCCGCACTCCGCGCCACGTGCGGGCCACGGGGCCCTCGGGCAGGGCCCACAGGCGCCTCGAACACGCGCCCAGGCCGGGCACTGCGGAGCCCCGCTCCGACGAAGAACCCCGAACTCCCGCCCCGCCCCGCCCCGCGCCGGGCAGCGCCCGTCCCCGCCCGCCCGCCGCGGCTTGTGCAACCCCGCTCGGCCGGCGTCGGCGGCCGGGCAGAGGCGCCCGCGCCTGGGCCGCCCCGCAGGCCCCGTCGCGGGACACAGGCGGCCGCAGGCCTCGGCCCGGCGCGCGCCGGCTCCGCACGGGCCTCCCGCAGCAGCTTCGGGGCCGCAGTCGGGGGGCGGCTCCGACCTCCGCCGGCGGCTGACAGCCCCGCCCGCCCGGCCGCGGGTCCCGGCCGCACAGGAGCCGGGGGCCGCGCTCGAGCCGGCCGCCGCGTGACCTTGACCGCGTCCCGGCCTCGGTGTCCCGGCCCCCGCGGCGTGGGCGCCCGCCCGGCCCGGCCCCGGCGCCCACCCCGCGCGCGGGAGGCGGAGCAGGAAGCCGGGCTTCCCGGGGCGCCCGCGGCCCCGGCCGGACTTCCGGGAGCCTCCACGGGCCTCCCCCGGCCGCGGCCCGGCCCCGCCCGGCCCGGCCCGGCGGGCGCGACCCCGGCCCGCCGCGGCCTCGCCGGCCCTGCGGCCGCGCCCCGCCAGGCCAGCCCCGGCCCGCCCGCCGGAGTCTCGCCCCGGCGCCCGGCCCGGCCCGGCCCGGCCCGGCGCGGCCTCACGGCTGCCGGCGCGGCCTCCCCTCGGCCGGGCGCCCCTCCGCGGCCAGGCCCAGCCCGGCGCGGCCTCACACTCGGGCCGGCCTCGGCTCGCCCCCGCCCCGGCCCGGCCCGGCCCCGCGCTCGCCCTCGGCTCGCCGCGCCCAGGGCCGCCCCCGCCCGCCGCCCCGCCCGCCCCCGCCGCCCTCGCCCTCGCCCGCCGGCCCCCGCTCACCTGGGCGGCCGCGGCGCTGCTGCTGCTCCGAGCCAGGCGTTGGTTTCGCTCCCACAAGATGGCGGCTCTGACGGCGGCCACGTCAGTGCCTGCTGCCGCGGGGCACGCTGGGGAACGGGGCGGGCCGGCCCTGAGGCCCCGCCCCCGCCGCGGGGCGCACGCGCACAGCCCGGGAGGGGCGGGGCGAGCCCGCGGGGCGCGCGGGGTCTCGGCGAGCGGCCCCCGCGGCCACCCCCGGGGCCACCGCGCTCTGCGGACGGCGCCCGGCGCGCCCCGGTGGCCGCGGTGACCGCGCACCGGGCGAGGCCGCCGCCCCGACGGGTGGGGCCCGCAGCTCCGCCCGCCGCGGGTCAGCCCGGCCCCGGGGCCCGCGCGGGGACCCCGCCTCGGGGGGCGCCGGGGCGGGAGGCGCGCCGGCCGGTCCCCGCGCCCGCAGGCCGGGCCTGGCCTCTCGCCGCCGCTCCCCGCGCCCCGCTGCGGCCCGGCCTCCCGCCAGCCTCGCCCCGGGGTCCCGGCCCGGACGCCGGCGGGGCCGCGGGGCGCCCTTCGGGCCGTCGCCTGGGGGTCCGCCCGGCCCGGGCCCGCGCTCCCGGGTGGGCTCTGGGCCCCGCCCCCGCCCCCGCCCCGACGCCGCGAGGACGGCCCGCCGAGGGGCGTCGGCAGCGGCCCCGGGCGTGGGTCTGACCCCCAGGTGTGGGGCCCACCCGGTCAGGCCTCGCCGCGGGCGTCTGTCCTCCGGCGCTTCCCGTCGAAACCCGTGGGCCGGGCCGGCGGGCAGCGGGTCCGCTTCCCTCCCCTCCGGCCTGCGTCCCCGGGGCAGGCGCAGCGGGGGCGGTCCCTGCCCCAGGCAGGCCAGGCGGGCGCCGAGAAAGCTGGGGGTTACCCGGGGAAACAGAGCCAGGTTCCCCAGGGCCGGGTCTCCAGCCCTTCGGGGCGCGCACCCCGGAGCGGCCCGCGGGCACTGCCCGCCTGGGCCAGCAGGGGGCGAGGTGCGCTGGCCAGGGCCAGCGCCCACTGCGCCTGGAGGTCAGCCCGGAGCCCCAGCCCAGACCCTCGCCTCCGGCCCGACCACCCACAAGGCCTGGCTGGGGCCGGGGTCCAGCTCCTCCCCTCCGAGGGTCCCTGAGTCCACGGACAGGTCAGACGCAGGGATGCCGAGCAGGAAGGCCCGTTCCCCAGGAAGGTGGCCCAGGAGATGCCAGGCGGCAGGGTGGGGGAGGCGTCCACACCCTGGGGGGCCCAGCCGGGCAGCCTTCCTCGGCTTCTGCGTGCAGGCCACTCAGGAGGGCGCGCCGAGCCCAGAGAGACCCCGTTGGGGCAGCTGCAGGCAGCGCTCTGCCCCCTTCCCTCCTTTTAGCCCACCAGTGCCACTGCCCGGCAGCTCCCCCGCGCTTCCCGCAGCAGCTGGGCCTGCAGGGAGCTGGGCCCGGGGGTGGGTGGCTCCTGGCCACGTGGCGGGCATTTGTGCAACTGGGGACTGCGGGGCATCTCGCCTGGACCTTCGTCCACCTGAACCCTCTGCTGTCACAGCCACCGCCAGAGCCCTAGAGACCCCTGTTCGCCCCCCGCTGAAGCAGCAGCGGTCCCCTCAGAGTGAAGCAGCAGCGGTCCCCTCAGAGTGATGGCAGGCCACACAGCACCCACGTCCTCCCTTCCGGGCCCACTGTTGACCAGCCCTGTGCGTCCCACCCCTCCCCACGGTGGTCAGGCAGGGTCTCTGGGGCTGTGGGGTCCAGTCCTGCCCGCCCCAGTGAGCCCCAGTGTCTGCTGCACTGAACGGCAAGCAGCCCAGAGATAGGAAGGGGCTGGTGCTGCGGGGCCGCGGGGGGCAGGGCCCACCTGTGTGCTTGGAGGGTTCTGTTTTCTGGTCTTGAGACGCCTCATTTTCAGTTTTTTTCTATTCCTGTCCTCCACCAGGGCCCCAGCTGGGCTGCCAGGGCCTGGACCTCTGGGTCCCACACTTGTCTCCCGTTTAGTGGAAGGACCAGGCTGTCCCGAGGCCGAGTGCAGGAGAGGCCTGTCGGGCGCCTGGTCCAGGCCTTGACTGGGGTCTGCAGCCCACCCCTGCCGTCCCGAGGGCACAGTAGTGGGGGGCCGGCGCCAGCCTAAGAACCAGGAGAGCCCTTCCTCCCCCCACCCCCCCCACCCCCGTCCACAGCCAGGCGACCCACCCTCCCACCCTCCCTCGACTCACGCTCCAACCCTAGGAGCCGCATGGACGCACCAGGAACCACGCCTGCCAGCCCTGCGGGCCGCCCTTCGCCGGTCACTGGACACAGGCTCAGCCACTGCGGACGGGCTGGGGCCTGGGAATTCACTTTTCCAGCAGGTGCTGTGGCTTCGTGCTGGGGCCGAGGGAGCCCCCCAGGACGACTGGCAGTGGGTGCTGGGCTGAGCCGGCTGGCAGGGCGCTCCTCCGGCCAGGCCCTGCGCAATGCTCTGCCGGCCAGTGCACCCGCACCTGACAGCAGGCCAGAGCAGGGGGCGGGGGCATGGGTGGGTCTGCTGAGTCTGCACTTGGGAGGGGTAGGGTGGGATTTGGGGACGCCCCCAGGTACCCCTCATCCAGAGGTGGTGGGTTGACCTCCCCTACCCTTGGGGAGTTTTGATGTTCTGTGGCCTTGTCACCTCGCTCTGTCCCAGCCTCCGGGTGCCACCCGCTGGGCCCCAGCACCGCAGCCCTGCTTCCCCCAGGAACCCATGCCCCCAAGTGCCCGGCCAGCCGGAGCACTCATGCATCCAGGGAGAGCCGAGCGCCAGACCCTGGTCCCTGCAGCCCTGGGCCCACCCTCCTACCGCCCCCGTGGGGACCCGCAGCCTCCCCTGAGGAGGCTGCCACCTCTGGGCCGGCAGTGTCCTCCCAGGCGCCACACAGAAGACAGCAGGTGGAGGGGCCTGGCTGGGCCGGGTGGCCTGAACTGCACTTGGGGCTCTAAAGACTTCGGGCAAGGGAGTGACTGGCCCCTGTGGCTCGGGGACCCAGTCTACCAAGTCTGAGTAGTGCTTCGGGGCACGAAACGAGGGTCCCGACAAGGCACGTCCCGTCCCAGGGGGGCTGGCCCTGGGTGCCCGCAGGTGCCGTCCTGGCCCGAGGTTCCCCGGGGAGCTGCCAGGTGGCAAGAGGGCCTGCGTTACTCCAAGGGCTTCACCCTGAAAGCCGCGTCCTCCATAATCCCACGCCACTTGGGGATGGGTCTCTACATGCGCAGCTCGGTGGGGGGCGAGGAAGGTGCCTGGGTGGGCCGAGTCAGGCTGAAAGGGCACGCGGACCCGGTGGGGGTGAGGTGGCCCCAGCCCAGAGGGGCCTGGGGCGCCAGGAGATGGGGGGAGGCCAGGCCTCTGGAGGGCGCCTGCCCTCACCTAGCCCCCGGGCCCTCGTCTCAGGGCTGGGCACACCGTGTCTGCTGGGCTGAGGCTCGTTTGTGACCATTTGTCCACTGCCACTGCCCCCACCTCCGGCCAGGCTCTCCCTCAAGCAGCCGTGGGCTGGACCCCCGGGCCGGACCCCCCTCTGCTCCGTGTCGTCCCAGGGGCTGCACACGGAGCCATGGGGCAGCCAGTTCTAGGCGTGTGTCCACCACTGGCTGGGTGGTGCTTGGCTGGGGCTGCCACTGCCCGGCCCTGTGCTTGCTCCGACTCCCGGGGACAGAAAGGCCCCTGTGGCCCCCAGCCCGCCCTCGCTGCAGCCCTCGAGGGAGCCCCAGCCCAGCCCTGCCCCAGCACCCCTAAGCCCACCTGGGGAAGCCTGGCTGGACAGTGTCCACTCTGTAGCTGCAGCCGTTCACAGTCACCCCAAGAACGACGCAGCTGTGGAGCCAGACTCTCGTACCCCCCGCCTCTCCCCAGTGGCCGGCCAGCTCAGGTGTCCTCAGCACTGCTGGGACCGGGGCTCCCGGGAGCACCCACAGACCTGCGAGGCAGGTCCCATCACAGGCCCGACGCTGGAGCATGCTGGTGGGTCCCAGGGGCCAAGCACCCTGTGTCCCTGTGCCTGCGCCCCCTCCCCACAATGCGGGCCCCACCCGCGTGAGGGGACACCCGGGCCCAGTGCCTCAGGGTTGCTGGCTCCTGCCCTGCCCAGCACAGGCCGTGGCCCCTCCCGCCCTCACCCTTGCCCGCTGCTCCCACATCAGGCATCGCCTGCTCGGCTGTCGGTTCCCAGTGCACCCTCGGCCCAGCACTGCCCTTGGGGAGCGGCCCAGCTGGCCTCACACGTCTGGGGGAGGGGGGGCTGGCTAAGGGTGGGGAAGAAGGTGCAGGCGGTAGGGAGTGCCCCAGCCAGCAGAGGCAGCGCCCCGGCCAGGCAGCCAGCCCCAGAGCACTGAGGGCAGCAGTCAGGCGGGGGCGCTCCTGCCCCACTGCCGCCACCGGGCACCCCCACCTTTAATTAAACCCGCCCCTCTGCTTGACCCCCCCCGCTCTGCACGCATTCTCCTCTTAATTGGGTGCCTTCTGAGCAGCCGAGTTGATTAAAAAGCCCTGCTGAAGCCTGGCGGTGTCCAGGCTCCTGCTCCCTGGGGCCACTCCCGCCCTGGGGGTCAGACGCCCCAGGCTCCGTGGGCCTCAGCTCCTGGGGCACCCCCTCCCGCCACCTCCCCTGCTCTCAGAGAGGGCCTGGAGCAGCGCCAGGGCCCTAGGGCTCACACCCACTACGGGGGGCCAGCCCGCTCTGCGGCTCCCAGGGTCCTGCCATGCCGTGTGTTCCAACGTGGGGCCCGGCTGTCAGGCCGCCAGGCCTGTCCACTGCAGGCCCAGCACTGACTACCGGCAGGCATGGGCAGGACTCCCAGGCTCACGAGCTTCTGGGCTCAGGATCAGGTGGAGGGCCAGGAGATGCCGCTGCAACCCCAGGGCCCCCCCGTGTGTCCAGGACCCGGGAAGGTGCCCGCCTGCAGCCCTGAGGGGCTGTGTCCACGCAGAACAGGCCCCGAGGCGAGCAAGCGGTGGGCCAGTCCAGCTCCAGACCCAGCCCACCTTTGACCTCAGGCTGACCCGGACCCTGGCCCAGAGCCTGTCCTCCTGGACGCCGCCCTCCCGCAGGCTCCCAGCACCAGGACCCCTCCTGTAGCCGGTGGCAAGCCTGGCGGGTGAGGGCCTGCCCTCCTCCCGCCTCAGTTTCCCTGCAGGAGCTGCATCCTGGGACCTGGGGCAGCGACCTCAGGGCCACTCGGGCGCCGATGCAGGGGTGGGGCTGGCTGCTGGGTGGACACGCACAGGGAGCCTCTGGGACCATGCTGGGGCCAGCCAAGCCCATACCAGCCACTCTCAGAGCACCTGGAGGCAGCCCAGTGGGGCCAGAGGTGGTGCCCCCAACTGCCCTGCCAAAGCCTGCAGGCTTGTCTATGGGAGCCAGGTCTGGACGGGCGAGACAGCTGGCCCCGCACAGAGGGGGCCTGGCTGGCAGCCCCATGGACGGCCAAGGGGCACTGCACCAGAGGACCCCACTCCCAGCTCCTCCTCTGCAACCCAGCGCCAGATGGGCCTGCAGGGTGTGTGCGCAGCAGGGTGAGGGGCAGGCCCAAGAGGGGGGTTGGGGCTGGGGCGGAGGGGGTAAGGAGAGGAGCCCAGTTCTGCTCCCCTGAGACCGCCTGACCCGGCAGGTGCCCCTTCCTGTCTCGCCTTCCGGCTCAGAGCCTGCTGCTCAGCCCAAGGGGCCCCAGCTCGAGAGCCAGGCGGACAGGTCCTGGGGAGGTGGGGGCAGCGGAAGCCTTGCTGTGTGGCCAGGATGGCTGGTACGGGCCGATCCCTGGGGCTCTCGCCCAGGCCTGAATAGGGAGCACTGGTGGCAGGAGCCCATGTGCTTTGGGGACCCTCTGGCTGCAGGCCCCCCGGGGGCGCTGCAGGGGCTGCCACCTCTCCACACAGAGGCCGGGGAGGAGCCACCGGTCAGGGCAGTCCTGTCCCGGGGAGCCCATCCAGCTGTCGCCCGGGCCTGCAACCAGCCCTCAGGCACCCTCTGGGAGGGCCTGCTGCTGGCTGCTGTGGGGGCCACTAGGCCTGCTCTCCCCGGGGCTGAGGGCCTGGGGAGCCAGTAGCCGTACCACGCAGGGCACAGGCCTCTGGCTCCACTGTCGTGGCTGCTTCCTGGAAGCCCTCCTGGATCCACTACAGCGTCCCCGCCAGCCCCCCAGGTCCCGGCTGCAGGTTCGGCCCTAAGTGGCCCAGTGTTGGGTGAAGCTGCAGCCCCTGGCCTTCTCCCCCGGAGGGTGCGGGCCCAGGGCCAGGCCAGGCTGGGAGGGCCCGCCCGCCCCTCCCGCCCCTCCCGCCCCTCCCGCCCCTCCCGCCCAGCCCCTGTTTGGGTGGACGAGGCTGGGTCCTCACACCATAAACGCCAATTTGCAAGGCCCCCAGAGCCAAATGACTGTTTACTGTGTGCTCCAGGGACTCAAATAAAAAAAAGAGAGAGAGATGTGAACAAGGAGCAGCCGGAGCTAAACATCAATTAGCACCTTCTGAGCCCTCCTGTCCCGGCTGCCAGGCCGGGGGTGGCAGCTCCAGGCGGGGCCTCCTAGGGCTTCCCCAGTGCCTGGGCACTGCCGGGCCTGGCATCCCAGGGCCGATCCTCAGAGCGGTAGGCGGCCAAGGGTGGGGGCAGGCGCCCTCTTGGGGCCCCAGGAGGTGGCTGAGAGGCCCAGGTCACCAGGTGGGGTGAGGGAGGGGAGAAGGGAGTGTCAGTGCTCAGTGTACCCCCTCCCCAGTTTACACTGGAGCAGGCTGGGGCAGCCTGAGGCCTCAGCTGACAGGTGGGAGGACCTCGGCCTGGGCCTTGGCCTCGCCTGGTCTGGAGGGTGGCAGGCAGGCCGGCGGGGGCCGGCACCCTGGAGGGGCGGGTGTGCTGCCCGGCCCTGCACGTCCCATGCTGGGCATCACGGACGGAGGGGCTGTGTGGGTAGAACTGGGGCCCCGCAGGGAAATGGGAGCAGGCGGGAAGAGGGGAGGGCACCCCGAGCAGAGAGCAGGGGGCTGGCGGGGCTGCTGTGGGGAGAGCGGAGGGGATGGGGACGCTCAGGCCAACCCCGAAGGCCGTGTCT
Source organism: Talpa occidentalis (assembly GCF_014898055.3). Lineage (NCBI taxonomy): Eukaryota > Metazoa > Chordata > Mammalia > Eulipotyphla > Talpidae > Talpa > Talpa occidentalis. The sequence continues at coordinate 26,751 of NW_023602018.1, forward strand.
CCAGCCCCAGGGTAGTCCGGGCCCCCCTGACTGGGCCTTTGCAGCCAGACAGCCTTGTCAGGACTGAGGGGACAGGCGGCCTCTCCGGGTTGCCCCACATCTTTTTGGCTTCTCACAGCCAGGGCGTCTCCTCCCCAAAGCACCTCCAAACCCACGAACCTTGTTCTGATGTCCAACAGTGACCGCTGTCCCCAACCCCGGGCCAGACGCCCGCTGGACTCCTGGTTTCTGAGCACCCCAGTCCCTAGAGAGGGCACCTGGGGTGTGGGACCCCACGCCAAGCTTCTCCCCTGCCCCAGGCTCCTTCTGGAAGGGACCCCGCTCAGCCTCTGGCCCTCCTGACCAGCCTCACTGTCCTGGAGTTCAGGGCACCTCACGGAGCCTGAGTCCTGCTCCCCAAGGCTGCTGGGGTAGAGGGCAGAGGCTCAGTATGGGGCGCCCCAGAACCCGCACTCCCCCTTCCCACCCCACAGAGGGCGGGCGGGCAGGCCAAGGCTGGGGAGCTCTTGGGGGGCCGTGGGCACTGGGGGGCTCGGACCCCTGGCCCAGTGGGGGAGCGGGGAACCCTGGGGACCAGGAGCCTTCCGCACCTGCTGCCTTGGGAGTTCAGGCCGGAGAGGTTCTGGGGGCTCAGCGCACCCCTGCAGGAGAGGACACCGGGCCCAGGGCCCAGCGGAGGAGCCGGGAGAGGAAGGGCAGGTGGGCGGGGGGCCAGAGTCGGACTTCAAAGCCCGGCCCAGGGTGTGAGATTTCAGGGGCTGGCGGGGCGGGGGAGGGGCCTGCAACCTCCGGGCCTTTAATATGCTTGTCCCTGCCGCTCTCAACTGCCCGCGAAGCCAGGCCCATTTCCTCTCCCCAGGGGCAGCGGCTGTAAACCCCCCAGCGAGGGCTTCTGAGGGCCCAGGCAGCCGGAGGCCTCCTCTGAGGGGGGTCGAGTGGGCTGGGGTCCTGGGGACATGGGGGGCAGGGCCGGCACCAGAGGGGCTTTGCAGCCAGCCAGGAGTCGGGGTTTCATCACCTCAGCCTCCCCAGTTGACAGCCTCCCTGTCAACTGCAGCGGCCGTCCTGGCCCGGGGCACCGCCTGACCCACTCTGGAGCTCTGCCCCGGGGGTGTCTGCCTGGCTGCAGCCTGAGCTGGCCTGGGCCCCCGCCCCTCCCCTCGACGGGGCTGGGTGTCAGGGTCCTCAGGTGGACGGGCCAGACAGCAGCGGGCCTCCCCACCAGCTGCCCCAGCCCCCCGCACTCCGCCTGCCCCTCCGCCCGCCCCGCCGTCTCCGCGGCCCTTTCATCTGCGGAGCTGCACCCGGACCCCAGAGGTGCCAATTAGGGTGTCTCAGGCACAGCCCTGACTCAGAGGTGCTTGCGGGCACCCGGGTCACGGCACCTGTCGCTCCCAGACGCACCCCTCCGGGGCTGCTCAGGCAGGGTCCCCAACTGCTGCCTTGCACCCGCCCGGCCCAGGAGGGATGAGCCTGGCAGGGGAGCCCTGAACCCCGAGACATGCCCCGAGAGGAGAGGGAGCCAATGTGGGGCCATGCCGAGTGCCCACCAGCCCTGGCCTCAGAGGGGCTTGGCCATCGGTGCAGCCAGTGGGTCTGGGGGAGATGGCAGCCCAGGACCCCCTGCCTTGCTTCCCCTCCCCCACGCTGCCCCCCACCACTCCAGCACCAGGCAGCTCCCCGCCCCTCCTCCCAGGCCCTCTAGGGGGCTCTGTCTAGACTGGACGCCCCACCTACCCCACAGACCCGAGGCGGCCTGACTTGGGGCTCTGGTCTGACCTCAAGGGCAGGTGGGGGCCCGCAGGGCAGGAGTGGTGGCCGGGATGCTGACCCGCACTTGGAGGCTGCTGCCCCTGGCTGGTCTGGCCCCGCGCTGGGTCAGCGGTGGGTGTGGGGGCCCAGGGCCAGGCAGGGAGCCCCCGCGGGTCCTCAGGCAGTGGCTCTGCAGCCGCAGGATCTCCTCATCCCCCACCCCCCGTGCTGGCCGCCGGCTGGGACTTGCAGGCTGGCCCCTGAGAGGCAGGAGTCCAGGCTAGGAGGAGACCCACTTCCAGGTTCCGGGTGTCTTTTGGGGCCCAGGGGGGACCCCACAAGGGAAGCCACACCCCACTGCTTTCAAAGCACTGCCAGGGCCTGCCAGCGCAGCTCGCGGAGGGCTGCCGGCCTGGGGACTTGGCTGCGGCCAACTGGCCTGACCTCCTGTTGCCCAGACTTGGGGCCCCCGCCCTGGGGCTGCCACGGCCTGCTTCTTGCTGCACGCACTTTGCTCCCCACTGGAGCCGGAGCCGGCAGCCCCCCCCCCCCCCACCCCTGCCCGCACACCGCAGGAGCCTCCCTCCTCCCCGGGGCTGTCCACTTGCTTCCCTGGAATTTGGCCTCTGGAGGGACTTGCCGTCTGCCTCCTCGCTGCCATGGCCCTGGGGCACCCGCCTTGGGAGCCCACCAGCCCCCACCAAGCATCCAGCACAACCCACTGACTGGTCTGTTTCTTCCTTCTTTTTGTTTTTACTTTCCCAGTGTTTGAAACTCACGCGCTGCGACGGAAGTGTTCTTTCACAGAAAGAAAAGGAGAGCAGAGACCACGGCTGCCGTCCAGTGTGCGGCGCGGGCAGCAGCAGAGACTTCGGAGACCAGAACACAGGGCCGGGGCCAAGGAAGGCGGGTGCCTGCAGGGCGTGGGGTTACTCCGTGGCCTGCCTGCCCTGGGGCTTCCTTGGATGGGGTCTGGGGCCGGCAGGTTCACAGTGGCTGAGGCTGAGTGAGGCGAGGTCTGGGGCAGCTGCACCTGGCAGGTTGTGCCTGTGGGCGTTGGCCGAGGGGCCCAGAGGGGTCTCTGGCTGTCAGGCTGGGCAAGCGGGCGGGCGAAGTGGGCCCTGCACCATCCTGAGGCTACAGGACAAGGCCAGGGCCAGCTGGCCCCGCAGCCCAGGGCCGGAGGGCCCTGGCGGTCCTGGCCGCCAGCAGGAGGGAGACCCCTCGGGCTGTGGGTGGGCGTGGGCAGGGAGGAGGCACAGGTGGGCTGGGGGCAGAGCCTCGCTCCTGTGTGTGGACAGGATGGGGAACGGGCTGGGGGCACAGCCTCGCTCCTGTGTGTGGACAGGATGGGGAGCGGCTGGATGTGTGAAGACGGGGAGGACGAGGGGGAGAGAGCCCCAACAGTCACAGAGAGGATTCACGTGCCCTCGTACAGGCTGGTCAAAGCAGAGCCAGTCCCAGGGCCCTGACCCCGCCGCTCGGCCTACCCTCCACCTAGCCAGGTGGAGCTGGGTCTTGGGGCTCTATGGGGCGGAAGCTCTCCCAGGGGGGCATCCTGGGAGGGCGCTGGCTGGTGCCAGGCTGAGGGTGGAGCGTCACGGGCCTCTGGGGTCAGGATCAGGCCAGAGCGCCGGGGGAGGGCACCCCGGGGCCCCAGAGCAGCGGTGGGGGACAGGAAGCGCCTCCCCGCAGCCCCCTCCCTGCGCAGGCGCACACTACTTGCAGGTGTGCACCTCGTAGGCACGCGCGCACTCCTGGCAGCTGACGTAGCAGCACCAGTGGAAGACGCAGCGGCACTTCTCCCGGCGCCGCTCGGTGCGCGCGTCGTGCCCGCGGCCGCAGCACAGCAGGTCGCAGCCGTCGATGCCCGGAGAGCTGACATTGCAGGCGCGGTCGCGCGTGCCGAACGAGCCAGTGTCGGCGTTGGGCTCGCAGAAGTTGGGCGAGGCCTCGTAGTAGACCAGGTCGTGCTCCGTGGGCGCCTTGAAGTAGGTATAGCGTGGCCGCAGCGTCTCCACCCAGCCGCGGGACTCACGGTGCTTCTCCACCACCATCTCGGACGCGCTGTCGTACTTGTCCTTCAGGAAGTCCCCAACGGCACGGAAGTCGGGCTGTGCCCACCAGCAGGTCTTCACCTCGCAGCTGCCCGACAGCCCGTGGCACTTGCACTTGAGGTGCATGTGGCTGGCAATGGCCTGTGGGAGCATGAGGAGGGGTCAGGGCTGCCTGCCACTCTGCAGCCACCTGCCAGGGGTCCCTGCCCACCTGCAGTCTGGCCCCAGGCCCCCCACAAATGCTGTGCCACCTGAAGGCCTCCAGGGACACCAGGCTGAGTGGGTGCCCCTCCTGGACCTGAGGCACCCTCTTCCCCCAGGGTCAGGACGCTGGTGCCTCCCTTGGCCAACCAAAATCCCCAGATGGCAGGACCTCCCAACTCTCCTGGGCCAGCAAAGGTATAAAGGCTGAAACAGGTGACATGTCACTGACCCCCACAAAGCATGTAGGAGGGGGGCAGTGCAGGCTGGCATGGCTGATGGCCCTGACCAGAACCCAGCACCTGCAGGGCCCAGGAAACTCGGCGTAAGGACTGCAGGGGAGTGGGGAGAAGAGGCAGGGCAAGGGAATAAGGCTGTTCGAGCTAGGGTCCTGGCCAGCATGTGTATTTCTCCCCAGGGCAGGTTCTCTTTCCTTCCTTATTTGGGGGGGCAGGGGCAGAACAAAGGGATCTGCCTCAGTTGGGACTGTAGTGGCTGTTGGCCCCACCCCTGAGCCCCAGGGGGCAGCCCCCACGCTCCTCATGGAGCTAAAATGCCGCCTCTGATGCTCACGTTTCTGGGATTCCACTTAGTGGCTGGTTTAGCTCGGTATAAATTTCTTGGCTTCAAAACCTCCCTCAAACTTCTCAAGGCATTTCTCTGTTTCATTCTAGCTTTCACTGTTGTTCTTGGACACACTGACACCATTTTCAACTGGTGGTGCTTTGCATGAAACCTACACCTTGTCCTGGAAAGCCTGAGAGTTTCTGTCACAGGCTGTGAATTTCAGGACAACAGGAATGGACCTGGATCTTCCTCTTTGTCTTCCAGTCACTTACGGTCGTATGGTCTGAGGCCTGTGGGCTGCTGGCACCGTCCTGCCTGTTTCTTTGCCAACCTCCTCTTCTTCAGTTCACCACTCTCTCTCTCTCTCTCTCTCTCTCTCTCACAGAGACTCCCTGGTTTCCAATCTTTCCTATTTTCCATCTTTCTGTCTTCTCACTTTGAGGAAAGGGTGTGTCAATCATTCTGTTGAGATTTTATTTCTGCTATCTTAGTTTTAATTTCTAAGGCCTCTTTTATTTTTTCCTCTTTGAATGTTTTCTTTTTCTTTTAAGATTTATTTATTTATGCATACAAAAACGGGTACAGGCTAGAGGTGCAGGGGGGTGAGAAGGTTCACCAGAGACAGAGTGGGGAGCAGAACAGGCAGACTGACTGAAATACACTGCTGAGGGGAGCAGCGGACGAGACAGGAGAGGTCTGCTGCACCATGTGGGTAGCTCCCTGGCCGGCCAGGGATCGAACTCATGCTGCAGAGGCTGCAGACAGCTTCACAGTGCGGTGCTTAACCCCTTGCACCACCAGGGGGGCCCAATCTCTGAATGTTTTCTAAACAGTGACAGTTACAGACATTTCCATCTCCCTTTATAATGTTTTGTCTGCTTGTTTCTTTGTGGTTGCTGGAGGCTTTACAGGTGGCACACTCTTGGCTGCCTGTTCCTGTTTAAGAACAGACACAGGGCCTCCCCGGTGGCGCAGCGGTTGAGCGCTGGGTTGCGAAGCTGCCCGCGGCCTCTGTGGAGCCAGTTCGATTCCCGGCTGCTCCCCGGCCACCGGAGGAGGGTCCCGCATGGCGCGCAGACCTCTCCTGCCGCCCGCTGCTCCCCTCAGCAGTGTCCTTCGGTCCTTCTGCCTGCTCTGCTCCCCGCTCTGGCTCTGGTGGATTCTCTCACCCTCCCGCGCTTCTGGCTGTACCCAGTGCATGTATAAACAGAACAAACAAACAAACAAACAAATAAATAAAAAACATGCCTCTATAAAGTAGTTAAAATAGAAAAAAAAAAAACAAAAAAAAACAGACACAGGCTCACTGGAAGCTCCTGTGCATGGCAGGGACTGGCTGACTTGGGCCTCTGCCATGCAAAGGCCATGAGGTCACGCTGGGTGACTCCCAGCTTAGCAGCTCCTCTCTTGGGTTAATCCGATTTGCCGGGGAAACCTTGGCTCGGGGCATTTGGAGGTTAGAAAGAGAAATGCATACCAAGGCGCCCATTTTCAACAGGGCAGCCTCGGCCTCCACTGTGTGTGGCGTCCAGAACCCCCTGCTTTGTTCTTTCGGAGAACACGCCCGCAGATGTTCTCCAGAAGAGAGGAGCAGAGAGAGGCCCTGGACAGAGGAGCTGGGCTATAACCTGCCTTTCGCATAGACCTCTACAAATCTTCCTTTTCCAGCCTCATGTTTACCTCCAGTTCTCAAGACACCTGATACTCATAATTCCTGGGTGAGTTCTCAGATTTTTCCTCTATTGGCTTAAGACTCAGCTTTCTGGGGCCAACCAAGACATCAAGTACTCATTTATCTGCTTTTAACTTTCAAAATTTTCTTGCCATTGTCACCTCGTCTGCTTGCCATGTTCTCAAGAGTCTCTTTCTTGGTTTTAAAATTAGTTTCTTGTCACTGAGTAGCAGTCGGGAGGTGCAGCGGGAAAGCCCACGTCCAGGAAGCCCCTTGCTCTTCACTCTGCCCTGCCCTGTGGCTCTCCCCAGACCTGCCTCCTGGGCGTTCCCGTGATCCTCATTCCCGGCTGAGATGTTCCAGCTTGCGTTTTCACTTGACGAACGGGCATATTTTTCACACCATCTGTGAGAACAATAACTGTGTCTACCAGCGCCAGGCTCTGCTGCTGTGGCTCTGCTGCTCGTCAGCTCACATGATGAGGTGTCTTTGATTGCGTGTTGGATGTGGTGTGTGTCTGAAAATTATTTATGGACAAGAACTTCAGTCTGAATAAGGGTCACCTCCTCACAGGCTCTTGTCTGCCTCTTCCCGCAGGGAGGGGGTCTGGCTGGTGGCCCCTTCAGCCGCCCTCGGAGCACCCCTCTGGCCTGCACTTGGCCCAGGGCAGGCCTGCCTCTGGGTGTGCCTCAGCCCTCAGGGTGCCAGCCTGGCCTGAGGGCTGGCTTTCTGGAGGTAGCACCTCAGCTCCCTGAGGCTGTGGAAGCGCAACCCGGCATTTGTGCTGCTCTGGTCAATAAACTGCTTGGGCATCTGTTACAGGCACCAGGCTCCGAGGCCAGCTAATTCCGCACTGTCAGGACAGCCCTTTGACACTCAAAATCATTTCACAGAGGTATCGTGTGGCATGTATGTTAAAAAGTTCACACGTCACAAGTGCACAGCATGGCAAACTCGCCCCTGTCCTCAGCCTCCCACACGCCCCCGGGCGCTGCCCCGCAGGGCACAGGTGCGGGCGGTCCCCTGGCCACCAGGACATCCGGCACCTGGCCCCGGGCCGCGCCATGTCTATGCTGTCTTTGTTACAGGGCAGGGAGAGGGGTCCCTGTAACATCTTCTGTGAAGCGGCTCTCCACCCTTCAGCTAGTTCTTCTACTGGGTGATCTTTCCCTCACTCGTGTGCAGAGCTCTTTTTTATGGTAGCTTTTATGTTTGTTGGAATGTGGACGTGTGTGGACGTCCATCCATATCGTTTATGAACAGCTGTCCCTCCTTTCCATACGGCCCATGTTGCCGTGTTTTGCCTTCACCGTGCTTTTTCCACCTACCTAAGAAGCCTTTGCCTACCCAGGGCTACAGAGATCTCTCATTTCCTCCACACATAGCTCTGGTTGGCCCAACCCTGTAGCCTTGTGCTTGGTTTATGTGTGCTGTGAGGTTTCCATCTGGTGTCCAGCAGGCTGAGAAGCGTTTAACGAAGAGCAACTCTCCCTCTGTGTTGCATCGTCTTCCCTGTGGGAACCCGGCTCTGTGCGCAGGTGAGCACAGGTAGGCACAGGTGAGCAGGTGAGCACAGGTGGGCACAGGTGAGCACACATTCTCACAGGGCAGTCAGCCGGAGTTGCCTTGCTCTCTGTGTCAGAAGCTGACTGCTCCTGCCCCTTCTTCAGCCTGCTGGACCCCTCCCAGTCCCTACACATGCGGCTCCTGCCTGTGGCACCCCTTGAGCGCTCCCCACTGGCCCTGCACTTCAGCAAGGCCACGCTGGCCATGGTGTGCTGGCCCACCCTCTTCTTCTGTCTTGGGCTCCCTGTTCTGTGCACAATGACTCAGCTCAGCCTTGCCCTCCAGGTGGCCTGGGGGCTCTCTGCCCCCGCCCCCCCATGCCCTCCCATCACCACAGCTGGGTCTTTCTTGAGGCCGCAGCCACTGCACCCAGCTCACCCCCTGCCCGTTCTCCAGGGCCTAGTCCCCACTGCCGTGCCGGCCTCTCCCCCCAAGTTGCAGGAGGCCTGGGGAAGCCTTCACCCCCCTTACCCATGAGGGCCACCCCCAGGTGGGCGTGTCACCTTGTGGGAAAGCCGGGGCTGGGCAGTAAGCAGACCCCAGCCCTTCTGCAGGCCCTCCACCCCCAGCCCACCCCTCAGGGAGCCAACCACATCCCACTGCAGGCGGCTCCCAGATGCAGGCATGGCTGGACGGCTCTCCCTGAGCACCCCGGGCTCCCCAGGGCTGTGGCGCCCCCCACCCCAGCGTGGGCTTGGACCCCGGGAGAGGGGCACACGCACCTGGCGCCCCGCCTCGTTGTTGTGCCGGTTCATCGCTGAGCGGGCGTCAGGCCGGTTCTCCCGCGCGTCGGCAAACTCCCGAGACACCATTCCGCCGAACTCGATGTCCTCGCTGCAGCCACCCCACTTCCAGCCGGCCCCCGGGGAGCCCTGGTGGCGGCTGCTGCAGCCGCAGACGGCAGGCGCGCCCTCGGCGCAGGAGCGCGTCACAGCGAAGGCCACGCCGGCCGAGGCGATGGCGTGCACGAAGGCTGACTCCCGGGTGGCTGCGGACAGGGCAGAGGGGCAGCGTGGGTCTGGTTCTCTGCACCTCCCCGTCCAGTTTGCCTTGAACGGGCCCAGGACTGTCCCCTCAAAGCCCCCCGTTGTGGAGACCAGGCAGCAGCCACCTCCCCAGGACGCTGCAGGCCCAGCCGGGGCCTGCACTACTTTGTCTTGTGTGGGGGCCAGACTGCCCCTCCCCAGGCTGTGGGGGTCTCCCCAGGTGGGTGTCACTTCCAGCCTGTCCCCACAAGCAAGGCCAGCTCCCGAGGAGAAGCCTCCGGCAGCCCCCTCGGCCCCGGGAGATGGAGGGGAGAGGAGACTGGGGACTGCGGGCTCTGAGCAGGGTCGGGCGAACCACCCCGGCTGCCAGACACTTGAGGGGTGGCGGGTAGGGGTGGGGCTCCTCCTTGAACTTGGAGGGGAACAGCTTGGGCGCGGGCCTGGGAGGTCCCTCCCCGGCGGGCCTCCATTCCCTCTGCCAGAGGAGGAGGCCTTAGGCTCCTGGAGGAGAAACCCGAGTGCCCAGTCGAGGGTGACCTAAAGGCCCTGCAGTCACAGAGAACCCCCTGAACAGGCCACGTGCAGGCGCATCAGCGGTGCGCAGGCACAGACGCAGCGGGTGCAGGCAGGGAGACCCCCCCCAGACTGGCACGGGGGTGGGGCGTGGGGTGCGGCCCGGCCATGCCCCTCCCGCCTCAGGCCCTCACTGGACCTGCGGAGCCTGCACCTAAAGGCCAGGAAATGTCACACAAGCCCAAGGCCCCCCAGGCGCTGAGGGAGCTGAGGGACAGGCCGGCGGGATCAGTCACACTAGTGTGTGCTGGGGGGTGGGGGGTGTTTCCCTTTTCACAGGTGCAGCTGGGTTTGTGCGAGGCTGCCCGGGAGGGGGCTGGGGAGCGGGCTCTGGGGCCTTGGCTTTTTTGCGCGTCTACAACTATTTCCAAAGAGAAAGTCAGACCATGGGCCTCCCCTGGTGGCGCAGCGGTTGAGCGCTGGTCTGTGAAGCTGCCCGCAGCCTCTACAGCGCCAGTTCGACCCCCGGCTGCTCCCCGGCCACCGGAGGAGGGTCCCACATGGCGCGCAGACCTCTCCTGCCGCCCGCTGCTCCCTCGGCAGTGTACTTCGGTCCTTCTGCCTGCTCTGCTCCCCGCTCTGGCTCTGGTGGATTCTCTCACCCTCCCGCGCTTCTGACTGTCCCCAGTGCTCGTATAAATAAATAAATCTTTAAAAAAAAAATTAAAAGAAAAAGAGAAAGTCAGAGCGCACTCCGAGTCCTGAGCGGTACCCCAACCACAGGCCTCCCATGGGGGGCTCCTGATGCAGGGCTCAGGGATGCAGGGGCAGCTCCTCCTAAATGGAGGATGGTGTCTTGCCAGGTCTCCGGGGGGTGAGGGAGGAGGTGACCCCCACCTGCCCCCAGTCTCGGAGGAGGAACAGGCTCAGACCCTGACCCCAGCCAGTGGTGGGCAGCGCGGCAGGCATCCTGCGCCTGTTCACACAGGAGGCAACCACGCCTGTGGGAGGCACCGCATCTCCAGGGAGAGCTGGAAACTGCTTAGTCACCAGCAGGACGCATGCTGGAGAGAGGGGGGCGCTGCGGCCTGCTGGGCAGGCCCTTGGGGTGAGTCTGCCAGAGGAGCCAGAGCCCAGTGGCCGAGCCCGGGGGGCAGTTCCTGTAGGAGTTCCTGGGAGGGGACGGTGTTGAGGCGCGGCCACTGGCGGTGACCAGCGTCTGGGCATGGGCCTGGTGGCGCTCGGAGGCTCTGCAGGGACTGCCTGGCACGGCTGGGGTGGGCGCTCTGCAAAGGGTGCCCAGGCAATTCTGATGTGTCCCCGGTGGGCCTGGCTCTAGGCCTTTCCTCTGTGTGGTGCTGGGGGCCACAGGTCAAATGTCCCCGCCGAGGCTAACGCAGCGCCTGTGACGGGCCTCCCCACCACCTCCCTGCCAGAGGCACATGCCATCTGTCCCCTCCGCCTCCCGGCTCTGGGACTCTGGTGACCGCTCCCTGGGAGCTGCGCAGATGCCTGCTCAGAAACTGCTCCGCTGGCCAGGCTGTGCCTCCGCAGGGCCCTGACCATAGGCCAGATGGAGGCGCTGCCCATGCACCAGCAGGAGCAGGCTGGGAGGGGCAGGCCTCCTGTCACCTCGGGGCCCATCTCCAAGCTGAGCCGCTGCAGGGACTGCCTGGGGAGGGCCCCACCCTCAGGGACCGCTCTGGGTGCCCTGTGGGGACGGAGCCCCACCCACAGGCTGGCCGGCCCTGCCCAGGCCCAGTCTTTCCCCAGGTGCTGGCGAGGAGTGTGTGCCTGTGGACGCTGCTGGCGGGGCCTTTGGGGAGCCCAGGGTGGAGGCAGCACCTCCCTAAGGCCAGAGTCCCCTGGGGTGCCTCTCCTGCCTACCTCCCCGGTAGGGCCTGGAGAGCCCAGGCCTTGGCCAGGGCCCCGGCACACAGGCCCCCGCCCTCTGGGGCACCTGGCGTTGGGGAGCAGAGGGGACGGCAGGCAGATTCGGGGTGGCCGGCCTCGCACAGGCGAGCGGGCCCTCGGGCCAGCGACGCTGCGTCCCGTCTCCCGTGGCCGCCGGAGAGCGTCCACCCGGGGCCTGCCGAGCGGCCTCCTCGGCGGCCTCGCCCGGGCGGGGGCGGCGGGACGTTGGCCCCCGCGACAGGCCTCGCCCCCCGCGGCCCACCCTCCCGGCGGCCGCTCGGTAATCCCGGGCACAAAGGCGGAGCCACCTGAGAGCGGAATGCACCCGCGCCAGGCCGGCCCCGACACCCGCGCCCGGCCCGGTTACCTGCTGGGGCTAATGAATCCGGCTTTGTGCGCCACTGTCACGCCGCGTTAGGCCCACAATGGCCCGCGATATTTTATATGAATTTCCCCCTCGTCGGCGATTAGGCCATGGCAAGCCAGTCATAGCAACCGGGAGGTATGCGCGCCCGGCCGGCGGAGGGGCGCGCGCTATTCAGGGCGCCGGGCGGCCCCGGGGGCGTGTGAACCGCCCGCAGCCCCTCGCTTTTCTCTTGTGCTTAATCTTGTCGTCGTGGCGGGGATATTGTGCTCGGAGCCGGGCGCGGCGGGGTGTCCGGCTGTCCTGGCCCCTCACCCCTCCCACTGGGGAAGTTAATGATATACCGGGGAGGGCGCCAGGCCGGCAGAGCCCCCTCCCGAAGCGAAACACTTTCCGATGGGGGTCAGAGGTCACAACCTGGATGGGGGTGCGCTTCCAGGGCCCTCCTGAGCCCGGCGTGGGTGTCAGGGCCGCCCCCCAGGCAGGGGACACCCAGGGAGGCCTCGGAGGCCCGCGCCCCGCCCGGCCCCCACGGAGGCCCGGGAGAGGCTGGCACACGTGGGCCCTGTCCCAGGCTGACCAGGGGCACCGCCTTGGGCGCTGAGAACGGACACTACGGACCTGCCCCGGGGCTCTGCGGGCCCACCCAGCCCAGGCTGCTGCCTGGGGCCAGGTCGCTGCAGACCCTGGGAGCGGTGAGTCAGGGCGGCCACTGCACGCGCAGAGGGGAGGCCAGCAGGCACACGTGGGTAGGGGCAGGAGGGGCAGCCGGTCTCCCCCAGCCTGCCCCATCCCCAGCAGGGCCCCCAGCCCTGCTCCTCTGGCTGGCCCTGCCATGCTCCCCACCGCGGTGGCCTGGCCTCCCTGGGGCCCTGGGCCTCCCTCACCCCTCCGTCCCCTTTCCACTCCTCCAGGGGAAATGCCCGCAGGACCAAGAGCCCGCTCCCTGGCCAGTCCAGCAGTCTCCTCGGGCCAGCCTCCAAGGCCCAGGTCTGGCCGGTCTCCTGACATGTCCGCTGCTTCCCTGGGCCCTTGGACCAGCCTCCCCAGCACGTCCTTCCCCTTGCCGGGGTCAAGAGGAGGGAGTGGGCCAGCTCAGGCGAGCCTGTGGGCAGTCCCGGGGCCTTGCGGGACCGATAAGCCTGGAGCACCAGCCTCCTCCTCCACTCAAAATTCCTCTCATGCTTCCCCGTCGCCAGAGCAGGTCCGGGGAGCAGGCACTCAGTGCCCAGCCCCAAGAGCTGGCTGCTGGGGTGCACCACCTGCGCCCCCAGCCCCAGCCTGGCAGATGGGGAGGGAGTTGGAGGGGAGCTGTGAGCACGAGTGCTCCTTCAGAGGCTCCACCCTGCACCCTGAGGTGCTCAGGGCTCCGGGGGGGCTCAGCGCTCACAGGAGCAGGCACCCTGGCCGCAGACACCCCGGCTGCAGGCATTGCTGAGCTCTGTCGGCGAGGCCACCTCAGCAGGGGTGGCCAGGCGTCCTGTGGGCCAGCCACAAAGGCTGCATGACCTCTGACACGATTAGGGTCGCCCTGACCCTAATCCCATCAGATTGATTACTGCAAGACGGTGGCGGCCGAGGGTTTCCACAATGGCCTCCGGAGCCGGCCTCTCCCTGGGGCGCGGCGGCCCCCGTCTGCCGGCCATTCAGCTCTGCGCCACAATGGGCCTGGCCATTTCTCAGCCTGGTGCAGACACGGGGGCGAGGGGCTCCCCTTTGCCACAGAAAGCAAGGGGGTGGCAGTGCCAGCGGCGCCTCAACCAGCAGAAAGTGGGGGAGGACCCTGAGACAGAAGGACCAGAGGTGCAGGGCGGAGGCAGGTGTGTGGACATGGGCTCCCGCAGCTGTGTGGAGCCCAGAGCCCTGCTTCCCAGGAGATGGGCCACGGAGGGGCCGGCGCATCAGCCCGGCACAGGGCCCAGGGGCCCTCAGGCTCCTGCGGCCCCTCGGCCATCCTCAGGAGGGCTGTGGAGCCCTGTCTGCCTCAGTTTCCCCATTTGGCACACAGAGGC
>NW_023602021.1:0-15241 GCF_014898055.3 Talpa occidentalis
CAGGTTGGACAACATGGGCAAGCTTTCTGTGACAGTCATAGCAAGGTACATGTTTAACTAGCATGGTTTCCATCTTGCCCAGCATCTACTCTCAGCTAAAATACAACCTCCTCCAAGATTTAAATTTTCCTCCAGGGGTTCTGCCCGGGATCTGGTTGTCAGCACATGCTAACTCACACACTCATGCACAGGACTCCTGTACCCCAAAGCTTGGGTTTGTACTTTTCTGTTCCTCAGACAAGTCTCTTATTTCAAAAGCATGTTACTGAAATCTAAGAAATAAATGAGAAAATAATGACCAAAAAATATAAATTGCAAAAGTAGAAAAGTAGGTCTACTTTATTGAATACATGGTATATATAAGTACAAAAACCAGCTCTTGACATGTGTCATTTTTAATGCTTTCAGTGTTCTAGAAGGAAATGATTACTGTGCTTTTCTAAAGCCAAAAAAACTGCCTCTCAGAGAGCATAGGTGTACAATGAGACTAAATCAAGACTCAAACTCTGGTGTGATTGGCACTAAAGTCTATTTACTTTCCCCTCTATGCTGCTCTTCGACTTACCATTCAAACGACTTTCATAGAAACAGCAGAGAGTTTTCCCAGATGCCCTCATGTCCCATGGTAATTGTTCTACCACAGACTTTAGGCACATTTTTAATCCTTTGCCTGCTTCTTACCTCCTACCTCTTTCTCAGTAACTATGGAGGGCAAGGTCTTTGTTTGCTTGTTTAGTGCCTTACTCTCATTGCCAAGAACAGAGTATGACATGGAGTAGGTGCTCATAAATATTTATTGAATGGAATAATGTGTGACTAACCACTTAAAGCATCTTAGCAGTATCTTTCTCCCCACCACTCAAAGGCTGGTCTGTCAGTTCTTCTTGCCCTGCTGTCCAAGGACCTGTGTCAACTTTTATTTGTAACTCATCATTCAGACCTCAGAAACCTCCTTCTTCTTTTTTTTTTTTTTAAAGATTTTTATTTATAGAGGGGTGGGAATTTTACAGGGACGATAACTGAGATGAAAATGCATACATTGTACAAAAATGAAAACTGATGTAAAAATATATAAAATAAAAATTAAAAAAGGGATTTTTATTTATTTATGCATATAAGAGCTGGGGTGTAGGCCAGAGGTGCAGGGTATGAGAGGATTCACCAGAGACAGGGTGGGGAACAGAACAGGTAGATCTACTGAAATACACTGCTGAGGGGAGCAGCAGGTGAGACAAGAGAGGTCTGCTGTGCCATGTGGGTCACCTCCCTAGGTAATCCTATTAGCTCTCAACTAACTTACTGATTTCTATTGAATGATCAAGCCCTTTCACAGGCTCAGTTAGCTTGAACACGACAAATAGGATTGTTCACCCAGGTGAATAATGCTGGCAATATCATCATGGCAATGATGAATAACATGTATGGAGTAGCTAGTATGTTCTTGTCACACATGCATCATCTCATTTAATCCTCACAACATCCTTTGACCTGGATCCTGTAATTATCCCCCTTTTGCAGTTGAGAGAAACTGAGACTGAGGGGTTGAATGAAATGCCTAAAGCTATGCACTGTTATTTCTTTCTCCTAAATTTTAAATTACTTCATATTTTGCAACTTTAAATTTTTTCTTCCTTTCATCTCATAAAATTCTCTGTCTTGAAAAAAACTACCTGTTTCAGCAGACCTATGATGTCATGATACCTACAACAACTACCTGCAACGTGAGAATTAGTGCCTGCTCTGGAACAGGAGGGGCAACGTTTTACAGGTATATGCCACTTGCTGGGTTTGGAATATCCCACTTGGTTGATGAAACTGGCTCCTCTTTCCACACCCTCCTCAAGGATACTCCACCAGCCCCACATTGCTTAACTCACTTCTTTCCTTTCAAAGAACACTGCCCTTCCAGAAAACCCTCAAGCTGTATAAATTTTGGTTGGACCCCATTCAAAATCAGTCATTTACACTTAATCTGCTTTGAGATGGAGTAATCAAGATCAAGAGGATGGATGAGAGTGTTTTCCTGGATGAGGAGTGCTTTCCTGGAGTTTGACCTTTCTGTGGTGTTTTATCATTTATGCATCATCTAGTGTCTTCAGTGAACTCCAGCCCCATCCTGGGGCCTCCAGTTGTGTGATGCTATCAGATGGATACTCACTGCTGGAGGGGATGTTTTTGGCAATGAAAAGAGGAGATGAGGGCAAAGGTGAAGCATGGGGCTTTGATGCCTGAGGCAGCTAACAAGATGGTGTCTCAGAAATTGTGAACTGCCCCTCCACCACCTGCCTTGTTTAGATTCAGGTTCTCTGTGGTCAGTTTGCTCACAATCTCTGAGCCCTCACCCCACCTTTCTTTGCACCTGGCTGGCTCACCTTCTGCCAATTATCAATCCCTGAGTTTAGCCCTGGACATAGAAAGGGAGTGGGGAGAGGAGATAAACTGCAGTCCTCCGTGAATTCAGTTGGAAAAATAAGCATAGACTATGTAAGCTAATCTCCATATTGGCCCTGGGATGGTCTTAGTCTTTATTTTTTTTTAAAGATTTATTTATTTATTCATACAAGAGCTAGGGTAGAGGCCAGAGATGCAGGGGTAAAGGGGTGAGAGGATCCACCAGAGACAGAGCGGGGAGCAGAACAGGCAGACTGACTGAAATACACTGCTGAGGGGAGCAGTGGGTGAGACAGGAGAGGTCTGCTGTGTCATGTGGGTTGCTCCCTGGCCGGCCAGTTCTCAAACTCGTGCTGCAGAGGCTGCGTATTGCTTCATAGTGCTGTGCTTAACCCCTTGTGCCACCAGGGAGTCCCCACTCTTAGTCTTTATAAAACCCAAGCTGATCTGCTGCCCCTGACTCTTCAAGGTCTGACACCCCATGATTCTAGAGTGAGCAAATCTGTGCTCCTAGATTTGTCCAGGAGCTCTTTCTTCTTCCTCATGCCAGCTGGAACCTGGATGGTCCTGATGCCCTTTGTTGTCTCGCCTGTGCCTTGCCAGTGCCTTCCCTCTGGAGTCACTTTGCAATTACTGCTCAAAGGTACTCACTTATTTTTGTCAAGAGAGGGTTCCTTTGGAAAGTTCACGACATGTACTTCTTTTGATCTGTCTTTCTGCTTGCTGCGAGGAAAATTCTGAATTAATTCAGTTTGAAATCCTTCCAACGAGAAAGATAGTTTTCTGGGCCTCACTGGTGGCGCAAGGGGTAAAGCACAGCACTAGGAAGCTATCAATCACATCCTCTGCAGCATGAGTTCGATCCCCTGGCCAGGGAGCAACCCACATGACATAGCAGACCTCTCCTGTCTTACCCGCTGCTGCTCCCCTTGTTATAGGACAGGGAGAGGGGCAGCCCAAACCCCGCAAACCTGCCTATTCTAAATGGGTTCTGCCATCCGCCGCATCAACACAAAACATATGAGACTTTAATGGGAAGGAACTTTAATAAAACTAGGAAACAATACAGGTAAGGCAAAGAGTCTAGTTTCTAAATGAAGCACCCAAAGTTACCCGTCCCCTCGTGGGTAAAAGTCCATTCATATGGGAATGGCGCAGAGCAAGGCCCCAAAGCCTGCCACAAGTCTAAAGTATCTTCCAGTGGGGACCCACAGAAAAGGGTCAGAAACAACCAAACAAGCCCGGAAGGAAAAGAGCAAAATCAACATTAAGATAAAAGCTGCCATTGTTACCTCCCCACGGGTCTCACCCATATCTGTGTCACCCAGTCCACGACCAAAAGACAAGCGCAGTTTTTTTACGTGTCTCCTGGCTCCATTTTATTTTTTCCTTCCTCAGTCTCTTCTGCCACTTTTTTTTTTTTTTCCTGTTCAGCTCCACCCTCTCTTGGGTGGGGCAGGGAACCTCCCCCTTTCCTGGGGACCACCCTGTTACACCCTCAGCAGTGTATTTCAGTCAATCTGCCTGTTCTGCTCCCCACTCTATCTCTGGTGAATCCTCTCACTGCCCCCCCACTTCAGGCCTGTACCCCAGATCTTGTATTCATAAATAAATAAATCTTTTTTTTAAAAAAAGAAAGATAGTTTTCCATTCCTCCTGAAATTTTGCAGTATCACTAGAAGTGTTGGGAAAATAGGCTACACACTTTAAGTTTCTGGCCAAACAATGGGCAGTAAGTGACCTGGTGTTCAGAACACCTTGCTTCCCCAAGAGAGGCCCAGAGCGCAGATTTTGGGGACTTCCCTTCTACCCCACCTTAATGTTTGTGCTTATCTTTTAATAAAATGTTTCACACATATAAAAATAAAAGATAGAATATGCAGTGTATAAACGATAATAAAATAAATACTGCTGGGCTCACTGCCCAACATAGGCCATAGAAGGTTGCCAGAAAGATGCAACAGTGCTATGGCATCCCTATTATCTTCTCTGCTCAAAAGAACCATATGTGTGGTGTTCTCTTGCTTTTCATTACAGTTTGAAGTATATTTAATAAAATGTATTTTTGTAATTTTGAGCTTTATGTGAATTGGATCCTATAGGGTTATTTTTTGGTGCTTCATGTTTTTTAGACACATCTGAATTGATGCATTTTGCCGATGTTGATTCATTTTTGTGTTGAATGGGACCCCATTATATAACTTGTTCTTACTACCCACCTGCCAGTGTGCGTTTGGCTGTCTCCCATCCATCACGATGTTAGAAGACACTGCTGTGGACCACCTCGATCATGGTTGCTGAATATGAGGGCAAGATTTTTCTCCTGGGTCTCAGTGTTTCCTTCTTATCTCCTTCTCCATATTCACCTTTTCTGCTAAGATGATCTCCTTCAGAGACCTTGTTTCTGGTAATTATCCAGAGGGACTGTTCTGCACTCACTGGTGATGTCAACCTAAACACCTGTCTTCCCTGGACCTATTCCGAGGGGCGTAACCAGTTGCAGCATTCATGTTGACATCCCGACACTGAATTCTTAGAGGTCAGCTGGCCTGTAGTGCCCAGTCCTTCACTCTCTACCAGTCACCACACTTTGCCTCACAATCACCCTCTTTACCTATTCTCTTAATTCCCTCTAACTCTTTGTTGGTTCCCAGACAATCCCTACTTTCTAGGTCAAATCTTTATTTGTCCTCTTGATTCTGTTCTGTCACCAAATCCCCCAGACACTCTTTCCTATATTTCGTATTTTCAGTCCATAGTTTCTTCTGTAGGTCTATCAAAAACGGTGGGGTTGGTTCCCTATAGCCCTCCAATCTTTGTTTATTTTTGTCTTAAACATGTGTCTCACCTTCTCCTTTCCACGAAAAGCTTTTTGGCTGCCTTTTCCTTGCCTCTGACCAGCTCTCATTTATTTCACTTTTGGTTGATAGTCTAGGAAAGCTGCCTTCTCAGCACTCACAGTGACCTTCCAAGGATCAGGTCCAAGGTCTTTTTCATTGTATGTCTTTACCCTGCTGAACCCCTGCTCTCTCTGAAACTCTTCCACGTGCTATAACACGCGACTGCCCCTATCATTCCCCAACCTTTTCCTTGTTTGTGTAGTTCTTCCTCTGTTTACATTCCCTAAATTCTACTTTATAAGTATCACCCATTCCTTCCATTTTAGCTTGAGAAGGGAGGCTTGTCTGGAAAGCCTCCTGGATCTCAGCAAAGGTTGGAGTAAACAACTGTGGCATATTTGAGCTGTACCCGAATCTACAGAGATATTTAAGGAGAGGTAGGGAGGGGAGGCTGGGGCAGCCTGTGCTTCCCGATGGTTAAGATACTTAGAGTCAGGTGGTTGATAACTTTGTGGTTCAGGATGCCCCACCCATTTCTCAAAAGGGACCAGCAATGGGTGGAAATTCTGGAGAGCAGGGGCACTCTACCCAGCTAGAGATGGCCCGGAATTCCAGGCAATAGACAAGCAGGCTAGGGGCTGAGCAGGTAAGCTGGTGGTGGCAGGGGTAACAAAGACCCCACTGTAGAATTAGGCTCTTAGTACGTTTATCAAGGGCTAAACTAGGATTGACTTAGAGACTGGGCAGGAGGACCCAGGCAGTTCTTGGGGGAGGAGGAGGGTCCTTATGTTACCTCAAATATAAAAAAATTGATAATAAGTTGTTTGCTCTCCAACCCACTAAGCTGTAGTTTTTGCTCCTGCTAAATGCTATCAACATTGATCTAGCAAAGGTCATCATGATATCCATTTGCTAAATCCAATAAGCTCATATATTGGAGGGCGTACAGCGTAAGAGGACTAGGACTGCAACTGGTCAGGTTAGGGTTTGAGTTCCATCTTCCCCTTTTACTGTGTGTCTCTTGTATAAGTTCTGTTAAGTTCTTCAAAGACCAGTTTCTTCATCTATTAAGCACAGAAGAAAATAACACCTTATGTCAATATCATAAGATAATTGTGAAAATTAAATGAGATGATGTTTGGATGTCCATGTAGTATTGGACACCATGAATTCTTCCAGAAGAATTAGCTGCTGTCATTATTAATACCATTGGGCTAGTTTCTGCCTACCTTTCCTTCCTGCCTGTCCCATGCACTTTATGCTTCAGTTGTAGCGGACTGCATGTATTGATAGTTTCCTAGACACATTCCCATCTGTGAATTTTTGTGCTTGCTCTTCCTTTAATCAAGGATATCCTTACCCCCTTCCTTATTTGCCTGGTGGACTATCCATCTTTTGAAAACTAATTCATATACCACCACCAGTAACAGCCAACTCTCTTCTTCCCCAAGAGACAAATTTACTCTCTTCTTTTTTTTTAAAAAAACAAACTTTATTTTGACAGTTGTGGTTTTTTTTTGAAGATTTATTTATTTATACAAGCACTGGGTACAGTCAGAAGCGCAGGAGGGTGAGATAATTCACCAGAGCCAGAGCAGGGGTGAGCAGCGGGTGTGGCAGGAGAGGTCTGCGCTGCCATGTGGGACCCTCGCCCGTGGTCAGGGATGGAACCAGTGCTGCAGAAGCTGCAGGCAACTTTGCAGCCCAGCGCTTAACCGCTGCGCCACCTGGGAGGGCCACAAATTTACTCTCGTCTGTGGAGACTTTGTACCTTGCATTATTTCCATGGCTGTACTTACCACATTGTACTTCATCTTATATATTTACATGGTCAGCACCCCAACTACAAACTCCCTGACTCTGCCTCTATTTTGCTATGCAGTACTGCAGTGTGTGGCAGTTATTAGAAACTTGAGAATATTTGCTGAATGAGAAAATGGAAGGAAGCAAAGCTCAGAAGTTACAGAGCCCAGTTACAGAACTCAGAGATCAGGACTCTTACTCCTAATCCCACTGACATCCCTTCAAAATCACAAACACATCGAGCTGGTTTTGCAGGTTGTCATCTAATGTCTCATGACCTTGGACTGACCCTGAAAGTGAGATTTACTGCCTACTATTATAAAAGCGTGAGGCTCCAGCTCATCTCAAAGGAGTTGTGCAAGAAGGGACTAGGAGGACGTCAGACATAGTGGGGATGTGCAAGGTTTTGAGACTGCAGGCAGGAAGCTCCAAAGACCCCCATCAAAAACAAAATAAAAACTCTTAAAAAGCTTAATAAAAAGAGAAAGGCACTTAAAAAAAAAAACCTTGATATTAATGTGATTTCTAGGCTGTGTTTATTGAAAGAATCTTAGGTCCATAATCAAAACAATGTTTTATCATTTCCTCTCCAGGCTGGTCACAAGCTGCAAACTGGATCATTTGACACATCTCTCGCACACTTGAAATTCAAATTGAAACTCTGCCATCTTAACTGTACAAAGAAAAATAACTTTTCAAAGTCCCACATATATATTTTTCTGATTCATCCTTTTGATATTTTACTTGGACCAAAACCCAAATTCACTTGGTTTTCTTCAGTGCATATTTGGGCTACTTCCATCATTGTTCTGGGAAAATGATTTTCCCTTTTGACAGACGGTACACTCAGTATACAACCTGGTCAGCACCATCACAAGGCTGTGCACTGACTGCTTTGTGGGCTGTTAGGAGCATCTCTAAGATATTATGGCTCTACTTAGGTGCACAAATGCTTAGTTTTGCAATGTTCAGTAAAATGTGTGTTTGTATGTGAGCATGTATATGTGTTTGTGTGTTTATGTCAGCATGGATGAGTTTTATGCCTGCTGGGGAAAATGCTAGGTTAGCATGTTTTCAGAGGACTTGGAGAATTTCTGTGGTTTGTTTGCTGAGATGAATAAATGTCAGATCATGTTTTGGGAAGAGATGTGTGTATGTTTTCATTTACTGAGTGAGTATCCTAAGTATAGGAGACTTGTCATGGGGAATATTGTGTCTCATAGGTGATGATGTAGGCATCGGGTATTTTTTTTTTCTTTCTGTGGGTACAAGAACTGGGGTATAGACCAGAGGAACAGGGGTGAGAAGGATTCCCCAGAGACAGAGTGGGGAGCAGAACAGGCAGATCTACTGAAATACACTGCTGAGGGGAGCAGTGGGTGAGATAGGAGAGGTCTGCTGCTCCATGTGGGTTAGCTCCCCGACCTGGGATTGAACTCAGGCTGTAGGGGTGATAGTGCTGAGACTTAACTCCTAGACCACCAGAGAGGCCTGGCACAGGGTATTTGTTAGGAAAAATGGAAAGCTCACCAAAGCTGGGGAAAATTTCACTTTATTGTCTGAGAGGAAGAAGAGTCAGCTTGTTCCACTGCTGTGTGCTTTGTCAGTGGCACCTTCCTGGAATGCGGCAACCTTTTGGGCTATGAGCAGAGAGCAAAGAACTTGCTCTGCTTTTGTCTGTGGTCAAGATGTCAACCTCCTTGTTCTCCCAGGTCATCCAGTGGACGCACTGCCACCAGCAGCCATAACTCAGCTTCTCCGCCTGACCCATTCCCCATCTCAGCTGCACTCCACATCCAGTCCCCAGCTGGACACCCCACCCCATAACTGTTGTTTGCCCATTCCCTTTTTATTTGAAAGACTTCTCCCCCTTTCCCTTCTTTCTGATCTTATCTCACTTTGTTATTGGTCCTGGCTGTCTTCTCCCCTCCAGTTTGCGTCACCTTATTTTATTTCTGCCCCATTTCCCCAATTGTTTATGCTTTTTATTGTCTTTAGACTCTTCTTTCCTCATTCCTGACTGCTCATTGTCCCTGCCTTTTCTTTCCTGCCCTAAGCTCTGGGTCAAAGCTATCAAACGGAACCCCAGGAAAATTACTGACTGGTGAGGAAGACCACAACAGAACACCAAAGCAACATAAATGCCATGACAGTCAGGAACAACTCAAATACCTTGAGGGAATTAAAATTTCTTTAACTTAGACTGTCTTTAATACACAATGGGAGAATCAGAGGCAATGAAATGATGCTGTTGCTTCTGGCTTATTGTAGTTCATTTTTAATAAATTTTACAAGTGGATACATGGGTCAGATGAACTTAAAGGTCCTACCAATGCTGAGATTGAATAGTGTGTAGAATATCATAGCTGTGATGTTTTAAAAGCCATGTATTGTCTCCAGTCAGTTGTGCTATACTGGTCTATTCTAATTGTGGCTACAGTCCATACTTTTATATCTTAGCTCTAAAAAGCTAAAAGCTAAGACACAAAAAGGTCCAGCCATGTTCTAAGCTCTGCAGTTGTTTGACAAGCCTTATTTTCCTTTCCTTGTGTCACTGCTGTAGCCAGAGCCAGGGAACTCTAGCACACCCAGAGCTTTTAGAGAGGCCAGAACTTTTGCTTTCCAATTCCTCCCACAGTTTAGGGAGGAGTTGAGATATCAGTGCTCTCATTCCAATGTTGCTGTGACCTCAAAACACCGTAAAGCAGACTGAGCATTGTCCTAGCCAAGACTTCAGTCCCAGCCTTAGTGTTCTCTTGGTCTTGAAGAAGTTGTATTGGAACACTCTAGTTTCTTAGCCAGAATAGGTATTGTGCACAGTGATGTTAGTATCCTCAGAAAGAGCCTTTAGTTCTTGGAGGACATCCTTCCCAGGACCTTTCACTAGGACCCAAGTTGTTACCAGGTATGGGATGGCATCTTAGATTAAGTGGCATCTAACTAGGTGTAATGGTGAATTTTATGTGTCAACTCAGTAGGTCACAGAACCCAGATATTTGGTCAAGCACCAGCTGGATGTTGCTTTGAAGGCATTTTTTAAAGTGATGGGGATTGGCATTTAAATCAGTAGACTTTTAGTAAAGCAGATTACTCTCCATTATGTGGTAAGTCTCATTCAATCAGTTGATGACCTTAAGAGAAACACTGAGGTCCCCTGAAGAAGAGGAAATTTTGCCTTTAGATGGTCTGGATTCAAGATTGCAAACAAACTCTCAATAGTTCCAATCTGCCCTGCAGATTTTAGATTGCCACTCTCCATAATCGTGAGCCAATTCCATAAATTTTTCCCTACTTCCATCTTACTGGTTCTGTTTCTCTGGAGAACCCTAATATAGGTGAGGACTACTCTGGCCAGAACAGAAGGTACCCTTCAATTCATTGGTTAATTTCTTCCTTCCAGAAGATCATTGAGTGTTTAAGATTAAATTTGATTTTGAATGGCTGACTGTGTTGGTGACTATAAGGTATCCAGCTTTAGGGTGACTGACTATCCTGGTTTGCCTGGGACTGATAGAGTCCCTAGAATGAGAATTTTTAGGGGTAAATCTGGAAAACTGGAATAAATTGGTCAACCTACCTGACTTTAGGAATTTGGGCTGCTGATTTTTTCTACTGAATAGCCAACATTTTTCAGAACATTGGAAAGAACATCTCTGGTGAACTTACTGAGATACTGTTGTACCTAATACCCCTGTAGATCTTGGGTATTGATGATGAACAAGCATACAACCCTTATCACAAATATGTCATTTCAAGGTCCTGGTGTTGCATCCAAGAACCAGTCAGTCTTACATAAACGTACTCTCCAAATCACTAATTATAAGTGTGTCTCCTGCCAGCAAGTGCATTAACACCCTGGCTGTGGAATACTCTGGGGATCCTCAACATTGGTTTGCCACAACCCACAGTAGACCCTGCCTAGGTCCAATTTGGTGTGTTCCTTGCTTGGGAAAGTCATAGCTGCAGATCCATGAGAACTTCTGAACCTGTCTTTTCAAATACTGATGCTTTATGACTTCCAATTTTCAGGAAGATTCACCTTTGACTGTCATGAGGCCTCTTAGTTCTCCTGTGTTAAGACTTTCACTCAAAACTTTTGTGTGACTGACTTGAGTGGGCAGTCTGTGCTCAGGAACTTCAGCAGAATCTCTACAAGATCAAGGCCATCCCTCTGCCAAGAAGATTTCCTTTGGGGCATGGTTTCTTAGCCACCCAATTTGTATCTGGATTAGAAGCTGGAGCACAACAGGGTAATGCCCCCTTGCCTGATCACCCTCTTCCCTTCCTGTGGCTGCCTTCACAGTCTCACAGAGAAATTGAGATCTGGAGGTCCCCCAGCCTTCAGGCCTTCACAGTTCAAATAGTTCCATGTGGTAATGTGGTTTTGATGTGAGAAGCTGTATATTGGGGATTATTGTGTTGTTATTTGCCAGACACTAAACTTGAGAGCTCAGAAAAAGCCCTGCGTACTCTCCCCCCATCATATTTGCTTACCACAAGACACTCACTCACACGGGGCACAGATGTCTGCAGTCAGAAACTAAATCTTTAAAAGGCCTTTATGGCAGGTACTGTCTAGGCATTTCACTCTGTGCATTAGATAACATCATTTACATATTACAGATGAGGTAATAGGCTTAGCGAGATTAAGCAGTATGTCCAATATCACACAGTAATTAAGCAATGAAGTTAAAAGCTTTGATCCCCAATTTTTCAGACTCACTCCAAATACCATTTTCCTTCCTCTGATGCCTCATAGCTTAGCAAAATACAAATACACAATATCCTGCAATCATGAGTTCATCTCCCGTGAAACTCAAATTAGGATGATATGATAAGTTGTAATAAATGACCACAACTATCCCATCCCTGTATGCATAGTTCTGCACTATGAATTTGCTGAAAACAAACAGTTTCTTGGGAAATCCCATCACAAGGTGGAAACTTGCTCTTTACTCCTTGAATCTAGGCTTGACCGGCAACTTGCTTTGGTTAACGTGACATTAACAAATGTGATACAAGATGAGGCTTGAAAATGGGTTGTGTATTATTGGGTTTTGCCTTCTCTGGCTTGTGGAAACTCTCCCTCCACTATGTAACATGCCAAGACAGGCAGATTAGTCAATAGCTAGCATGCATCACCAAGACTGGGAGTGATGCCATCTTGGACCAACCAGCTCCCAGTTGACCCTCCAACTGACTGTGGTTGCATGACTCCAGAAGAGACAAGGAAAACTGCTTACCTGCACCCAACTTAATTATGTATAGATTTGTGAGTTAATAAATAATTGGGATAGCTTGTTGCATAGCAACAGATAGTTGATACAGAACACAGTACTTTCCCTTGGGCAAAAGAGCTGCAAAAGCATACCCATACAACCCTTGACACATTCACATAATGAATAACCCCATGCTGATTTGGCCCCTTTATTGCTTTATTTTGCACAAAGGAAAGAAGTTTCACTGATAATCCTCAGAGCATGTCCCACCTAGATGACTATGTCTTCATTTCTGGTCTTTTGCCCTCTTCCTATTCCTCCACACTATCTTCTCATTTTCGTCTCTCTGTGGTGGGTGGGGTGTGGAGTACAGCCTTTCTCTGGGACTTATCACACTTCTGTAGGATAATAAAGTCTTTATATACTTATATAGTCCTAGTTCTCTGTTCATTCTTGTGCATTGCAAATTCGAAGATTGTACGCATTTTAGAAATTCACCACTTCCCCTCCTTTCTGTTGAGCTCTGATTTCAGTGTCTCTTGGTTTTGCTGGATTTGTGATGGGTGGGGGAACTAATGAGAGTGGGAAGAAAATACCCTATAATTCTCTGTGAATGAAAGTGGGGTTGGCTAGAAAATGTTGAGAAGTTTCCACTCCAGGGTATCATTGATTTGGATATGAGTATGGGGATTGATTTCCCTCCAAGTACTAATTCTGTCCACATCTCATCTAGTTTACAAGAGAAATTACAAGAAAAAGTGTATTTCTCTTAGGAAAATGACTCAGACCTTTGATGGCTTAAAAATCCTGTCTATTAAGCTTTCTATCTAGTGAAAATACTAAGGTATAAATGTCCTTTCTTTTTTCAGATTGTATAGGTTTATTATATTATTGTTATGGTATGGGTAGACACTCAATGAGTGTACTATAATTTAAAATAAAAGTTTACTATAGATTTTCAATCAGCTTTTCATTATTATATGTTTTGAAAAAAATGTCAGCAGGTGTTGTTTGATATTTTTGTTGAAACCATCCAGCAACCACCTTGAACAGGGCTAGCAAACTTTCTGTAAGGGGTAGGGGTTTAGATTTTTCTTTCCTATGAATTCTATCATAGTTACTCAACTCTGCTGTTGTAACACAGAAACATGTATAGGCAATAATTAATTAGTAAACAAGTACATGATCCAATAAAGCTTTATTTAGAGAACTGGTGGCATGATGAATTTGGCCTTGTAGGTCATAGTTTGCCAACCCCTGATCTAGAACTTGGAGATTCAGAGCTGAGGGCACATAGTCCTTGAGTGATAAGTCAACCTTCCCAAGATGAGCTCCTTATATACCTTAGGAGGCCATTGTTGGAAAAGTCTTTCAACAGCATCTAGTCTTTCCCCCTTGTTTTACATATAAAGCAACAGGCACTCAGAAAAGGAAGCAAGAATTAGGAAACAGAACTCATTCTCCTAACTTAGCCAAGAGTGTACCACTTGCTAGGTACCCTTCTTGAAAACTTCCAACAAGTTTTGCAAAAACATTTAACAGTAAATAGCACTTAATATCCATATGCTAATTTTAATTTACAAAGGTAAGAATAGTATCCTGTCTTATACACATTCATTGACTTCACTGGGTTATTCATGATTGCAGGATCAGTAAATGACAAACTGAGGCACAAACCTATGCTTAAGCTATACCAACTGCTGCTTTGTAGACACACGCTCTGCAGGTAATGCTCTACCTGCATATATCTTGTAAGATGCAGGTCCAGTAAAGTAGGGAGAAGTTGGTACTTTCCCATTTAATTGGTAGCTTTGGTCATACTATGCTCATGGGTAGATAAATGGAGATGATCCTTTTTGGTTCTTGTTTTTGGAAGTTTGATCTGGATGTCTGGGCCTGTCCTGGAATGAGATCTTAAAGTGATCCTAGAACATGAGTGCTTCCTGGCACTATCAGCATTAAATGCAAGAATCTGGCATCTACATAAGCCTTTGATAAATTCTCAGGGTTTAGAGAATGAAAAGCACTTGCTGAATGGAGGTCATTAAACATGGAATAATTCACTCTGGTGAGCTTAGGCTTGGAAATGTCTTCTGTGGCCTATTTTTTTTTTTCTGCTGCAGAAGAAGAGAGTATGTGTTTCCTAGGGACCAGGTACATCTGCAGCAGTACCAGGTGTCCAGAGAACAATGCATTGCCTGGTACCTGTCAGTTCAGTACCTTCAATTCAGTACCTTCAGTACCTCTTTGTGACAACCTGCCAAGACCTGGTGATCTTCCCACTCACATTCCTGAGCACTGCTAAACCCAGTCCAAGTGAGCTTAGCCTGCCAAGCAAACCAGCACAGAGTATGGTGAACCACCTAGAAGAATGCAGGGACTGAGGCCAAGGTCTGCTTGGGTTTATTATCATTTGTTGTGGTGTATTTATTTAATTGTATTTGCAGTTTTTTCTTTGTTTTCCTTCCTTGCTCTTGTATGGCTTGCAACAAGACTTTTTGGCATCACATCTGATTATACTATTTTAAAATTCTCCCTTCACTCCCTGTCAACTGGCAGAAACAAACTTGATGGAATTAAAACTAAATTGACCAGATGGTGTCTTTGCACCTAATTTAGCACAGTACAGTGGTGCCAGATTTCTAGGGCATAGGGACCCATTATCCCTCCACTCACTTCCTTGAGCTGCTTGACTCTGTTCTGCCTTTTATATTTATCAAATCTGGAAATGGATTTAAGGAAATGTACAGATGTTACTGCACTAGGAGGAGACTTGAGGCTTTAGTATTTGGCAGAGAAATGCATTAGTGTGCTGGGAAGGGGCCCTCAATGGAGGGAAGGGTCATCTCATCATCTTCCAGTTCAGCTTCCTAAAGCCCAGCTAATGAAGAAGGTAAATGTTCTAGAACCAGAAGGCTGGACCTGGTTTTCATATTCTCTTCATTTTATGTACATTGTCTAATTTTCTTTTAGGGGTTGAGAATTTTT
>NW_023602022.1:0-15226 GCF_014898055.3 Talpa occidentalis
ATAATGGAGAAAGGAAAGTTTCTTTCATAACATGTGGCTGGAAAACTAGACAACCATAAGCCACACAATGAAACAACCATATCTCACATAATACATAAAAAGTAACTCAAAATAGAGTAAAGAATGGATGTAAGACCAGAAACCAACAAACACATAGAAGAAAACATAGGCAAAGTACTCCAAGACTTCAGAAATGTCTTGGGGACTTGAATCCAAAAGCAAGGGAAACAAAGCATAAATAAACCATCAGGACTACAACAAACCTAAAATCTTCTGCACAGAGAAAGAAACTATCATTAAAAAAAAAAAGACACTCTGTCAAATGGAATAAAATATTTGCATATCAATATACAACAAGAGTCTAATACCCATGATCTACAAATAACTCATACAACTCAACAATAGAAAACAAATAACCCAATAAAACTATAAGCAGAAAAGCCACCGAATATATATACAAAAGAAGAGATACAAACAGCCAACAGATACATGAAAAAATGCTCATTACCATTTATCATCAGGGAAATGTAAATCAAAACCACAATGAGCTATCTCACACCTGTGAGAATGACCCTTAGCAAAAACAAAAACAAAAATAGAAAAAAAGAATTGTTGAGGGTTTGGAGAAAAAGGACCTCTCTTACACTGTTGGTGGGAATGTATCCTGGCCACAGCCCCATGAAAAAGAGTATGGGAGCTTCTCAAAATATTAAAATTAGATCTACCATAAGATCCAATGATTCTACTACTAGATATCTACCTGAAAAATGCAAAAACACTACATAGAAGGATATATGCTCTCTGGTGTTCATAGCAGTACTATTTGCAATGGCCAAATAATGGAAACAACCTACGTGCCCAACAACAGATGAGAACAGATGATGAATAAATAAGATGTGGTCTACATACCCAACAGAATACTACTTTGCTATTTAAAAAAATTAAAACTTGCCATTTGCAACATGATGGAACTGGAGGGAAGTGTGTTATATGAAATAAGTCAGCAGTAGAAGACAAATACTGAATGATTTCATTTATATATGGGATATAGAGAAATAAAACAAAGAAACAGACAAAAGTAAACCAAAACTGGGTGCATTCCCTGGTGGTGCAGGGGTTAAAGACACAGCACTATCAGGCTGTTGCCAGCTACTCACGAGTTGGATCCCCAGTTGGCCAGGGAGCTGACCCACATGGTGCAGCAGACCTCTCCTGTGTCACCTGCTGTTCCCCTCACTAGTGCATTTCAGTGGATCTGCCTGTTCTGCTCCCCACTCTCTCTGGTGCGTCCTCTCACCCCCACACCTCTGGCCTGCACCCCAGTTCTTTTATGCATAAATATATCTTAAAAAATTAAACCAAAACTCTCTCTAGAAATCTGAAGGTAGAACTTGAGTGAAGTTACCAGAGGTACAAAGGGGAGGAGAGGGCCCAAAGGATGTGATGGAGTATCACGGTGCTTTGGTGTTGGGTATGGTGTAGTAACAACATCTGAGGAGTGTGAACCTATATGTACATACCATACTGTGTTGTAAAGCAATAGTACTTCAAGAAAAATATGAAGCAATAAACAATCAAATGGGAGGAAGGGAGAGAGGGAGGGTGAGATTAAAGAGGAAGGAAGAAGACCATACAAGAGATCCCTGTGGTGCTGGAATTTTTCTGTACCTTGACTGAGATGGTGGGTACATGAACCGAAACGTGGTAAAATTGCACAGAACTAAATACATGCCCACATAGTAAATATAAGAAAAACTGGAAAAATCTGAATAAGCATGGTAGACTGAGATTGTGTCAATGTTTTCGTCATGATCTTGCGCTTAAGTTCTCCAAGAGGTTAGCATTAAAGGAAACTGTTTGATGGTTACATGTGTTCTCTATTATTCGTTACAGTTGCCTACGAATCTGTAGTTATCTGAAAATAAAGAGTATAATATTGGTAATAAAAGGTAGCAGGGAAAATTTGATCATTGAGTAGTAGTTTGCTGACTCCTGAGCTAGAGCAGAATTTTCCTCAATTGTTTTTAAAAATCTAACCTCCATGCATTTGGTTTCCAGTTTTCTATTTCTGACCTTTACCTCTCTCTTTTTTTAAGACTTATTTTATTCATTTATGCATACAAGGACTGGGATGTAGGCCAGAGGTGCGGGGCATGAGAGGATTTGCCAGAGACAGAGTGGGGAGCAGAACATGTGGATCTACTGAAAGACACTGCTGAGGGGAGCAGCGGGTGAGACAGGAGAGGTCTGCTGCACCGTGTGGGTAGCTCCCTGGCCAAGGATCAAACTCATGCTGCAGTTGTTGGCAATATCTTTACCGCACTGAGACTTTAACCCCTGTACCACCATGGAGGCCCTACCTCTCTTTCTTTATCCAAATACTCATTTTCAATTGCTTGCTACTTGAATGACTTTCCTATATTTCAACCCCATAAAATCCACAATCAAGTTATCCTCATTCCTAACTCATCCCCCTTGAAATACACCCTTTTCTTCCCTTCTTTGCTTTGTGAATGGCAGCAGGACCTTTTCTCTGTTAAACTTGGTCCAAATCCAGAAGTCACCTGATTCTTCATGTCCCCTCCAGAACTGATTTTGTGACAATATTTATGGTTCCATCCACCAAGATGCCTCTTCTATTGATTCACACTGCTAGGTTTAGGTCAGATTTTCCTTATTTACTATTTAAACTGTTGTCAGAGGTTTCTATGTGGTTCTACCTTGCTTTTTTCTCTCCATTACGTAATTCTATCCTGACTTACAGCTCTGAAGAGGGCATTACTTATCTCAAAGCCTCTCTGGCTACCCCTTATTTAAGGAAGAAAGTGTAGGCCCCTCAGCCTGCCTTTTGTGGTTCTCTATATCTTTTCCTTGGCTAGTCTTTCTAGTTGTGCTACTTAGTGATTCGTCTACTACCCACCAGTCAAAATCAAGAGATACATTTGTTTCTTGATGTCTGTCTCTGTACCTTCTTCTGATTGCATGCTTACATTCCCAGCTCTGTCAGTCAAAAGTTTTTCAGATGATCAAAATAAATCAGTCTGTCAGTAAACAATATTCCTTACTATGGACATAATGAATGAGGGCATTGGGACTCAGATTTCCTTTGTGAGAGGTAACAGGTCTGATTTATAATATCACACTGCCCAGAGAAACTCCAATCTGAAAGGAATGCTGTTTGTGTATGCTAGTATGCAAGGCAACTCTATGTAGTTAAGTATAACTACATAGAGTTGATTAATATTGTGGTATGATGCTAAGAAGCAATGGAAAGACAAGTTAGATCTCATCAAAAAGGATTCTTCTAGCTTTGACTAGATTGATTTTCTTTGAGATCACACCTACATGTGTGCTGTTTGTGTCCCATTTCAATAACGCATCATTACAGGAGAGTCCTCTTATGGCTCTTCTGATCTCCAAATAATACCAAATCAAGGCTAGTATATATAGTAGATTTCTGCTATCAGTGTGGGATGATCAGGCATGGCTGGATCCAGCTGTGTGATCTTACCTGTAGGAACCTCCCCCTACTCCCTCCTTGACCTGTTTCTCCTTATTTTGATTTTCCCTCTCTGCTGAGAAAAACCACCACGAGATGTTTGATGTTCTCATATTCCATCTTCATGATTCTCTCAACTCAGTATGATCATCTTTGTCTCTAATCTACTGTCAGTCTGTTTGGACAGCTTCGATGGCACTTATTTCTAAGAGCTAAAAACTAGCAACATATTAACTATGCATTAACCAGGGAAAGAGCTGTGGTATGGCTATACAATGAAATACATTCAGTAGTATGAACTACTGCTATATACTACACCATGGATAAATCTCAAAATCATTATCCTGAGTGAATGAAGTTAGACACAGAAGACCACTTGTTGTATAATTAAATTTATATAAAAAGTAAACTGATCTGTAGGGACAAGCAGATCAGTGGTTGCCAAGAATGGAGTGAGGGGTGCCTGACAATAAGGGATAATAGAGGTGATGTATCTTCAGTTGATGATTTCATGCGTTTATGCAATTGTCAAAAATTATTGAACTGTACACTTTAAATGGATGCAATTTATTGTATATAAATCATTCCTCAATAAAGTTCATCAAGGGAAATATAAAAACACTGGCTCACAGCCCAGTGTGTGACTAATTTCAACAAGATGTCCTCAAAAGGAGAATAATCAATGAGGACTGGTGGCAGCTTATACCAGTTCATGAGAGCTAAGGATGCGCCTCTTTTCCCAAATTCACAGGCATTGGGTAGTCAATGTCATCTTGTTAGTAGCTTGAAATCAGTCACGGTAAGAGTTTTTAGACCATGGAATTAAATAAATGCCACAAGTTAGCATCCTCCACCCTAAGAACCTCATGTTAAAATTGACTAGCAGATGACTGACTGGTACCATCTGCTATATATGAAGATGATGATGAAAATATAAACCTAATATTTCTATTTATAGCTCTGTACTTACCTCAAACTTTTCTGTTTGTACTTTCAATTTGGACATGAAGGATGGGGCAGAATTTATGTTAGAACTGAAGTGGAAAGTGCATGAGGTAGGAGTTAGCAAATTTAAAGCAGACACAAGATCTACCCACTTACAGACTGTAAGACTTCAGGCATGCCCCATTGCTTCTTTTGCCACAAATTCCTCATTTTTAAAATGAAGATTACAATACCATATGGGCTTAAATCACACAGTTGTGAGGATTAAATAAAACCCTTCTAAAGATGCTTGTTATTACTACATCCCCAAATATACTGTAAATATCTTGAAAACAGAGAACATAATAGTAATCAGTCATTACATATGAACTCCCAAATACAAATATTAAGACTCATTTCTATTTTGAGTGGAACTTGGAATTTACAGTATTTACTTCTCCTTTGAATACATATATTTAGATTGAGTATGCCATTATGTGTGTGATATGATCAGTTACAATCTTTTCGTTTACTGTAACATTTCAGTTCTATAACTTAAAACTTCTCCATCTTCAAATACTTTGAAATAGAGCCTCTAAAGTGTATCTATAAAACTGCCTCTAGTTTTCTATGCTGAAATTTAAGTAGACTACAAAAAAGGAGTTGTAGAAGTTTCTTTGAAAGAAAAAAGAATTAGAAATAAAACACAATCAGCCTCAGCATAAGTGCATATAAAAAAGTTAAGGGGGTTTCGGTGCTTCATAAAAGGGGAATAAAGCTTCATGTGAAATGAAAAAAATCTGAAGTGAAGTGGAGGAAGGAGGCTTTTGGAGAACCAATTCACCTCTTCCTGAACCAAAAGATACATACAATTTTCTCTTCCTAAAAACAAATATTACAGATAAAGTAAAAAAAAAATGAAGTCTGAGCATCACTATGCTCCCTTCTGATGGTCTATTAGGACGGAATGCAAGATTGGTCACATCAAGAAATACAGGGTTGCAAAAACTTGCACCTGAAACCATGGAGAGTAATTGTGGACTGCTGTCAGGATTGAAAGGATGAAAGTGGACTTTTAGGAACATTTGCTTGGTGGCATTAGTATCAATAAAAATGTCTGAGTCTAAACAGAACATCTGTATTCCCAGAAATATCGGGAGCCTATGACACAAGAAGAATACCCACTAGAAACTTCTATGAGTTTCAGTCAACAGTAAGCTCAATGCGAACCAAGATTACTATGCTATTGTAGCAAAAGTTAAGGCATCTTTCAGATGTGTTAGTAGACTAGTACATCTAGAATGAGGATGTTAATAACCCTGTTAGTACTGCTAGTGTGAACATGTCTAAAGAATTGTAATCAGCTTAACTTAACCTACTCTAAAAAAGACTGCACAAATAATAGTGTATGAAAACAGAGGCAACTCAAACAGGAGAGATGGAGATTGTCAGATGTTCAATAGAGAATGAAGATAATAGTCATTTTCAAAATTGAAAATTGAAGAGTTTTATAAGGAAGTCAAAAAAGTTCCTTTTTTGAGGTTTGAATGGTAGTAGGAAAATTACTTAGAAGTTACCTTATAACTCAACTTCTATGTAAATACATAGAAATTTAGTACACAAAGTACTAGAGACCTACAATCAGCCTCTGTGTATGTGTGTTTACACTAATATGAAAGAGATTAAATCATAACACTGCATTTGGAAAAGAGAAAATATAATTCTTACCACTAAAATAAAATTTTAAATAGGAATAAAATCTCATATTAAGTATCAAAGTAATTATCTAAGAATGTTGAAGGTGACTGCCTTTGGGGAACTGGTAATTAGGAGCAGTCAGAAAACCACTTAATTAATTAGCATCTAGAATCTTTTGACTCTTAATATTAAGAGTATAACTTTGGCAAAAAAATATAGAACTGAATTATTTAAATAAGACACATTTTAAGTCATTGTGGCCCATGTACATTTCCTTGGGTTTGATACAATCTTTGTTTTTTGCTCAGTTGCTTTGGTTGAACCTGACTTCAGCAGAAAAAGAGAAAGTCAGACTTGGTAAAAGGGAACCCTTGTTAAAAAAAAAAAATATTTATTTATACAAGCACTGGGTACAGTCAGAAGCGTGGGAGGATGGGAGAATTCACCAGAGCCAGAGCGGGAAACAGAACAGGCAGACTGACAAAATATACTGCTTAGGGGAGCAGCAGGCATGGCAGAAGAGGTCTGCGCGCCATGTGGGACCCTCACTGGTGGCCGGGGATGGAACCTGTGCTGCAGAGGCTGTAGGCAACTTCGCAGCCCAGTGCTCAACTCCTGCGCCACCAGGGGAGGCCCAAAAGGGAACCCTTTTTCAGAAGGTTTGATGTAAAAGTAAATGAAAGAATGTGGGAGCTTTTGAAGAAGAAAGCAAAGCCACATTACTTGATTCTGGTCATTTCATTCCTTTTATTCAAATACTTATTTTGAATTTTGCTTTTTAATGTAGTAAAACGCGGACCTCTCCTGCCGCCCGCTGCTCCCCTCAGCAGTGTACTTCGGTCCTTCTGCCTGCTCTGCCCCTCGCTCTGGCTCTGGTGAATTCTCTCACCCTCCCGCACTTCTGACTGTACCCAGTGCATGTATAAACAAAACAAACAAGCAAACAAATAAATAAAGAAAAACATGCCTCTATAAAAAAAAAAAAAAAAAAAAACTTCCTCTTGTTGGTCATAGTTCTAAGAATCTTAGCATGTGCATAAAATGATGTTCTAAAGTTCACAATTTAAAAGATGTCCTTCTGCCTACTTCTGGCCTTCAAAACTTCTGATCTAAAATATTCAGTCATTTAAATTATTATTCCCTTTGGAGGGACTACTTTCCTGATTTTTTTTTTCTTAATCTTAATTTTTAGCAGTTTGGTTATGAAGTGTATGGGCATAGATTACTTTGGGTTTATAGTTTTGAAAGTTCATTGTGCTTCTTGAATCTTTAAACTTATGTCTTTACCAAACTGGGGACAATTTTAAAATTAATTTAAAAAATATTTTAGCAATCTGGTGATATCAATTTTTTTTATGCTTTGAACTGTGCTTTTAATAATGAACACAGTAGAAATGTTCAGATTTGGTCTAGTTTCATTTTTTGCATGTGGTGGTCCAGTTTTCCCAGCACCATTTATTGAACAAACTGTTCGTGTTCCATTGTATATTCTTTGCTCCTTTGTCACAGATCAGTTGTTTGTATAAGTGTGATTTTATTTCTGGGCTCTCTATTCAGTTCCATTGGTCTGTGTGTCTGTTTTTATTCCAATACCAAAAACCACATTAAATAAACTTTGGGTATTGCTACCCAGGTTCCTGAGCCATCTGGTACATTTTAATTAATTCACTGTTTCTCTGTTTTTACATTTTTTGTTTGTTTATACATGTTCAAGTTCAATGACTATTCCCTCTGTCATTTTCCATTATGCTATTGAGTCTTTTAAGTATCTTATGTTGATAATTGTACTTTTGAATTTCTACTTGATTCTTCTTTAAGCCTTTTCATTCACAGTTTATATTTCCTACCTTTCTGTTTGTTTTAAGAGTGTTTACCCTCCTTTCTTGGAGTATTATTATTTTAATTGTTACCTAATCCTTATTAGACATATTTAACATTCATGTTATCTCTGCATGGGTTTCTTATTTTTATATTTTTATCCCCATGCAATTTGAAGTAGGGAGTTTGGGCTACAGATTTAAGCATGAGGTGATTTGGTGCTTCCCAGGCCTGAGCAAGTCAAAACATGACTTGATGATCTGATAATGCATTGTTAATAAGACAAGGTAACAAAGATTGTGTAGTATTTGCCCAGTGCATGTAGAACATGTATCTTCCTTTTTTTCCATAAACTAATAATGTAAAAGAAGACAAGGAGGAAATGGTTAAAGTTTTTGACAGACTCAGCCTAGATTGCAAATAACCCTAGGTTACTGGGAAAGAAAATTCACCAATTAGTATCCATGTTTTAGCTTTTTAAAGAATTCAATTGACAGATAATTGCCAAAAAATACTCTGCATAGCTATATTTCAGATTAGAAGAAGGCCTGACTTTTTTGGTCAATCAAATCTTATAGTACATGGGACAAGTTCCAGTAATCTCATTTTATATATGAAGAAACAAGATCACAGATATTATGGTTCAATATCATATAGCAGTTGTGTCTCTGATATAGGTCTCAAACAAGTTAACATTTTTCACTTACTACTCATCCCACTCCAATCAGATCCACACTCCTACAACTTCACTTGAAAGTTCACTGAGCACCTCTATGTTTTACAATGCATATCCTCCCAGTGCCATTGACACAGCTGCCCAAGTGATGCCAGGATGAGACCCTCTTTTTTTTTTTCTACTGCTGTAACAGTTCTGCTTCTTTCTTCTCTACTTTAATGGAAATGCCTATTACTCCAACTTTTATGGCATGAAGTTTCTCAAGAATTTGATGTTAAGTTCTCTACTCTTCTCTCTAAGTATTCCTAGCTACTTCCATAGTTTAAAATAAATGAAGACATTCTGACTTTCACTCTAAAGCAGTTTTCATCTTTCTGTGCTCTAGAAAATTTGTATCATTCATACTCAGATATGTTCAATGTACTCATATATCATTTCATTAATTAAAAAATTTCGTTGAGAGTCTATTTTCAAGGTACTATTTCAAGTTTTAGAATGCAACAAGTCAAAGAAAAAAAGAGAGAGAAAACAAAAACCAACTGCCCTTATAGAATTGACATTTGATGGATAACACAGAAAGTCAACGAAACTTTTCAGAGTGGAATAGGTCCCATAAAGAAACTGAAAGTATTTGAAAGTAGTAGTAGTTGTAGTTGTGGTGTGTATGGGCAGGATTGGGGGTGGGATCACAGACCATGGAGAAGACAGGTAAGTCCCTAAGGAATGAAAGATGACTATAGCCCCGTAGGAAGAAAAGTCACTTTTCCAGAAAAAGAATTGGATTAAGGGTCAGTAAGATTCCCCACTACCTCATATATTTTGGAAAAGTTACTAAGCCTCTTCAGGACAAGCCCTTAGATGACTTCTGAGAACAGGTCTATGATTTTACCAAAGACCTTGAGAAAGATGGGATCGAGATAGAAGAAAAGATGACAAACAAAAATACTGGGGTTACTTATTATCATCAGTTAGACTTTATTTAGTCTACGGATCTTTTCAATGCTAACCATTCTCTCATAAATATTGACTGAACTCCTACCAACTTACAGAAACTGAGCTAATTACAAAGAATGCAGAGGTGAATCCATTTATGGCCTTTAATTTGGCCCAGCTAGCTTTTCATGCTTGCCTCTCTGATTCTTCGCTGTTTGGCATCTGCCATAGTTCCATTTTTGCCATATCTTTTAGGTCTTAAGTAACTCCTGTAGAGTATAATAAAAAAAAATGCTCTAACAAAGAAGCTTCAACAAGAAATTCTGAGTGTATCATAATAAACCTAACCTACCAACAAACAAAACTATGTGGACCATTTGGAAGATTCTAAAAGAGATAAAGAATAGTGTTCATCTCTTTGCACTCGTCTCTGATACTATGCTGATTTATTTTTTTTTTAAATTCAAACTTAGTATACAAATACAAAGGTCTTCTAATTCATTAGAATCTCTACAAATAGCCAAATTTAGGGTTTTAATCAAGGCCTAAGCTAAATAATATGGGGGAGACCTGGGAGACAGATAAGGGAATTTGGGGGAGCATTAAACACACATCACTCAGGAACACACCTGTAGTAAATATTACTGTGCTCATCAATATCTGATTCTCATTTTATTCTAGGCATAGAGAAAACTGAACTCTCAATACCCTGCAACTGGATGGAGCCATAAAATAAATTATAGCCAATAAGCACAAGGGGAAGTGATGTGTGCCATTGCTTTGCTGAAGCATCTAATTGCTAGTGCAGGACTCTACAGCATTTTCTTCCCATCTCATCAATTAAGGAGGTCATAAGTGGTAAATGGTGAACTTGTAAGTAATGGAGCTTTCATCAACCCAAATGTTTGTCCTGTTACATAGAGCACAGTTTCCTTGGAACTCTGTATTAGCAAGAAACAATGTGTGTGTGTGTGTGTGTGTGTGTGTGTTAAATTTGAGATTGGAGGTTATTTATTACCAAATATAAATTTGCCTAGTCTTACTAGTTTACCATCTATCTATCTGAATGAACTTTTTACCATCTTAAAAGAGATTGGGAATCTTTGAGACCTGTGAGGATACTTCAAAACAAAGAGTCCACATGGTTTATGTGCATCATTTACAACATTAACTCTGAAGAGTTCAACTGATGTTCTTACATTTGTTCATTTTTTTTTTTTTATGATGAAGCATATGGTCATCTTTCCTGTTTCTCAGGAATATTTCAATGTGAAAATCTAGAGGATTTAATTTGGTTGCACAGTCTTCTTCAGCTTTTTCTTTTAAAATTTATTTCTAAAAAGATTTTACAAAACTTTTTAAAGAGTGTTTTAAGTTTATAGTAAAATTGAGATATTTCCCATATACCCCTGTCCTGCACCCCTACCCCTGTCCCCTTATCAACATCACTCACCAGAATGATTCATTTGTTACCATGGGTAAATCTACATGGACTTACCATAAACCTAAAATCCACTGATTACATTAGGGCTCGTTCTTGGTCATCTTCATTCAATAGGCTTCAACAAACATATGAATACATAG
This sequence comes from Talpa occidentalis, assembly GCF_014898055.3. NCBI lineage: Eukaryota > Metazoa > Chordata > Mammalia > Eulipotyphla > Talpidae > Talpa > Talpa occidentalis. The sequence continues at coordinate 11,133 of NW_023602022.1, forward strand.
ATCCATAATTATAAATCCTTTGTGTTCTGCCTATTTCATATCTCTTCTCTCCTCCTCCCAGACAACCACTGACCATTTTATTGTCTCCATAGCTTTGCTCTCTCCATAATTTTGCTCTCTCCATAGTTTTGCTCTCTCCAGAATGCCATATGGTTGTGATCATACCATAAGTAGCCTTCCCAGACTGTCTTCTTTTACTTAGTAACATACATTTAAGTTTCCTCCCATGTCTTTTCATGGCTTGACAGCTCATTTTTTTTTTTTTTCTTTTAAGATTTATTTATTTATTTATACAAACACTGGGTAGAGTCAGAAGCGCGGGAGGGTGAGAGAATTCACCAGAGTCAAAGCTGGGAGCAGAGCAGGCAGAAGGACCAAAGTACACTGCTGAGGGGAGCAGCGGGAAGCAGGAGAGATCTGCGCGCCACGCGGGACCCTCCTCTGGTGGCCGGGGAGCAGCCAGGGATCGAACCGGTGCTGCAGAGGCTGCGGGCAGCTTCGCAACCCAGCGCTCAATGGCTGCGCCACCGGGGAGGCCCAATAGCTCATTTCTTTTTAGCACTATATTCCTGATTTTCTTCTCTCTAATAACACAGCAACTTAATATTTATACTACAAATTCAAGCTGCTGCAGTTTGCAGTTCAGTATTATGTCCAGCTTCACACCAGAGACTTCATCCATTTACTTCAGCTGGTTTTAATTTCCAGCCTTCTAAGTTCTATCAAGTTAATCATTCATCTCGGGGAATCAAGATCTTTAGCTGGCCTTACTAGAGATTACAGCTTTATTACATCCTCTCCACTCATGTGACACACTAATGGCTTATCCTCTTCACTTTCCAACTTTTCAAACAGAAATCCTTGTACCTCTCTAAGGCATTCAGAATGCTTCACTCCTCATAAATGCATCCCTCTGATGCCTGCTTTTTACTGGCCAGTTGATTACATTATCAGTTTTGTTGCACTTCGTTTTTACCAGTTTCTCACATTATGCCAAATTCCTGCCTAAGACCCGAGAAATTCCAAGTTTTCTATATTATTGTGATTTTATTTTCCTTTGGTCAACTACTACCAGGATGGCCTTTATTAGAAATAACCACAGTTGATCAAGATTATTGGTTTAGCTAGAGGGGTACAACTAGATACATGAATAGTTATGAGTATTATCTTCAAGGGGTTCAAATGAAGAAAAAGAATATAATCCTTGTCTTGGGGCATCCAGGTTTACTGTAAGTCATTAAACAAATTCCAGAATCTTCTTGATGTGTTTACAGAAATTTTTGCACTGTGAAAAATCAGAACTTCTGATTAGAGAAGATTTAAAGCATTTTATATTCTGACCTCCCAGACTGAGAAGTATTATTTTAAATATATTAGTGTAGCCATAAAAGAGGAACTCAAATATAGCTATAATTTCCTAAGCCCCAAATTTTAATGAAATAGCAGTTTCATTAATATAAGGTAATTCTCATCACAAAGCTCTGTTCAGAACTGCTTAAGTCGAATTTATGGTTATCAATTGGCTGACGGAAGTTAATAGAAAGCATTATATATAGAGAGAAAAAATTTGTAAATTGTGAAAAATAAAATAAACGTGAAAAAGTAAGCCTTTATGTCACAATTATACAAGTTTTATGGAAGAGTGAAATCCTAAATAGATTATGTCTACTTAACAATTTGTCCATGGTATTATTTGTAAAAGAAAGCAAATCAATTCAGTATTCTTCTAAGCAGTATAATTAGCTAGGTTGCCTCCATCTAAAATGCCTCTGAAGGGCCTCCCCTGGTGGCGCAGGTGGTTGAGCGCAGCGCTGTGAAGCTGTCCGCAGCCTCTGCAGCACGGGTTCGATCCCGGCCGGCCGGTGGGAATCCCACATGGTGAAGCAGACCTCTCCTGTCGCACCTGCTGCTCCCCTCAGCAGTGTATTTCATCAGTATGCCTGTTCTGTTCCCCGCTCTGTCTCTGGTGAATCCTCTCAACCTCCTGCACATCTGGCCTGTACCCCAGTTCTTGTGTAAATGAATAAATAAATCTTTAAAAAAGTAAAATAAAATGCCTCTGATATCACTTTAGACCTTGGGCTCTTACCAAGAACATAAACTAGATACAAAAGACAACCATTTGTTATCCAACAAACATTTATGTTTTTGCAATATGCTAAGCAATGTTCTCAATAAAAGGGATTAAGAGAAAATCAAAGACTCTTTCTTAAGAAGATCAAAGTCCAAGAAGAAGACAGATATATAAAAAAATCATTCCAGCACAATGTGAAAAAAATCAAGTATTAGAAATGTTAATATTACAAAGGAACAGTTTATTCTGGGAAAGTCAGGGATACTTCACAAGGAAGGTCACATTTTGGTGCATCAAACTGAAAAAGTGATGGGGAGAAGCAGATATCTGTGTGTATTACTTTGAATGTGTGTTTATGTGCAAGATGCATTTGTACAAGTATTGACACAGCTTATTGAATGGTCTGTGTCAATAAATAAGTCTGCTCTGTAGGGTTCACAGCTAGGTGAATTTGTGTGACATTGGACAAAAGATGTGCTCTAATTGCTGGCAGCTAAGGATGTAGAGGTGGCACAAATGGGTCATTGGCCAAGAGTTTCTAGACCAGAGTGAGCAGCTGGTATTCAATCATAAATGGACATAGACAGCAAGGGACCTAGGAGTTTTCATACACAAGTCTCCTATTTTATAAAATAGCAGTTGAGACCTAGAGAGAGCAGTAGCTTGTCCAGTAACATCAATTAGTAGGAACAAACTGTACAAATATTCTAGAAATAGTAAATAATGTCACTGTTTTGCTGTAATAAATTGACTACATACACATCCCTTCAGGGATCAACAAAAATGACTTTAAAAGCTGTTCCTCATACCAAAATACATTTTTTTCTTTGTTTTCAATCCAGTTTATTCTTTTATAAGCACTCCTCACTTTTAATGTTCAAAATTATTAATCTAATTTTAATCTCTTTTCATATCTTTTTGGGAAAAAGCAACAACCAAATAACAATAATATTCTCCCTAGTGAGAAAATGCATTAGAAGTTTTCTTTATCTTAAATTAGGCTGCAAGATAGGAAATGAAAGATTTGAAACTCTAAACTGTTTCTGAATTGTTGCTGCTTCCAAAAACATTTCTATCTATTTGTTTTCTTATCGCCAAGTTTAGGTGACTTTTACCTAGCATTCTTTCATATAAGATAGATGATAGAGATTAAAATAAAATATATGAGTCAACTTCCTTCTGGATAAGTTGGTGCATCAGGGTATCATGCCCAGTTTTGATGGGATTGATCCTGGGATCTGCTCTGTGTATAGAAGCTGGAAGTGTCTAGTCTGTAGCATGTTGCTGGAAAGCAATGTTGACAGCTGAATTTAGAGTCTGGGGAAGCCAGAAGAAAGCTAAGTATATATTTAAAGTGAAGCATCACAAGATCTGAGCAGAAAGAACCACTGTTGTGAGGAAAAGGGCAAACACAATGACCAAAAATAAGGAATTTCTACCAGAGGGTAAAAAGTTATTGAATTATATCTCATCACCAGAGATTTACAAAGATTATTTTGAGCCTTTAGCATGAATAGAGGGGATAAGGACTGTGCATATTATGCCAATATGCTTGATGTTGACAACATAAATCAAGAGCTTTTAAATTCCCTAGTAGAGATGAGATTTTTGCAAGAAGGGAGATTTAGAAACATCAGATTTGGAGTCTTTCACCTGATAAGGAATTTCTCCCCTATAATTCTTCAGTTAAAGAAAAGATGTGAATTTTAGTATCCAAATAACAATAATAATAATAATAATAATAATGATGATGATGATGATGATGATGATGATGCAGAGAAAAAGCTGTCATAGTATATAATCCATTACATTCCAGGAAATAATCTTGAAAAGAGTTTGTGCCTTCAGTAAGCACTCAAGAAGTATGGATTGGATTGGCAATCCAGGTAACAGAGCCAGACGAGGTGCACTCAATATCCAGAGAAAGCAAGTATTGAAATACAACCTGTGCTTGGATAAATATCAAAATGGATGGAATAGAGGTCTTGTAATGTGGAAGATTGCTAAATAATGGAGAAAG
>NW_023602025.1:0-15204 GCF_014898055.3 Talpa occidentalis
CAGGAGGGTGAGAGAATTCACCAGAGCCAGAGTGGGGAACAGAACAGGCAGACTGACAAAGTACACTGCTGAGGGGAGCAGCGGGTGCGGCAGGAGAGGGCTGTGTGCCATGTGGGACCCTCGCCCAGCCACTGGGACCAGGCATTGAACAGGTGCTGCAGAGGCTGCGGGCAGCTTCGCAACCCAGCGCTCAACCACTGCGCCACTGAGGAGGCCCTCCCATATTCATTTTAAAAGTGAAAAACTACCTTTATTTAAGTAGCTGAATATCATGCAGTAAAATACTAGGAAGCTATGTTTAACAATATAAAACAATCAATAATCTTTCCTTTTGTAAAAATGAATTGTAACTTTTTTATTGCTTAGCTAACAAATATCTGATAATAATAGATATGTAAGCTATAATATCTAGCTTAGATAATAAATTCTAGCTTAGATATTAAGTTAAAACATATTTTAAGAGCAATTTTAAATAAAATTAATACTTTCATTAAAATGGATTAATTCAGTATCTATAAGAAGTTAATTCTCCTTTAAAGAAATTGATTTTACTAGAAAATAGTAAAAAATTAATCAATATAATTAAGCTTTAACATTGATGATAATTTACATTTCTTTATTTGAAAGGAGACCTATTACCTGTGATTTGAACTTTGGAATATTAATTTTTTAGTAATGAAATTAGTGTTTCCTTTGAGGTAAGAATTCTAAAATTTCCAGAAGTTCTACTTAACAATTGCTGTGAAATCCCTGTTAAACTTTAAGAAAAGTTCTAAAAGTAATGACATGTGGAAGAATAAATCCAGAAATAGATCACATATATAGAAATCTTGATTCCTTTTAATTGCATTGCATTGCAATAAAAGTGATACAGTATTAGCCATGGTTAATAGTTTATAGTTAAAGAATAAATTGTTCATCAACAGCAACCCTCAATTTTGTTGACCACTAAAGAGTTTCTAAATTCTGATTTGCACTATAAAACATTTACAACTGCCAGGAATATTTATTTTTTCCTTAAGTATGCAAATTCAAATTCCCCATTGTCTTTACCTTATTGTTCAATCACTACCAATTTCACCAGATAGTTCCTTCCTTTGGCTGAATTTTGGTTTACCTCATTTTTTAAATCATATTTTCTCTCAGACTTCCAGAAGCATGTCTTTACTGCTAGTGGACCACTTATCCTGCAAGTGCTGGGGAAAAAAAATAACAAATGGGAAGAAGCCCACAGCCCTACCCTTAGTCTCACCCATGCTCTCCTTTTCCTGCTATAGTGGTTTAGCCATGGCCTAGCGTTCCTGAGGTTTTGCAAACAGTACATTTTGTCCTTGAAGAGTTATCATTTTGTGAAACATTTCTCAATATATCTAGGAAGAACAGTCTAAAAACATGCATCACAGAATGATGTGTGGACAAAGATATGAGGGAAAAACTGCCTCAGGTAGGTTACTTCTTACCAGATTCATGTTTGGAAATTTATTTGTGTTGCAGATTCTGAGAAGTTCTGCACTGAAGAAATAGGTTTAACAAGTTTGAGAAGCTTCCTAATTTCTTTAGTAATTGTTGTAACATGTATTATGCATACATTTTGAGAAAACAGTGGTTCCAGAACAACTTGGAGGCTTACATTTGTATATTAGCCCAATCAAGTGCACCCAAAATTCTCCAGCTTAATAGAAAGCATGATTAAAAATGTTATAATATGTATACATTATATATGAAGTTTAATTTACAGCACTGTATAGGTATCGTGTGTATAATTTCTCACCTCAACAACAGTTACAGCACACCACACCAACCACCAAAGGTGCAGTCACCATCCATGATCAGTTAACCCTGCTACCTCCCATCCCCCTCTGATAGCCAGCATTCTGTTGTCAGAGTGTGTTCTTTTGTTCCATTTGTTCCTTTGCTTTTTTTCTTTAATAAGCAAAGGCATATGGTATATGTCTTTCTCTTTCTGACTTATTTAACTTAACATAATCAGTCAAGGTCCATCCAAGTTGCAACAAATAGCAAGATTTAATCATTTTTGTGGCTGCGTAGTATCCCATCAAGATATATAATATTATCTTTGTACATTCATCTATTGTCAGGTACTTAGGTGGTTTCCTTTTCTTGAGTATTGTGGGTAGTGCTTTATGAACACAGTGGCACATCTTTTTAAATTCATATTACCATATTTGGCTAGATATTCAGAATTGGGATACTTGTATCATATGGTGGTTCTATTTTTAATTTTTTAAGGACACTCCATACTATTTTCTAGAGTGGTTACATCAATTTATATTTTCACCAACAGTGCATGAGGGTTCCATTTTCTCCACATCCTTCTTCTATTAATTAGGTTGACTTTTCATCTTTACAGACACATCACCCAAAGCAGTGATAGTGAAGCAAAGATAAACAGCTGGGTGGGACTACATCAAATTAAAGAGCTTCTGCACAGCAAAAGAGACAATAACAAAAATAAAGAGAAACCCCACCGACTGGGAGAACATTTTTGCACACAACACTAATGATAAAGGACAGATCACAAAAATATACAAAGAGCTGATGAGACTCAACAAAAACAAAGAAAAGAATCCATCAAAAAGTGGGCAGAAGAGCTAAAAAGAAACTTCTCCAAAGAGGAAATACAAATGGCCAACAGGCATATGAAAAAATGTTCAACATCACTTGCAATCAGGGCAATGCAAATCAAAACTACCATGAGACACCATCTTACACCAGTGAGAATGGCACATATTAAAAAAACTAGCAACAACAAATATTGGCGAGATTGTGGAGAAAAAGGAACTCTTCTGCACTGCTGGTGGGAGTGCAACTGGTCCAACCACTATGGAAAGCTGTGTGGAGATTCCTCAAACCACTAAAAATAGAGTTTCCATATGATCCAGCAATTCCACTCCTAGGTATTTACCCAAAGGACACAGAAACATTAATTCCAAAGGGCACCTGCATCCCTATGTTTATAGCAGCACTATTTACAATAGCTAAGCTATGGAAACAACCCAAATGCCCAAAAACAGATATCTGGATCAAGAAGAAGTGGTACATATACACAATGGAATATTACTCAGCAATCAAAAAGATAAACACATGCAGTTTGCAGCAACGTGGATGGAGCTAGAAGGGATCATGCTCAGTGAAATAAACCAGAAAGAAAAAGAAAAATATCGGATGGTCTCACTCATAGCAGGAATCTAGAAAACCTAAATAAGGGACCAAGAAAAAGAATAACTATAAGAAAGAAAAAAACAAAATCAACAAACAACTATGAACCAGAGACACACTATGGGGCGGCAGGGAAAGGAGGGATTGGGGACAAAATAAGGGGGTTGCAATTGTATGGGGAATATAAAAATAAATAAAGAAAGAGAAAGAAAGAAAGAAAGAAAAGAAGAAAGAAAGAAAGAAAGAAAGAAAGAAAAATAAAGAAAAAAATTTAAAAAATTAGGTTGTCTTTTGTTTTACTGTGCAGAAGTCATTTAATTTGAAGTTGTTCCATTTGTTTATATTCCCTTTAGTTTCTCTTGCTAATATCCAGAAAGATATCACTAAGGCTGAGGTCAAAGAGCTTATCACTGATGTTTTTTTCATGTATTTGGTGGTTTTAGATCATATATTTATGAACTTAGTCCACTTTGAATTAATTTGTTATAATATGTTATAAGAGTTAATTTAGTTCCATTCCTTTGCACGTGGCCCTCCAATTTTCTGCACACCATTTATTGAAGAGACTCCTTTTTCCATTGTGTGCTCTAGGCTCCATTGCCATAAATTAATTTCCACATATGTATTGCTTTTTGATGGTCTCTCTATGACAATGTTTTGTCTGCCAGTTTTTATTCCAACACCACACTATTTTGGTTACTGTACCTAATATAGTTTGAGTTCAGTGAGCATAATATCTCTGTTTATGTCCTTTGTTTTGGCTACTCAAAAGAAGTATAACTGTGTTGAAACATTAATTCAAAAGGGCACCTGCACCCTAATGTTTATAGCAGCACTATTTTCAGTAGTTAAGCTTTGGAAACAATCCAAATGCCCAAAAACAGATGACTGGATCAAGAAGATGTGATATATATACACAATGGAATATTACTCAGCAATCAAAAAAGATAAACTCATGCAATTTGCAGCAACATGGGTGGAGCTGGAAGGGATCATGCTCAGCAAAATAAGCCAGAAAGAAAAAGAAAAATACCGGATGGTCTCACTCATAGCAGGAATCTAGAAAACCTAAATAAGGGACCAGGAAAAAGAATAACTGTAAGAAAGAAAAATCAAAATTAACAAGCAACTATAAACCAGAGACACACTATGGGGGGGTGGGGAAGGGAGGGATTGGGGTAAAAATAAGAGGGGTGTAATTGTATGGGGAATATAAAAAAATAATCTTTAAAAAAAATTCCACTATAAAACAGGGAATTCTTTTCCAGAAAGCCATGTAACTATGTTATTTGTCTTTCAAGGTTGATATATTTTGGAAAACTATATAGATCATTAAATTGTCAACAAATAGATATGATGTACATTGTTATCCAGGTGATTAAACTTTAAAATTTCACTTAAAAAATAAAGAAGTATAACTGTGTCAATATGCAATGACATGTTATAAAAATAAGGTTTAAAATTAGAGACTCCCAAAACTGTTAGAAATAATAAATACATACAGTATAGTTATAGTCTACAAAAACACTATACAAAAAATTAGTTGTATTTGTATGTGCACAGAAAGAACTAGCAGAAAGAGAAATAATAATGACAGTTATGATTATAGCAAAAATAAAAAAATACCTAGGAATAAATTTAGCCAAGTAAGTGAAGAACATGTGCACTTAAAACTCTAAGATACTGTTGAGGGAAATTGAAGAAGACACAAAGAAATGGGAAGACATTCCACTTCCATAGTCATGTACAGAAAAATTACTATTGTCAAAATAATCATTTTACCTAATGCAAATACATTTTCAACACAATGTCTATTAAGAAATAAAACAAAAATATCAAATTTATGGAGAAGGCATGATTTAAATGCAGAAGCTTCTGTATCCCATAGCAATCATTCCAAACGATGGACCTCTCAGATAAATGGGCATTTTTTAAAATTTATTTTTATTTTCATCTTGGTTATAGTCCCCATACAATTCCCATTCCCCTTATTTTGACGGTAATCCCACCTACCCCCCCAAACCCCACCCCACAGTGTGTCTCTGGTTTATAGTTGTTTGTTGATTTTGATTTTTTTCTTTCTATAGTTATTCTTTTTCCTGGTTCCTTATTTAGGTTTTCTAAATTCCTGCTATGAGTGAGACCATCCGGTGTTTTTCTTTTTCTTTCTGGCTTACTTCACTGAGCATGATCCCTGCTATCTCCATCCATATTGCTGCAAATTGCATGAATTTATCTTCTTGATTGCTGAGTAATATTCCATTGTGTATATATACACCACATCTTCTTGATCCAATCATCTGTTTTTGGGCATTTGGGTTGTTTCCATAGCTTAGCTATTATATATAGTGCTGCTATAAACATAGGGATGCAGGTGCCCTTTGGAATTAATGTTTCTGTGTCCTTTGGGTAAATACCTACGAGTGGAATTGCTGGATCATATGGAAGCTCCATGTTTAGTAGTCCAAGAAATCTCCACACAGCTTTCCATAGTGGTTGGACCGGTTTGCACTCCCATCAGCAATGCAGAAGAGTTCTTTTTCTCAACAACCTCACCAACATTTGTTGTTGCTAGTTTTTTTAATATGTGCCATTCTCACTGGTGTTAGATGGTGTCTCATGGTAGTTTTGATTTGCATTTCCCTGATTACAAGTGATGCTGAACATTTTTCATATGCCTGTTGGCCATTTGCGTTTCCTCTTTGGAGAAGTTCCTTTTTTAGCTCTTCTGCTTAAATGGGCATTTTTATAACATGACATAGTTTTATTTTAGAGTAAATTTGTCTGTTTATATCTATCATTCTGAATGAATTAGGGAGAGCACAGAAAATGTACCAAGGAGTTAAAAATATTTTCATTAACACTAAAAGACACTGTCACAGATGGTTCTCATCAAATCATTCAAGAAAAGGAAGGAAATATAGGTTTCTATTGAATGAACAGATTAGTATGTAAACATGCAAATAAGGAGAAACAAGCAAAAAAAACCCAAATTCCCCTGCTTGGAAAGATAAAAGAAAAAATGTAAGTTCAATACTTAGGTGAACTTATCTAGAAATAAATTTCAATGTTTCATTTTCCATCACTGAGCAAAAACTGAAGGTAAAAGTAGCATGGTCTTTCTAATTTTAAATCTACTTTTAAATGAAGTTAACTGAAGAATTTGCCAACAATTGATGTATTTACTTCCCCATTCACGGTTTTTCCACTGGTCATTTACATGGGCAAGACATACAGATATAGGACTAAGGATAAAAATAGGCTATTCAAAGAAAATGTGAGGAAATGTTTTCATTTAGTTTTGTCTATCTTCCTTGGTGTTAATTCAGGTATGGGGTGCTGGAACTACTGTAGGAAGTAGATTTTAGGTTTTTTTTAAATAAAATTTTAATACTTGTTGCTTTTTTTTTAAAGATTTATTTTTTATTTATACAAGAGCTGGAGTACAAGGCAGAGTCTGGGAGGGTGAGAGAATTCACCAGAGACAGAGCAGGGAGCAGAACAAGCTGAAAGCACTGCTGAGGGGAGCAGTGGGCGAGACAGGAGAGGTCTGCTGCACCATGTGGGATTCTCCCTGGCCGGCTGGGAATTGAACCGGCACCACAGAGGTTGCGGACAGCTTAACAGCCACAGCGCTGCACTCAACCCGCTGCACTCAAACCGCTGCGCCACTGGGGAGGCCCGGGAAGTAGATTTTAATTTCAGGACAGCTCTTGTTTATATAGTGTTGGCACTAAATGTTGCTCATAACATATTTTCTTTTAAAAGTAGAAATAAACATTATCCTGAATAAAATACAGTGTGTACAAAAAGTCTCTCAAATCTACAGATTCTACTTATATTTTTAAATTGACATAAAAATTCCATCTGAGAAGAAGGTGATAACATTAAGATCTGGGTGTGTAGCTGATTTTTCATTAATAGTTACCAAGAAATGGTACTATTTTTAATGTAATATCTGTTACCTGGGTATCATAAATTCAAGTGTTTAAATAGTTTAAAAAGAGTTGTAAAAATAAATTGACATAAGTAATTAGTATGATGGTTGCCACATGGTTAGTGTTTCATTACTCATATTAACAACAAAACCAGGAGATTTGCTTCTGTCTAATAATAACTGTATGTTTCCAAATCCTGAGAATTATAGCCTGAAACTATTGTCTCACAATATATTTACTATATCACATTTCTGTAGTTCCAAGTTGTGCCAGCAGAACTTATAAGCAGTTAGCAGAGATTTAAAATTTTCTCTTCAAATTTTAAGAAGCAGGGCCTGCCTGTTGGCACAAGGTTAAGCACAGCACTGTGAACCTATCAGCAGCCACTGCAACATGAGTTTTATCCCGGCTGGCCAGGGAGCTATCCACATGGCACAGCAGACCTCTCATGTCTAGCTCTCTGCTCCCCTCAGCAGTGTATTTCAGTCAGTCTGCCTGTTCTGTTCCCCACTCTGTCTCTGGTGAATCCTCTACCCTCTCCACCCCCCACCTCTGGCCTGTTCCCCAGTTCTTATATGTACAAATAAATCTTAAAAAACAACAAATCTTAAGAAGCAGTATCCTATATTTTTGAACCATATACAGTTTTTTTTTTAAGATTTATTTTTTTTTTATTTATACAAGAACTGGGGTACAGATCAGATGCATGGAAGGGTGAGAGAATTCACCAGAAACAGAGCGGGGAGCAGAACAGAGAGACGGACCGAGAACACTGCTGAGGAGGGCAGCAGGAGAGGCAGGGGAGGTCTGCCACGCCATGTGGGTTTCTCCCTGGCCAGCCGGGAATCGAATCGGCGCTGCAGAGGCTGCGGGCAGCTTATTAGCACGGCACTCAACCCACTGCGCTACTGGGGAGGCCCCATATACAGTGTTTTAATCAATGTAATCTTTTAAAATTCTAAATATAAAATACTCCAAGCATACAGAAAAATGTAGTAAATAATATGTATATATGAATATGTAAAGAAATTTGAACTGGTCAGCTCTTGTGTTAAAAAGAGTAAAATTGAATCTGGTGACATATTTGCCACTCTGTCTCTCTGGAATGCTCCAGTTAGAACACAGTTATTCCCACAGAGTTATCATTAATCAATTATGAAGCACTGATTCATTACATGTTTTTCTTTCATCATAATGTATAATTAAAATTACAAGGAGACTCAGAACATCGAACTTTAATGGAGCAAGAACATTCCAAAGGAAAAAGTGTTAATAAGACAATGTAAGTCAAATGAAACACATAGGCTAAGGGTGGGTGGGGCTGGGGGAGAGACATATAACAGTGAAAGGTACAAAAAGAAGGGGATTTGGTGTGTGAAAAAATGAAATATATTATTCCATTGTTTCATTTAGCCCACAGCAAACTCTAAATTAAATTTTTAGGAGAGGACATTCTAGGGGTGTGCGTGTGTGTGTGTGTGTAAAGGAGGTAGAGAGAATAGGAGGAGGAAAGAGGAGAGTTTTTCTACTTTACTCACTCTCTAGAACATACTGTCATGCTATTAATGTCAAAGTAGGCTGAGAGAATGGAAAATTGCATATAAATATCCTTAAAATTTTCTCATATTTTCTCTGTCTCACTTGTCTCTCCTGAAATTACATTATAAATTACCAGGAGAAAAATGTGTCATCTAAATGCATTGATACGTAGACTTGGACAACTGTAGGTGACTTTATGTTGTGAAATTTGGAATAAATCAAGATTGTATGTCAGTACTTGGAGGGTGCTTTTAAGATTCAAATGAAGAATGAATCTTGTATAATTTGTGTGTTTCAATGACAGAAATTGTAGCTTTTTTTTTTTTAAATAAGATGTTAGGTCATTGGATTTTCTATTATACAGAAGCTTGTTTTGTTTCCTGAATTATTCTAGAAGACAAATCAGTTTGCACCTTGAGAGTGACATGGTGAAATATTTATGTTGTCACTAGTTTTGCTTATTAAAGGGTTTTATGCTCTTCCTGCAGGCAGTGGAGTGTCTGTAAATAATTCTGTGTAAAGTGGCAGAAATGTGACTTGTTTCTAGAAAGGTCTCAGTTGCAGGCAGCAGCTGCATGATATTGATTCTATTTTTCTGGATTGTACTTTGAATATATTTGTTATAAGGAACATTTACTGGACAGATGAGTTTTTGGTGATCTGCTCCCACTGCTCAAACTATTGCCTCTAGCGATCTTTTAAAGATTGTACAATTCTTTTGCCTCTGGTTTGTTCATGCTTGTATGAGACTCAGAATGTTTTGCAGATATTGTTTTCTCTGAAAGTCAATAATAGTAGCTTATTAGAAAAAGGCACTAACTGTAAAAGGCTCTTATTGAGTTTAGAGTTGCATCAAATAAACAACAAGAAGCTAATTATTTGTATCTTTAGAAATACATTTAAAAAAAGTATTTATTTTTATCTAGAAGAACTGGGTTGTAGACCAGAGGTGTGGGGAGAAGCGTGATATGATTCACCAGAGACAGAGTGGGGAGCAGAATAGGTGATCTACTGAAATACATTACTAAGAGGAGCAGTGGGTGAGACAGGAGAGGTCTGCTGTGCCATATGTGGGTTAGCTCCCTGGCGGGGCATCCAACTCAGGCCTTCATAGTGATAGCTTGGAAACTTAATCCCTACACCACCACAGAAGCCCCTAGAAATACCTTTTCAAACACAATTTCATTTTGTTTTATTTTTTTCATGGAGGTAACACTGATTTACAACACCGTGTATAATTGAGAGGTATAGAATCATACCTTTTCAGATGCACGTTACCACACCCACCACCAGTAAGCTACCCAGTCCTCTGTCATAGCTGCCCCATTTGCTTTCTACCTTCCATCTCTTCTCCTGGTAGCTGCAATTCTAAAATAAGATTTCTAGGGCCTCCCTGGTGGCGCAGTGGTTGAGCACTGGGCTGCGAAGCTGCCCACAACCTCTGCAGTGCCAGTTTGATCCCGGGCTGCCAGCAAGGTCCCACATGGCACGCAGACCTCTCCTGACACGCCCGCTGCTCCCCTCAGCAGTGTCCTCCATCTGTCTGCCTGTTCTGCTCCCTGCTTTGGCTCTGGTGAATTCTCTCATCCTCCCACGCTTCTGACTGTACCCAGTGCTTGTATAAAAAAAATAGATTTAAAAAAAATAAGATTTCTAGGGTTTGCTATCGGTTTGATTTTGTTCTACATATGAGTGAATTCATCCCGTATTTGCCTTACTCCTTCAGGTTTATTTCAGTTAGCAAAATCCACTCTACTTCCATCCATGTTATTATTACAGGGTAACCCAAAAGGAGATTGGATGGCGTGAGTGTGAGTCCTCACCCACACACTTAAAAAAAATATTGCTCTATATCCCTGTCTATGTAATTCAGTGCTAGAATTGCTTATCTAGTTTTTCTCTAATACTACCATACAACCAATAATCTCTCAAATATGACAGGTCTATTGTCCCATCATTTTCACAAATGTAAGTATTTTTCTTACTTTAATATTGATAAGATGGGCCTCCCTGGTGGCGCAGTGGTTGAGCGCTGGCTTGTGAAGCTGCCCGCAGCCTCTGCAGCGCCGGTTCAATCCCCGGCTGCCGGACAAGGGTCCCACATGGCGTGCAGACCTCTCCTGCCACCGCTGCTCCCCTCAGCAGTGTACTTCGTCAGTCTGCCTGCTCTGCTCTCCCCTCTGGCTCTGGAGAATTCTCTCACCCTCCTGCGCTTCTGACTGTACCCAGTGCTTGTATAAATAAATAAATAAATCTTCAAAAAATAAATAAAATTATAAAAAATCAGATCTTTCTTTAAAAAATTGATAAGATAAAATGTGATGAATATCTGATAAAACTAATTATAGAATTCATATTTTATCTTATTATTCCAGCTAAAAAATATTGCTAAAGAAGCTTTAATACTTAAGACTAAAAGTTGCATGTTGATGGATATGGATCAAGGAAGGGACATAGTTGGAAAAACCTGTGGCTAAGTCATAATATAGCTAATATGCACAAATATGATACACACAGGTTATTAGAGGTTATTATATTTTGGAGGCTACATTATAGTTCTTGAGACAAAACATAATAATGTCCATTGCAAAGCGTATGAATCAGTAAGCTTACTAAATGGAGTAATGTAAATAGCAAATATTTTAAAATTCACAACACTAAATACATCTATTAATATTTTTTATGACTGAAATATCTCAGTCTCTTTGAGGTTTTGATATGCCACGCATTCCGGAAGAGTCCAGTGTTAAATGGTAATTGTTCATTGTGACATATATTGAATGTATAGTCTTAAACTTTATAATGGAAAGATAAATACCCATGATGAAGATTTACCTACTATTTTCCTTAAATAGCTATTATCTTCTTCTTCATGAATTATTTTAAGATTCAAGAATGCCCTAATAATAATAAAATAGAAAGTTGAATTTGTTATGTTAGGGGAAAATCCTTTAATTTTATTAATCACAATGTAGACATTTAATACAAAAAACATAGCTATAGTAGACAAAAAAACACATGTTGAAGAATGATGTCATAGGTACTCCATCATGGTATTCTTCAATAAGGAATATCTTGATATTAATAAACCATGGAATTAAATCAATCTTTTTATTTTATTATTTTTTATTGAAGTACCATTGGTTTGCATCATTATTTAGTGTTTTTTTAAAGATTTATTTTATTTTTGCATAGAAGATCTGGGGTGTAGGCCAGAAGTGCAGGTGTGGGGTGAGGGTGAGAGGACACATTGGAGAAAGAGTGGGGAGCAGAACGGGCAGATCTACTGAAATACACTGCTGAGGGGAGTAGCAGGTGAGACAGGGGAGGTCTCTTGCACGATATGTGGGTTACTTCCCTGGTCAGGGACTGAACTAAGGCCATTGTAGTGAGCTATTGTGGTGACAGCACTGAGATTTAACCCCTAGGCCACCAGAGAGGCCCCTGGTTTGCATCATTTTTAGTATTTTGGTAGATAGGTTCTACCTCATCAATAGAGCTAAAGTAGTACACCCACAATCAAGCATCAAAGTCCACCACACAGTCCATTGTGCTGTCTCCCCAACTTTAAGTCAACTTTACAAACTAATATCTTACATTTTCTTTTGCTGTGTCTTTTTTTTTAATATTTTATTTTATATAATTCTTACATCACATCATTTTTCATTTTCGCACAATGTATGCGTTTTCATTTTGATTATATTCCCTATACAATTGCACCCCTCCCCCCTATTTTGACCCTAATCCTTCCTCTCCCTGCCTTCGTAGTGTGTCTCTGGTTTATAGTTGCTTGTTGATTTTGATTTTCACTTTGTATAAATTAGTCTTTTCCTGGTCCTTTATTTAGGTTTTCTAAATTCCTGCTATGAGTGAGACCATCCATCCAGTATTTTTCTTTTCTTTCTGACTTATTTCGCTGAGCATGATCCCTTCTAGCTCCATCCATGTTGCTGCAAACTGCATGTGTTTATCTTTTTTGATTGCTGAGTAATATTCCATTGTGTTTATGTACCACATCTTCTTGATCCAGTCATCTATTTTGGGCCTTTGGGTTGTTTCCAAAGCTTAGCTATTGTAAATAGTGCTGCTATAAACATAGGGATGCAGGTGCCCTTTGGAATTAATGTTTCTGTGTCCTTTGGGTAAATACCTGGGAGTGGAATTGCTGGATCATATGGAAGCTCTATGTTTAGTAGGTCAAGAAATCTCCACACAGCTTTCCATAGTGGTTGGACCAGTTGCACTCCCACCAACAGTGCAGGAGAGTTCCTTTTTCTCCACAACCTCGCCAACATTTGTTGTTGCTAGTTTTTTTAATACGTGCCATTCTCACTGGTGTAAGATGGTGTCACATTGTAGTTTAGATTTGCATTTCCCTGATTACAAGTGATGTTGAACATTTTTTCATATGCCTGTTGACCATTTGCATTTCCTCTTTGGAGAAGTTTCTTTTTAGCTCTTCTGCCCATTTTTTTGACTGGATTCTTTTCTTTGTTTTTGTTGATTCTCATCAGACTCTTTGTATATTTTTGTGATCAGTCCTTTATCATTAGTGTTGTGTGCAAAAATTTTTCCCAGTTGGCAGGGTTTCTCTTTGTTTGGTTATTATTTCTTTTTCTGTGTAGAAACTCTTTATTTGATGTAGTCCCAGCTGTTTATCTTTGCCGTCACTATCACTGCTTTGGGTGATGTGTCTGTGAAGATGTCATTGAGGTGCATGTCATGTAGTGTTTCGCCTGTACTTCTTCTATATATTTTAGTTTCAAGTCTTATGTCTAGTTCTTTAATCCATTTTGAGTTGTTTTTTGTGCATGGTATGAGGTAGTAGTCTTAAATATCTGCTTTCCAGGCCTCCCTGATTGCTCAGGCGGTTGAGCACAGCGCTGTGAAGCTGTCCACAGCCTCTGCAGCATGGGTTTGATCCCGGAAGCCCTGGGAGATGCCCAAATGGTGCAGCAGACCTGTCCTGTCTCGCCTGCGGCTCCCCTCAGCAGTGTATTTCTGTCGGTCTGCCTGTTCTGTTCCCCGCTCTGTTTCTGGTGAGTACTCTCATCCTCCCATGCATCTGGCCTGTACCCCAGTTCTTGAATGCATAAATAAATCTTTAAAAATCTACTTTCCATGATTTACTTATATATTAAGTAAATGTCAGTTTCTTTTAGTTGTGCTCAACTATCCTGAAGGTTTAAAATTTCATTCATCCCAACACAATTCCCAACTTGCTTAGTCCTTTATTTAATAAATCTATTTTCAGAGCCCTCATGTTGAAGTCATGTTGACAGAATTCACTAGATTTCAAAATTTATTGATGACTACATTTGTCACCAGATCCTAAAATCTCACACTTTGCAAGTTCATGCGTTAGGCCTCACGGGATCCAGAATTAAATAATTCAGTTTTTAGACTTGCTTTATGAGCATATCATCATGTTGTGTCATGAATTTGTATCAATGGAAACATTTTCTTTAGTGTTTTGTACTCTCACCTTTCCCCATGCGTTCCTATAACACACTCTCTTCACTTATGTCAGGAAACATTCTGTAATCATAGGAAAAGGTTTGCTGCCAGTTGACTGAAGTGAGACTATAAATACCTCCTCATAATTTCAAGTGAGAAAGATGAAATTAGAGCCATTTTCCATTTTCTCTTCTCCTGGGGCCCAATTGCAAGCAATATTTTGAAGTAAATTTTTACGGTCCCAAATTTAATTTCTTTTTTTAAAGATATATTTATTTATGAATACAAGAACCGGGGTATAGGCCAGAGATGTTGTGTGTGGGGTGTGTGTGAGAGGAATCACCAGAGACCAAGTGGGGAGCAGAACAGGCAGATGTACTGAAAAACACTGCTGAGGGGAGCAGTGGGTGAGTCAGGAGAGGTCTGCTGCACCATGTGGGTTATCTCCCTGGCCGGGAGATCGAACTTGTGCTGCAGGGGCTGCAGATAGTTTTCATAGTGCTGTGTCTTAACCCTTGAGCCACCAGGGAGGCCCCAAATTTATACTTCTGACTCTGCTCTGTCATAAACATAGCTACTTCTTAAGATGTATAATTGTTCAACAAATCTGTGATTTGGAACAGAACACCGAACTTAACACACATTGTCTATGCATTCAAAAGTGCTGTGGCATGACTGGATATAGACATTGAATAATTGATGTTTTGTTCTTGCTTCTTTAGACAACATGGTGGCACAACTGATTCCTTCATGGCTGGTTACTGTGATTAGGTTCTTTTGTGCCCTTTTTATCACATATCACAGCATCCCCTTCTCCCTTTGTGTAGTGGCTACCTGGTAGCATTCATACCAGTTATAGTGAAACTTTTTCCTACTTTTGCTGCATTGCCAGTTTACCTTGTGAAAATGATCATCCTTGAAGAATTTTTGTTTTTATCTCTATATCATTTTGTTATAATTGGGCAGGAGGTAAGTCTCTGCAGTTAAACTCCTGCATTCTGCCTAAACAGAGTGTGATCATTTCTGAATATCAATGATCTTCTCTTGTTAAGGAAGAAAACACTTAAGTGTAACATCTCTATCCCAATGG
>NW_023602027.1:0-15200 GCF_014898055.3 Talpa occidentalis
CTGCCTCTAGTCTAATATAATTTTAGTTTGATCCCATCTTCAATTAAAAGAAACGACGTGGTATGAAACAGATTTTGCTTTTGGGAACAACTTGAATCCTCAGAGACATCTGTGATGATGTAGGGGTGTTGTAGAGCAACCCCAATACAAAACGGGGTGCCTGACTGTGGGTCCTCACCCGCGCGCTTAAAAGGACTTATCAATGCTCTACTGCAGGCACACACGAAAGGTTAATAAAAGGTTTATTTACAAGGGAAGGGGAAATGAGGAAATGTACAGCTCTGGGAGAAAAGTGGGAGACAAAGTTTTAAATGAGTCCTACCCAATCCACCGATCAGGAATCCCAAAATGGCGTTCTCAGAGTTGGCCGCCAGCCAGGAGTGGTGAAGCCAGGAGGCGAGCGATCACGAGCCAGGGAGCCCCCAAGGCCCACGTGTTTGGTTTTTATATCCAACCTGGCTGCCCAACTCCACCCTCAGGTCCCAGCCACCCTCCCTTTGGTGGTGATGGGATTTGTCTTTCCCAATGTCTTGATGGCTTTAGTCTGGAGTGGGGGTGGAGTCCACAAAGCCTGTATGGGATTAACTCAGGACATCATTTCCCCCTAACAGGGGTACAGAGATGGAACTAGAAGTGTTATAGAGCAACCCCGCTTTGGGACATCCTTTTCCCCCTAACAGAAGTACACAGCACAGGCCAGTCTGTGTTTGGGAGGCACAAGGGTTACTGGAAAAGGCAGTGGTCTTGAACTCAGTTCCTGAATTCAAATCCCAAGTCTACCATAAATCCTTAAATTACTTGACCTCTATTTCCATGTTTATAATCCAGGTGGTCAAATGAGGGAACTGATGTGGGACAAGAATAGAAAAACAGGAAAGGAGGCCTCACAAGACTAAAACCTGACTCACTCAAGGAAGTGGGGGTCCAGGGCAATAACATGACCATTAACCCAGCTGTAGAGGTTGTGACCCTCCGGCACCAGGGCCTTATCACAAGGCATGAGACCCCAGCAGGATCAGATGCTATAGGGAGTGGAGCATAGGCCTGAGGGTAAAGATATGGAGATTGGGCGCACCCTGGAATCTCTGGTCCCTTTTTAGTTTTGCTGTTTCCCAACGTCAGCAACAAGCAGGTTACTCCACAGAGGAGTGACCTCTCCCAAAGAGAAAAGGACTATATCAGTGCAGTCTCTGCACAGGCTCAGGGCAGCACTCCCACTGCCCACCTGTGACTATGCAGGTGCTTCTTTTCACCAACTCTCTCCCTCTGCAGGGCAGCAGCTTCCTGCCTGCCCATAACCTGTATGTACCTGCTGGGACTTCACTGACCTCCCTTAGCAGAGGTCACTCACTTCAAGGCCGCCCGCCTGCAACCATGCAGCCCTCTCTGTCCCTTTCCCTTTCCCTAATAAACCTCTTCTTTAAATATGACTAACATCTCTGTCTCATGAAGAAACATGCCTGGGGAACTCGCCGCGTGCCAATGAAATGGGAGCTCTGGTGAAACGTTTCCCAGAGTGAACCCAAGGACCCGCAACTTCACAAAACTCCATCAGAACCAGTCCTAGAACTATCAAAATATGAGAAGGAAGGATCAGAATAGAATTTTTTCTTCACTAAAAAGCAGGAGAATGTGGAGTCTCCATGGTAGCCTAGTTGTTAAGTCTCAGTGCTACCACCACAATGACCTGAGTTCCATTCCCAGGCAGGGAGCTACCCACACAGCACAGCAGACCTCTCCTGTTTCGCCCCCTGCTCCCCTCAGCAGTGTATTTCAGTCAGTCTGCCTGTTCTGCTCCTCACTCTGGTGAATCCTCTCACCCCCTGCACCTCTGGCTTAGACCCCAGTTCTTCTACGCAGAATAAATAAATAAAAATCTTACAATAAAGAAAAACTTCTTTAAAAAAAAAAGGCAGGAAAATATTTGGGTAGCTACTGTGGGTGACCCAGAAGTGAGTTCTTTCCAACTCATCTTAGGATGAAGCAAGTCTAAATGCAATAGGACATAACGTTTGACCTGCAATAATAGGCTTTTCAAGCTTTGCTGATGGAACAAAACAGTAAATGTGGCGATGGCTTCTCAAAGGCTAGTTTTCTTAGGACAATCTCTAGATGCCCATGTAAGATTTTTTTTTTTTTTAAAGATTTGTTTGTTTGTTTGTACAGGCACTGGGTACAGTCAGAAGCACGGGAGGGTGAGAGAATTCACCAGAGCCAGAGCGGGGAGCAGAGCAGGCAGAAGGACCGAAGTACACTGCTGAGGGGAGCAGCGGGTGGCAGGAGAGGTCTGCGCGCCATGTGGGACCCTCCTCCGGTGGCTGGCTGGGGAGCAGCCGGGGATCGAACCGGCGCTGCAGAGGCTGCGGGCAGCTTCGCAACCCAGCGCTCAACCGCTGCGCCACCGGGGAGGCCCCCCATGTAAGATTTTTGAAGGTTAGCTTCTTCCCACCTCTTGGAGCCTGATCCTTAATCTGAAATATGTCCGAGACCTTTATGTATCTTGTTTTGAAGGGCTCTGATTTAAAATAGGCCCTGCTATTTTCAGAACATCTGTGAGACTATGTGGAATTCCTTTCAGTTTGGAGACTCTAATCATGACAGAACTAAGAGAAAAAGGTGTAAAGTCTTACAGACGGCAAGTATTTGGCAGGACAAGTAAGTCCCTCACAGTCTCCTGGGACTCCTAAGATGATTCTATTTACTGAGCAGGGAGAGACTATTTTCCCTGCAGGACAGGTTTCTGGAAGGACTAGACTGATGAGGTCCTTACAGAACCAGAGAGTAATTCAGCGGCCCTGGATGCGCTCAGAAGCCAGGGCCCAAGCTCCTATTCCTTTCAGACATTTTCATCCAAAAGATGCTGTTAGTTAACTGAGCGACTTAGTCTTTTCCTAAGAGGGGTTAAAGAACCTTTAGATTCTCAGATTATTAATTGGCAGTCATACTTTGACATAATAGAAAGTGAATGTAGTAAAGGCTGAAGAAATTCTGCACAGCCTGTGTCAGTTAAGAGTATCAGCTGGTCAAGGGAACAGTCTACAGAGATGTGAAACACCGACTAGTCCCTTCCTGAGAGCAATAGATAAACCCTAGTGCTGCTGTCAGCAGGAGCGCACAGGCAGCCTGAGGAATAGGTCACCCCTGGCAGCTCTGGAGAGGCTAACTTCCCTGCAGACAATAGGAAGGGCAGAGTGAATGGGTAAGAGGGCCTACTCTGGGAAAAGGAAAAGCAGCCATTAGCACACAAGGAGGGCCAGGAAAGTACCTGACTTCACGTACCAAAGCCTTGGTTGGATCTGGGGCACTGAGCCAAAAAATGTAGGAAAAGCAAATGTCCAATCATTGAGATTTACTAGAAAGGTCAATTAGTGGGTGAAGCAACTGGATTAGGTGCAGGCATCTGACCATACCAAAGCAGGTGAAGCAGAGAGAGAGTACAAAGTCCAGGTCACCGCTGACTTTCACACCTACGATCAGACACTTGAGGGTAGTGGACTTAGAACAGGCAAGAGAGGGCCTCCCTGGTGGCGCAGCGGTTGAGCGCTGGGTTGCGAAGCTGCCCGCGGCCTCTGCGGCGCCGGTTCAATCCCTGGCTGCTCCCGGCCACCGGAGGAGGGTCCCGCATGGCGCGTAGACCTCTCCTGCCGCCCGCTGCTCCCCTCAGCAGTGTGCTTCGGTCCTTCTGCCTGCTCTGCTCCCCGCTCTGGCTCTGGTGAATTCTCTCACCCTCCTGCACTTCTGACTGTACCCAGTGCTTGTATAAACAAAACAAACAAACAAATAAATAAATAAACAAACATGCATCTATTAAAAAAAAAAAAAGAACAGGTAAGAGAAACCATCAACACCGCTTTTGTCTTTGGGATAAGGGGCTTCTGCTTATTAATCTTTCAGTGTGGGTGGATAAGGGCTGCAGACAGCGCCGGTTCCCGGCTGCTCCCCGGCCGCCGGAGGAGGGTCCCACATGGCGCGCAGACCTCTCCTGCCGCCCGCTGCTCCCCTCAGCAGTGTACTTCGGTCCCTCTGCCTGCTCTGCTCCCCGCTCTGGCTCTGGTGAATTCTCTCACCCTCCCGCGCTTCTGACTGTATCCAGTGTTTGTATAAAACAAATAAATAAATAAATCTTTAAAAAAAAAAAAAAAAAAATAAGGGCTGCAGACACGAGTGTGGGGGACAGGGAGAGTGAGCCAGGGATTGTCTTTACACCACAGGCAAAGAGCCAGGGCACATACAGGGGTGAAATGGGGAGAAGGAAACGGGCTTGACCAGCTCTACAACTTTACCTTACACGGTTTTGGGCCATATCACTTTTCTGTAATGTAAATATCGAAGAGACTGTAGGAGAACAGTGTATATATACACATATACATTTTAAGATTTATTTTGTGCACAGAAGAACTGGAGTACAGGCCAGAGGTGTGGGGGGTAAGCAGATTCACCAGAGACAGAGTGGGGAACAGAACAGGCAGACTGACTGAAATACACTGCTGAGGGGAGCAGCGGGAGAGTCAGGAGAAGTCTGCTGCACCATGTGGGTTTCTCACTGGCCAGGGATCAAACTTGTGCTGCAGTGGCTACGGGTAGCTTCATAGAGCTGCGTTCTAACCTCTTGCACCACCAGGGAGGCCCTATATATGCCTTTTGAGTCAGATCAACCCTGGGTTTGCACTCCACACTCAAATGTGTGTCATTGAGCTCATCACCCAATCTTTCTGATCCTTCTGTTTCTCTTCCATAAAACAGATATGGTTCTAATAATATCAGTGAATTGGTGGATGTAAAGATCCTGGCACAGACTTTGGACCACAGTAGATGGTCAATAAATGTTTCCTTATTTCTTCCCTAACTACTTCTGTGTATTTTGTGAGAAAACAAAAAGAAGTCTCTCTCTGGGTGTTTAAGGGAGAGGGGCTTG
Source organism: Talpa occidentalis (assembly GCF_014898055.3). Lineage (NCBI taxonomy): Eukaryota > Metazoa > Chordata > Mammalia > Eulipotyphla > Talpidae > Talpa > Talpa occidentalis. The sequence continues at coordinate 4,916 of NW_023602027.1, forward strand.
GTATGATAACAGACCATAAAGAAGAGGCTGGCTTTCCAATAACAGATCTTATTAATTAACTAAAACAGAAAAGTAACTTTGATTCATGTAGTATTTTCAGTGTACTGAGTATTTTCCATCTAAATTTACCTTTGTTTCTTATGATAATCCTTCAAGGTGGACAGAGAAGTTATCAACTCAGTGAAGCCTGACTGCAGGGAAGAGTAACCCAGTTTAATTCTATTCTGACTGGAAAACTTTGTTATGAATAGGTAAGTTTAGGCCCTTCCAAAATTCTAGATTTGTCATTAGTATCTCTTCAATTTAGCACCTCGAGTTATCATTTTCAGGGGTTATAGTGGAGAAAAGTGAAGAAAATGAAACTATTTACTCTATAAAAGAAAAATTGAAATGAAATTTCAGTTTGCACCTTTGTAGCTATGAGCTTAGTCACAAAGTTCCTTTGCCTTATGATCTTGATTTGTTTCTCAGATATTATTATGTGGTGGAAAAGCAAAGGGCACCACAACAATAAAGGTTCTCCCAGTCACTCCCTCTAAAGACATGTGGAAACGGAACTTCAGATGAGGGAAAGTGGTAACTTGAAGTACTATATATAAAGGACAAATGGATTATTTAAAGAAAATATGGCCTCACCAGCAAGGCCTTACCAAAATGCTGCTCACAGCAAAATTACTATGAGTTTAAACTCCAGTGGAGGGACCTCCCTGGTGGCCCAGGGGTTAAGTCTCAGGCTGTCACCACTGTGGCCTGAGTTTGATCCCCCGGCCAGGGAGCTGACCCACATGGCACAGCAGACCTCTCCTGTCTCCCTGCTGCTCCCCTCAGCAGTGTGTTTCAGTCATTCCGCCTGTTCTGTTCCCCACTCTGTCTCTGGTGAATCTTTTCACCCCACCCCCGCACCTCTGCCCTACACCCTAGTTCTGCTATGCATAAATAAATAAAGCTTAAAAAAAAAGGACGAAACATGAACCCCTAGCCTCTCCCTCAATTCTATATGAATCTGCAACTTCCTCTTTGGCTGCCACTTGAGGATTTAGAGGATCTGGTTGGAGCACTTAAGTGTCTCAAATAACTCCCTAGACTTGCAGTGCTGTGGTGACAAGGCTATTGAGTTTTCTCCACAGGGGCTGTAGAAAATGGAAAAGGGGTGCAGTGCTCCCCACATTACACTAAGAAGACAATTTTCTCTTTTCATTATTCATATCTTGTCCTTATAGACCAGACTATTTTCTTTTTAAAGATTTATTTATTTATGCATACAAGAGCTGGGGTACAGGCCAGAGGTGCAGGGGGAGGGGGGATGAGAGGAGTCACCAGAGACAGAGTGGGAAACAGAACAGGTGGATTGACTAAAATACACTGCTGAGGGGTGCAGTGGGCAAGACAGGAGAGGTCTGCTGTGCCGTGTGGGTCACCTCCCTGGCAGGGGATGAAACTCTCGTGATGTAGTGGCTGCAGATAGCTTCATAGTGTGGAGACTTAACCCCTTGCACCACCAGGGAGGCCCTACTTTATTTTCTTAGTACAGAATATATTCATTGTACTAAATGCCTCTACCTTGAAACTTTGTCTTCTAAGATATAAATGATGTATACACCTCCTGTCTTGGGTTCTAAATTCGCTTGTTCTCAACTCTCATAATATAAGGTTATAATTTTGAATTTCTGAAAATGCATTAGAATCACCTTCAGATTCTTGTTAAAAGGCATATTTCCTCCGGACCTCCCCGGTGGTGCAGCGGGTTGAGCGCAGTGCTGTGAAGCTGTCCTCAGCCTCTGCAGTGTGGGTTCGACTCCCAGCCAGCCAGGGAGATACACACAAGGCGTGGTAGACCTCTCCTGTCTCGCCCGCTGCTCCCCTCAGCAGTGTTTTCGGTCCGTCTGCCTGTTCTGTTCCCCACTCTGTCTCTAGTGGATTCTCTCACCCTTCTGTGCCTCTGGCCTGTATGTACCCCAACTCTTGTATAAACAAATATTTTTTTTTTAAAAAAAGGCATATTCCCAACCCCAGCCCCTCCAGATGATTATTGAATTAGAATTCAGAGAGCAGGCAGTGACCCTGCTATTTTGAAGCAGTCAGAGGGAACTTTGGCTCCTCCTTCCATTTAATTCCAGTGAATTTTTTTTCAAGGTCAGCCATATTAGCTGTTAGTTCCGCTAATTTGGTCCTCTCCCAGATTTGCTTTTAAGAGTTAATGTTAAATTTCACGTTAATTTTCCTATTTGTTAGTGAGAATAACTAAGAAGAGATTCTGGCAAGTTTTCAGAGCTGACAACAATAATCCTGAAATAATGTAGTGATATCAGATTACCATATTATGTTTCCATGGTAATACAGCTTTACACCTTAGTGGTGTGGTGTTGCCTAAAATAATAAAACATGCCTAATCTAGGGACACTGGGAAAGTAGCACCTTTATGCAATCCAGTAACAGAATATATTTGAGTAATGAAGGTGCTAAAAGGAAAACTACAGACCCAAAATGGTGGGATTATGCTAAACCCACCAAGACTTACTACCTAAACTAACTGCAGTTTCAACCCCCACTCCCACCCCAGGAATGTAGTCTTCACTGGTCAGGGTGGAATTTTCTGGTTAGCACCAATGAGGTAATCTTTTCCATTCCCATTCCCCAAAGGAAGATGACATAATCTGCCATAAAACCTTTTCCAGTGCCGGTAGGATTTTGTATGTAGAGAACTATAGTATTTACATTTTCTGAAATATTCTGATTTAGGATAAGCTGAGCAACCACCCTTTCTCAATTGGTTTTCAATTCTTAGGGGTTTTGATTTGGTTAAAGGGTTAGTTCCCACATAATAGCTCTAATTTATTAGTTTATTAGGTACCTTGCATTTACAGTTATCATGATAATCCAGTAAAGTTGCTATCGTACCATGCTCCAGACAAGGAGAGTTAAAAAGGCTAGGTGTCTTCCCAGAGTCATACAGCTAGTAACCATGGAAGATGTAATTAAAACAAAATCTGTTAAGCTCCAAAGCCTGGGCTCTGAAAACTAAAATGTTTTAAGCTCTATCCACCTCCACCTAGACCAAGATGATCTGTATATAATATTTTTCTTTTTTTCCAGTCTAAATCCCTTTTTTAAAGAGAAATAATTTTTGTTTATATTTAATATATCATAATTGACAATGAGTACTATCTTTGTGTGCATTGAAGCAGTTGATATCCACATGTGATGTACACAAGGGCAGTACATTTGGACAAGAATAAAAACTTAGAGGAGAACAGCTTTCACCAACAATCTTTGTTACCAGATAACATCATGCAACTTTACCTTTTTTTTTTTTTTTTTGCATACAAGAACTGGGGTGTAGGCCAGAGGTGCACAGGGTAAGAGGATTCACCAGAGACAGAGTAGGGAGCAGAACAGGAGGATCTACTGAAACACACTGCTGAGGGGAGCAGCAGACAAGATAGGTGAGATGGTCTGCTCTGCCCGTATGTGGATTAGCTCCCTGGCCATGGATTGAACTCAGGCCATCCTGGACATAGCCCTGAGACTTAAACCTTAGGTCCCAAGGAGGCCCCCTCATGCACCATTACCTTTATCCTTTATTGTTTACATTGCATGCACTAGGAGGACCCACATTACAAAATGTAAAGGAACAAAATAAATAGCAATATTGCACAATGGGGCCTCCCTGGTGGTGCAAGGGGTTAAGATGCAAACTATGAAGTTATCTGTAGCCACTGCAGCACCCAAGTTCCATTCCCGGCCAGGGAGCTATGCACATGGCGCAGCAGACCTCTCCTGTCTTGCCCGTGGCTCCCCTCAGCAGTGTATTTCGGTCAGTTTGCCTATTCTGTTCCCCACTCTGTCTCTGGTGAATCCTCTCACCCTGCCCCCACCATGCCTCTGGCTTGGAACCCAGTTCTTGTATGCATAAATAAATAAATCTTTAAAAAAATATTGTGCAATGTTCCTGGCATATGAAGCAACAGTACACATTGTGTTCAGTGTATTTGTTGCCTAAGGATAATTACTGTTAAATGCATTTTTCTGTTAACATCTATCACAGATCAAGAGCAGATTCTGATATAGAGAACTGGTAAAAGGTGGTGGTGCCTTTTATTTCATTACTATTTGAAGATCCTTATGTTGTCTATCCATTTTTTTTTAATACTCCTATAAAACTTATAAAGTATTTCATTCAACTTTGATTAGTTACTATATTATGCAATACATAGACTTGACCCCTGCTTATGTACGAAATGCAAACTTAGCTAACCACAAGCTCCTTCAGGGCAGACACCATATACAGTTTCTACATCTTTTTTTATCAGTTGATTAACTTTTTTTGTTCTTTAAAACTGCTTTTTTAAAAAAAATCACAAAATATATATTCCTTGTAAAAAGTCAACTCATAAAAAAAGGTATAAAGATCAAGTAGAAATCCTTACTTTTCCCTTCCCCTAACTACAAAGCTAATATCTAAATACTTGAATTTGCTATGCAGGCTTTCAGAGTTTGGCTAGATATATGCAAAATGTTTAAATTTTAAAAGTTCAGATTGTACTACAATACTGAATTGGAACTTTTTATTTTATTTTATTTTTTAAGAGATTTATTTATTTATACATACAAGAGCTGGGGTATAGACCAGAGGTGTGGGGGATGAGAGGATTCACCAGAGACAGAGCAGGGAGCAGAACAGGCAGATCTACTGAGATGCACTGCTTAGGGGAGCAGCAGGCAAGAAGGAGATGTCAGCTGTACCATGTGGGTTAGCTCCCTGGCCTGGGATAGAACTCAGTGCTGCAGTGGCTGGTGATAGCTTGATAGCACTGAGACTTCAACCCCTGCGCCACCAGGGAGGTCCTGGAACTTTTTTTTAACTCCACAATTATCAGCAGAAAGAATTCTGACAATACAGATACAGATCTTCAAAATATTTTTTATCAGCTTCATACTGTTCTATTTTATGGATAACTTATAATTTATTCAACCAGTTTCCTACTGGTAGACATTTATATATATTGTGTCCAATGTTTTGCTGTTACAGCTTAGTGAGCAGTCCAGCAACAGGTCCTTTGCTATTTAATTGCATATAAAGAGGAACCTTTGCATTAAAGGCATTAAAGTTTCACTCAGTGATTCCACGTGCCTTGGTGGATACTAGGGGTGCTAGAAAGGTGGTGAGGCACTGGTGCTTCCTACCTCTGCTCCAAAAACAGTATCTAGCCACTCCTATCCCACTCACAGGGTACAGCTATGATCTTAGGAAGTTTAGCTTGCAGGACAGGGTGGTCAACCGTGTCTCCAAGCTTCACTGTGTTCCCCCTTCACACTATCTTTCTCTTCAAACTTGGCATCAGTCCTGGCTTCATTCCCAAACCAACCAGAAGCAGGAGATGCTCAGGGAGTTCTGGCTGTGTTCTCTGGTTCCACTGGGGACTAAGCCCAGTAGGCTCACTGTCGAGTCTAGTGCCCCATTGGTTTAGGAAATATTTATTTATTTATTTTTCTTTTCTTTTTTTTTTTTTTTAAGATTTATTTATACAAGAACCGGGGTATAGTCAGAGGCACAGGAGGGTGAGAGAATTCACCAGAGAGAGAACGGGGAGCAGAACAGGCAGATGAACCAAAGACACTGCTGAGGGGAGCCAGCGGGCGGGAGAGGAGAGGTCTGCCGTGCCACGTGGGTATCTCCCCGGCCGGCCGGGAATTGAACCCATGCTGCAGAGGCTGCGGACAGCCTCACAGCGTGGCGTTCAACCCACTGCGCCACCGGTGAGGCCCTTAGGAAATATTTAGACTCATGAGAGCAGAATCTCCAAGTGAATGGGAAGAAGGAACAGTAAGTACATATTTCATTGTGAAAAAGGAATACAAAAAGGTTAAGGATTCAGAGCACTTTTAGGAAGGGTTAATGGCATTGGGCCTGTATAATTTAAATTACATACCAAGGAAGACAAAAAGAAATCCGATGGTCAAATACTCAAGTTATTCTAAGGGAGGGTGGGCCTAGAACAGACAGATGGCTTGGATTGACAGTGAAGGGTACAAAAACAGGCAGAGGAATTCCTTTTCTTTTACTACTTTCTGAATGTTCATCAAATGTTAGTGAACTTCAGGAGCTGGTGAAATTGTGGATTCCTGGGTCCCACCCGCAAAGCTCTCACTCTGTCCTACTCACACAGTCCTACTGTCCTACCCACTTGAGGGTTGGCCTCGAGTATAAGCATTTCATACACTCTCCAGGCAACTGATATGCTTGGTCTGAAGATCAAATCTTGAAAATTCTGCTGTTTTGTGATTTGCCAGGTATGTCACTTGTCATTCACAAGTTGAACGATATATGAGATTTCTGAGAAGAAAAGCAGCTAAATTGCTTTGTTTACTTCTAACCTTTCCTTCTAGAAAAGGTGGGAAGGATGAAAGACTGAGGACTAACGAGTTGCTTTTCTTAGTACACCTCCTGACATTTACTCAGAATGTTAAACCATGATTGACTCTGGGAAAAAGGAAGGCCCAGGTGGTATGTGTTGCCTCTGCAGGTAGTTGCTGGCCCAGGCAGGAAGGCTTGGCAGTCAATCACTTAAAATGCTAAAGGGGGCAAACGGGAACATCTCTGGGTTCAAGAAATAGTGAAGCATTTTATACAGAAGACTTAATTGGTCTCTCTCTTGCAAAAAAACAAACAAACAAACAAACAAACAAAAACAGCAGCAACAAAAAGCAATCACTCGATTTCTCTTTTCCAGGAAAAGAAATGGGTAAAGTTAGCAAAAACAGAAAAGGAAAACTTAGTATTTGTGAGATGTTGGCATTGTGGCTCTTACGTAGGTATTTTAGTGGAAACAGCTAACAAGTCAATGTTCCTGGGAAAATGAACCCACCCCACCAGAGAGGAGGGAAGAAGTCAGAAAAGCTGGCGCTCTCCAGCCTGTCCCTCTCCAGGGCCCCATGCAGTCAAAACCTGGCTGTGTGTGGGCTGCAGGGAGGGCAGTTTTGCATATGCAGTGGAGAAAAGCTGGACAAAGGGTGCGTGGAGGACTGTGTCTTTCTTTTTGCAGGTTTATATAGATTTAATCTTCATTCTAGGAAGAATTTCCAATTAAGTTGGAAGAGAGAAGATATCATCATGCAATCTTTGGGTGTCAGCATTCAGAATGCTGGGAGTAGCACCAAGCTGGGGAGTCAGCCTCCCATGTCCCTGCTCTGACTGCGGTCATGAACTCATTTGCCTGGGAGGAGACACAATAGCTCCTAGATGTATGACACTAGGGGATTAGATTTACTGACCTTCGAGGTCTAATCTAATGAGATTAGAAGTTTAGTGAAATGTTTTTGTGGGCATTCCAAAAGCATGAGTCAAATTGAATTCTCTAACAAATGAATTAAATGAGAGTGTGTAGGGATGCATGGTTGTTACCTGTCATGTCTCAGTATAGGGGTGGGCAACACACTTGTCAGAAGCCATCCAAACTCAGCCAGGGTGTGCAGCAGAGGGCCATAATCTGTTTTGATTTCACAGCCCTGTGTGAATAAGCATAAGAGCTCATAGTCTAATGAAAAAGACAACCAGCTACATAGCAATTATAATGAAGGGTGATGGGAGTTCACTCTCCTTTCAGTAGAATTTCACTGGGGCACGCTCTTCCTGGGCTTTACTTTCTACTACCTGTGCCTTCTAACCACTGAACCAATTTCAATGGTTCAATCTGGGGATCAGAGTGGAGAGAGGTTTGCATCTAGTTCTTCATACTTGACCCTTCCTTTGGTCTTGCTTGAGAATCACGCTCTAATGTTTGGAAGACTGAGACTTTGTATATTTTTAAAAAGCTCCGAAGGTGATTTGGAGCCAAGAAGTTTATAGACCTCTTTTTCAGAAACAATGGTCAGGGGCTGGAAAGTAAGGGCATGAGAGGGAGTGAGGATTGGGAAAGATAAGAGGAGCTTGGATGAAGACTCTTTTTACACTTTTTCCCTATTTGGAATGAATTTTCACTCAGATAATTCTTCCTCCAAATCCTTTTCTCTTCCTCTATGGAATTTCTGATTTCTTTGAAAATGAACTAAGTCTCTCTAACCTTTGTAGGCCCACAAAGCAAAGGTGTCTGTGAAAGAGTTTGTCCGCAAGGGCCTCATACACACAACACAATATACCTGAATTCAGTCTGTCCACCTCAAGGGCAGTCCATTCGGTGACATCTGAATTCAGAGTGCACAACATCAGCAAAAATGTCACCTCTGATTAGCAAGGACAATGCTGTGTGTACATATTGGCCTGGCGAGAGAGAGAACACCTTTTGGATATTTTTGCCTTTGATAGTCAATTCACAAGGTAAAAAAAAAGAGTCAGTCACATTGGTTGCTTGGACGTAAAACACTGGTTATTGACTGAATTTTTTTTTACTTTCAGCAGTTGGCATGGAGCTGTGTAGAGAATTTCAAAGGGGACTTTGTTTAGGATTAGAATATCAGATCTTTGGGACTCTACTGCAACTTATGTATGGATAATCATTTTGCTTTCATAATGAAGTTGAACAGTGAGTAAAGCATACCAGCTTTTCACAAATCTGAACAAAGTTTGTCATTTTGATGAAATTCTGAACGCTGCACAAATGTGTTCTGCACAAATGTGTTCTAAGGATACTGCATGTGTTAGGTAAAAAAGATTTTTAACATGTAAAACTGAGTATGAAAGCAAAGCTAAATTGTCAGAAAACTGGTTTACCTCAATAACAGTCCATTGTTCTACTACGATGGCATCATTTCCTTTCTTACTAGAACCTGGAATTCCAGAACCCTCTTCTTCATAGATAAATAATCCTTCCAAAGATTTAGGCAAATGGTCCCCTGTGCAGAAAAGGACACAGTTAAAAAGAGCTGTAAACACTAAATGTCTCTTAAGATCATCTAAGTTCTCAAATAACCCTTGTAGGGAGCTGGAATAAAAAATGCATCAGTTAATAAACACCCTAAAAATAAATAAATACTAGTTTATTTTATTTATTTATAAAAACTAGATTTTATTTATTTATCCCCTTCCTTCTTTCTGAATGTTAACTTTTTTGGACAGTATTCAAACTATAAACATGAAAATTATAATAACACAAATGCAATAAAATAATATGATACACTGAGAAGCAAATGGATTTCCTGCCTAAAAAAAATCTGGAAGTGGCCTTCATTGTGAAATAAAATTTTGGTTTCTGATCTATATGTTATATGCATGTTAATCACTAAGAGAAACAACCACAAAAAAGTTAATAACAGAAATTACAGATGTAATCTTAAAATCTAATGAGAGGTAAGATTACTTTAGAAATATAAGCAAAAAATAATTCTTTAACTTAATAATGTTTTAAAAAAGAATAGCAACAGCAAGATCTAAACAGAAGTCATTGTCAAAAGAATTCCTGCTGGGAAGGAAGTTTTAAGGGAGAACCTTTCTGACTTTTTCTTGAATAGTTGACAACAACCAGCTGGCCCAAACAAAACTGATTTTATGGAAGTACTTTTGTCTCCTGTTTTGTATGGAGACGATTTTCTCATGGTCATGTGCTGGTTAAACAGTTTGGTTTTATATAGCACAAAATCACATCAAGGTTGATAGTTATCTGTCAACCTATAGACAGTCATAAAGGCCTACAAAATTTTCAAATGAGTTATTAAGCTAAAATGTAAAAAAGACAAGAGTAATTTCAGTGTAATTTTCAGCTTTAATTTTTATTAGCAGGTTGTAAGCATTAAGAGAAAATAATTATTATTTTCACATTATATACAGGGCAGAATATCATGAAGAATTTTATATTGTTCAGAGCAGTTTCGAAGAATCCAGTAAAGTTTACTGTATTATTTGGAATTTGTTTTCTAATTATAGTATATGTTCCACTTAATTTAATTGTACTTGTCCACTATCACATCAAAGTGACTAGTGGAAGGAATCTGGGCCTCCCTGGTGGCACAAGGGTTAAGATGCAACCTTTGAAGTTATCCGCAGCCACTGCAGCATGAATTTGATTCCCAGCCAGGGAGCTACCCACATGGCACAGCAGACCTCTCCTGACTGGCCTGCTGCTCCACTCAGCAGTGTATTTCAGTCAGTCTGCCTGTTCTGTTCCTCGCTCTGACTGGTGAATCCTCTCACCTCCCACACCTCTGGCCTGTACTTGTATGCATTTAAAAAAAAAAAAGTGACTAGTGGAATCAAATCTTTCTGATAATCAAATCAGGGCCTCAACAGATAATCTTCAAATTGTACATGCCCCAAGTCCTTTTAAAAATCAGGGAATAAATTTTAGAAATGATT
>NW_023602029.1:0-40270 GCF_014898055.3 Talpa occidentalis
GCAGGAATTTCCTGCATAGTTCCAATCAGTGCACATTCTTGAGCCAAATACCCAACAGGCTTTTGAAGGATTTCAAAGGCAGCATGACTAATGTAATGTTTTGATTGGGAAGCGAGGAGAGAGTTCTCAGCAACCCACTCTTCTTAATTACATGAATCAAACACCTCCTCGAGGGTAGCCAGGGAGCCTGTGTCAGCCTTTGGTTCCCAGCCCTCCTATCCTGCCCACTGACCAGCACAGAGAGGCCAGTGCCTGTCAAATGAGTAAGCACAGGAGCTACAAGTCCACCTGCTTGGGACAGCAGAGATTTTATGTGTGATTCTATAGTGCTGATTCTTAATTTCTGCTCCTGGTCCCAGATTCCTTATGTAAATCTTTCAACTATTGTTCACCTCGAAATTTCAATGTGCTTCGAATGACGGATCAGCTCGGGAGGTGCCAGGCTTGCCCATTGAAGCCCCATTCAAGTTCAGGGGTGGGGGAGGGGTAAAAGAAGGGGATTTCAAACTTGAAAAGCCAGTAATATTGTAAAAGCCAAGGGTGTTGAGGTCCAGGGTCCAACAACATCACAGGGCACAGCACTCCAGTGCCCATTTCCTTCCCTCCCCCAGCCAGCCCTTCCTCCTCCTTGCCCCCAATCACCACAATTTCCCTTCCACAAATCAGCCTTTGCCAAGTACTTCCATGCATGCTGTTTGGTTCTTGGTCGATCTGTATAACTGAGACCTTCCCCAATCTCTTCCTCCTACCCCAAGACAGCTGTGTTTCCAAATGTCTTCCAGATTGACCTCTGCCAGGAACCAGGACATCTATAGGCAGAACTAGCCCCTTTCTAGTACAACCCTCACCCACCCCTCCAACACTCTCTCTCCACCTAAATTACCATTACCTGAATGCCTACTATGTGCCAGGGGAAGGGAACTAATAGCTTCACTGAGCACCTCTCCAGGTTGTTGTTTTGTCTCCTTGCACCCTGTTTCATCCTGCTCTGCAGACATCATAATTATTCCCATTTTCCCAGCGAGTCTCCAGAGGCTGAGGGAGGCTGACGGCTGCTCAAGGGCCCACTCTAAGTGGTATCAGCCCTCACCGGCTCTGGGCTATCTACTGCACCCTCAGACCCCTCCTCACCTGTCCAAAATCTGCCCATCACACCCTATATGAATGAGTATACCCTCTGCATTAGCCAGAAGCCCAGGGAAAAAAGAAATGACACTCAAAGGGGTCATTCATGAAGGAATGGGCAGGGTAATAGGGGCCGCCTGCAGGGATGGTTTGGGCAGGTCCCCAGAGCTTGTGACAGCAGGAACCATCACCACCCCAGACCTAAAAGGGGGAGCAGAGTGGGAAGTGACCAGAACCCAGAGCCAGAACTGGACACAAGACTGTGGTAAGGGCCTTGGGACTTTATGTGAGTAGAGGCAGCCAGCTCCGGACACTGGGGGGAAGAGGCTTGCTCTCCCCCGATCTCCCTCTCTCTGATCTCCTGTAGATTCTCATCTTTGATCAAAACCAACAGGAAGCCATAGGGCAAGGGGTCCAGATATGTTCCAAAAAGATCCACCTCCCTAGACAAAAAGCAAGTGAAAACTCTGTATCCGTAACACAAAGGACATGTGAAGTCCCACCCACAACTGAATGGCTGCAGGCAGTGTCCACTGCATCAGTCCTCCTCTGAGTTCTCTGATCCCCAAAATCCCTTTTGTAACCACAGCTTTTTCCATAGACCCCTCTCCCTCTGTCAGGGACGGTCTCTTTGCCTTGAGGGTGAATCAAGCCTCATTTCTTTGAGGTCTGAGTCTTTGGTGGCATTTATATTGCATTGCCCAGTGGGCTGGGCCAGGACTTTGCGTGACAAGCACAATCTTCCATCTCACCCCCACATGATGTGTAGAAGCAACCCAATTCACCATGGCACCTGGACCATCTCCTCATGCCCCTTCTTTGCCTCCTTGCTGAGCTATATCAAGAACCTCAAACATCCATAAGACATTTTAGCTGTAACCCAGAAAAAGTAAGAGGAACCTCTTCTTAGGGAGGCACAGGATCATTTACATGAATTACTCCCCATTAAGTCTCAGCACATCCTTGTGAGGTGACTGCCCCTATCCCAGTCAATAGATGGGAAAACAGGTTCAGAGCAATGGATTCACTTTTCCAGTGAGACCCAGCACTGATATTCAGGCCTAGGACATTTCTGAAGTGTGGCTCTTTCGTGGCCCCCACTGTCACCTTCTAACTGTATCTGCCACAGTAACCCTATGAGTTAAATGCCCCTGCCTGGACAGACACACAGACAGACAATCTTTTGGACTGCTAGGCCCCCTCCCTCAGCAGGACCCAAATACCGCAGAACATGCAGGAGTAAAATGTTCTCTTCATCTTCTGCTTAGGACCTGCCAGGATCCCTTGTCTGGATCAGCCAGCTCAGGAATCACCTCAAGAGGCCTCCACCCCAGCCTGTGCCAGGAGGCCGAGCCTGATAAACAGCAGCCACCTTCAGGGAAGGAGGAGCAATCGAAGATGGAGCCTTCACGATAAATCACCTGCACAGAAGCCCAAAGCCTTTCCCATGCCCCTTCAAATTAAAAGAGTTCCCTCTCCTAATATATTAATTAAAATGAAATATTAATAGCTGACCTTTATTATTTATGGGCTGTTTGGGGAGAATAAAATATTGAGATCCAAAGAGGAATCAATTTCAAGGAAAACTCCCTCTCCAGAGCAAGGCTTGATTCGTGCCACATAATAAAGAGATAAGCTTATCAGCTGCATCAGTTCAGAGACTTCTGCTGTAAATGTTGATTCTGAACCAATAAGAAGATTAGAAGCACTGTCATAAATATCTCTCCAGGATGTAAATTATTCAAAGCCCTTCGTGGGCAGACACAGGATCTCATGCCTCAGTGAGCCCTGTTCTATGCAACACATTTCATTTATTAAAGCTGGAGAGGGCCTCTGTTGATAAAGCCCCTAAATAAATGATAACCTTCATCTCCTGCTTCCAAATTATTTCCACGATTAGAATGTGAAATGTTCGTGCCAGAGGTGTCAAAAGGGCTGCCTTTGTGAGTGAAGGGTATGTCTTCATTGGGAAGCTCGGCGCCCCAGGGCAGCCAGCCCCCATTCGGAGCAGGGCAATGGAGGCAAAGAAGCAAGCTCCAAAGGCTCATCTTTATAACGTCTGAGCAGCCGGATAAAATGGGATAATGTCATAAAGGGATTGAAGTCCACAACTTCTTTGCCACTCATTCTCAGTATGACCTTGACCTCTGGTGTGTTATTCAATTTCTCTAAGAATCTCTGGTAAATGGAGGTAAAGAGTGTATATGTACACCCATCAGACACTCAGTCTCACAGGAGGCTCTCAGTCAATATCCCTACCCTGATCACCAGTCATGGCGGACACCCCAGGAGGGACACAGTTTCTCAGCAACTCAAGGTCTCCTGCAGCATCATGGAGTATGCCAGGCAGTTCTGCCCCAGAAGGCACTACAGCAGGGTCACACTGTATTTATCTCTGGCCTTCATTATATAAAAACCAGATAAACCCTACCCATCCTTTAAGTCCCTAATTCAAATGCCACCTCCTTGAAGCATTCTGTGATTTCCTCACTTAGATTCTGTCTCTTCTTTTCATCCTTCCTGAAACACTATGGAGTGCCCATCCTACACCAACTACTGCTGTGTGTAATCTTGGGTAATCTTCTTTACACCATGGCAAGGCAAGTCCGTTTGCCATATTTTAAAGACATAGGGTGGGGTGGGGGTTAAATGTCTTAATCAAAATCACACATTGAGAAAGAGATGGGACTGGGATCTGAACCCTGTTTGACCTGGCTCCCAAGTCCACGCTCTTTCCTTTTATTTCCACTAATCGCCCTGCTGCAGGGCCTTGGCACAGTACTTCCAATCTGGAAAATTTCATCAAAAAGATTGAGGATTCTGTGTTTCACTGGAAAAAGGCCTCAGTGAGCCCTGAGGCTCACTGCAGCACTGTACTGCAAATCTCACAAGCCCTGTGGGAGCTTATCACAGACACTACAGCTCCATCTGCCTGGCTCCCTGCTGAACCAGCCCCCGACAGTCAGGGTATCCCCAGAATCCATAGACAGGTCTCCTCCATCTCAGACCCAGGATGACAATGCAAGCTCACCTCCATTTCTCCTGCTTCTCCAGTCACCATTCTGTTCCTCAGTTTCTTCATCTGTCAAATAGGCAGAATCACAGGTAGCTGCAGGCAGCAGCTGTGAAGAACAATAGAGTGTGAATGCAGAATGTTTTGAACAAGGCCAGCACATAGATTGGGCTCAAAGACAGCAGCTACCTTGCCATTTTCTTAGAATTTTCTGTCTGCTTCATTCTGATTCCGATGCCACACCCCCCACTTCATACCAAGCCCTGCACCTCCACTCAGCACAAAGCCTGGCATAGAGCAGATGGTCAGCACATTTGAGAATTGCCAGTAAATCTTTCCTGTGCTCCAAAGCCAGGTGCTAACCTGTGATGGGCGCAGCTGCATAAGTGTGCAGGGGGCCCAGGCCCTGGCATCAGAGAGGTGGGGGCTGAATTTGCCTGTGACACCTCCCAATGGACTAGTGGATGGTCTTGGTCCCCCCACTCAGTCCTCCCTGAGCCTCCGCCTCACACCTGGAGTGAGGGCTTGCAGCTGATGAAGTGGGGGATGAGTGATAGTGAGGTGGTGATTTGCGTAGGTGCTAGTGTTCGTCTTTCTCTCTTGCTCTCTATTGATATGGTGTGGTGTGAGCTGCCAGACTGCTGCTGCACGATTGAAAGAGAACATCTACGAAGTGGTCAGCACATACAGGGACACCTCAATGCTCATTTCCCTCCACCCTCTCCCCACCTTATCTTTCACACGCCCTCTTGTTCTCCAACTTGCTGCCTACTGCATCCTCTGCCGTGAGCGTCAGCAGAGAAGCACCATATTCCACTGCATGCCTGCCTTTCTGTGTCAGAGGTGCCTCGTGTTGACCCCGAATCCTCTCAGGGGACAGGAGGGAGGTCATCAATGCCCCAGAAGCAAAGACCAGAGCCCACCTCACACTGAGTGACTGTGGCTGCTTAGATATGGCCCACAAAGGTCCATGGAGTGAATTTTTAAAAATATTTATTTAATTTATTTATGCATACAAGAGCTGGGGTACAGGCCAGAGGTGCAGGGGGTGAAAGGATTCACCAGGGACAGCGTGGGGAACAGAACAGGCAGATTGACTGAAATACACTGCTGAGGGGAGCAGTGGGAGAGACAGGAGGGGTCTGCTACACCATGTGGGTAGCTATCTGGCCGGGGATCGAACTCATTCTCCAGTGGCTTCACAGTGCTAAGACAGACAGACACACACACACACACACACACACACACACACACCACACACGCACGAAAGAACCACCCCCATGTGCAAGGAGATCTCCTTGCAATTCATCATAAAGTGTGGGCACTCTGCACACCTACCACCCAGCATGCACACGCCATCTGATCAATTTTGCTCCCAAGCAATCCTGCCTTGTCAAGAGCTGACAATCAGACATGCAAAACAAGTGCTCTGTATGAATTTTACAAAAGTATCACTTTGGGAAAACAGAAACCAAAACAAATTGAGAAATCATATAAATAATTACTCTAAACTTCAACTCTAACATGAAAAAGGAAGGCACACAAGCAGAAATCCTAATTAATATGACTGTTTAATTACAGGGGCACAAATTAATAAACCAGAATTACTCCAGACTTCCAGCAGGCAGCCCGTCTCTGCATGCCATCTCCAAAGTGTGGGCACTGGGGCTGGGGGCAAGGAGGGCTTAACTTGCCTTTGCCAGGTGCCTGGCCAGAGCAGCTCAGGGGAGGGGAAGGTGCCAGAGGAT
The DNA here is from genome assembly GCF_014898055.3 of Talpa occidentalis. Lineage (NCBI taxonomy): Eukaryota > Metazoa > Chordata > Mammalia > Eulipotyphla > Talpidae > Talpa > Talpa occidentalis. The sequence goes on from NW_023602029.1 coordinate 5,887, forward strand.
CCGTCCTCCCAGTTCCACCTCTCTGCTCAGACACATTGCGCCCTCATCGACACCAGCAGGTGCAAGCTCCCATCCAGGCATATTCTCTAATCAGGAAATCATTCCTCGTGATTTCCTTAGCCAGCCAGGACATGCTAAGGATGCCTTGGGACCCAAAACACCCCGGGATGGCATTTATTAAGTAGCCAGGAAATGCCAGGTCCTCTTAGCTTCCTCACAAGCTCTCTGGATTTGTCTCTCCCTTCTCTCCCTCTTCCTCACCAGTCACCATTTGCTTTGCTTCTGGGTTGCCCCATCTAATGGTTTTGAAAAGTATATCCCTTGTCTGATTGTCAGTTCTTGGTAAGAGAGAACTAGGGTGGGAGCAAAATGCAAACCGGATTCAGAGAGCTGATATCATTCACATGGAAGTGTCATCCCATTATATTGCTTTGAAAACAGAGGCTACAAAGGTCAGCCAATCTCCTGCCAAGCCACACAAATGGAAGGTTCTAGATTCAGAGTTCTTAGCATCGATGTTCAAAGTCAGTGCATTTTTCATCACAACAAGCTTCTTTCTAGAAGTCAACAATGCTACTTACTACCTCTGCAATTCACAGCTAGAACCTCATCTGATCACCTTCTCATTCAGTAACATCAGTTGTGTGCCACCTCCATGCCAGCTCTGACTGCAATTTGGGAACACAATGGTGGGAGACACACTGAGCCAGCGCCCACTAGGAACTGACTTGGGCAGCAAGAGAGAACGACATAAAAAAAATACTCAGAGAGGGCCTCCCCAGTGGCGCAGCAGTTGAGGGCTGGGTTGCGAAGCTGCCTGCGGCCTCTGCGGCGCAGGTTCGATCCCCGGCTGCTCCCCGGCCACTGGAGGAGGGTCCCACATGGCGCGCAGACCTCTCCTGCGCCCGCTGCTCCCTCAGCAGTGTACTTCGGTCCTTCTGCCTGCTCTGCTCCCCGCTCTGGCTCTGGTGAATGCTCTCACCCTCCCGCGCTTCTGACTGTACCCAGTGCATGTATAAACAAAAAACAAACAAACAAATAAATAAATAAAATATGCCTCTATTAAAAAAAAAAAATACTCAGAGAGATAAATGCATTCCTTTGCCTTTGATCAGGGCTACCCAGAAGCAAGAGCCAGGTTAAGAACTTGTTGAGTGAGGTTTGAGTGGTGAGCAAAGGCTTCCCAAAGAAGTAATGGTTGACACACTGTGAAAGATGAGTGTCAGTCATTGTACATCATACAGAGACGTGAATATGTGAATACAGAAGACTTTTCTGTCCTTACTCTATTTTCTTGCCACACATCTCCCCTAACCTGCTCCAGCCTATCTTGGCCCCTGTCCTTCCACCACACCCTGGGATTTAATGTCATAGATTTCAAGGACATTTGTAATATTCAATTTACTTGAGTTTTCACGCATTTCTGGCAGAGCTGGTCACACCTTTCTTTCCCTTGTCTTTTGAGATAGAGATTTTACTGGCTTTCCTCTTGCCTCTCTGTATTCTCCTTGAAAATTGTCTCACTTCAGTGTTTTCCTCTAAGTGTTCTTCAAGAATTGATCTTGGACATGTCTCTCTCTTATTTCATATCTTTCTTGGACAACCTTGTGCACACCACAGCATTATTTACACACTACTGTGGTGATTCTTGAATTTGATCTCTAGCCTAGATGTTCCTCTGGGATTCTAGATGTGTATTTCCAAATTGTGTGCTGACAGCTGCTCTTGGGTGTCTCAAAGGCAACTCAAACTTGGGATGATCATACCCGCTTTTGTCTTATGACCTTGACTCTACCTCAGCACCATCTATCCAATCTGCAAGCCAGATCCTTAATTAACATCCACGATTTTTTCCTCCTTGCCTCATGTGATAGATTGAACAGTAATAGCATCCAAAGATGGCCAGTTCCTAACCCTGCAACCTGTGAAGGTCACCTTATTGGAAAAATGAATGTTGAAGATATGATTCAATCAAGGAAACAAATTCCTTAAAACTCAAGATAGAGAGATTATCCTGGACTATCAGTTTAGTCCCTAGCAGAGGGAAGCAGAGGGGGGATGTGATGGAAAGGAGGGAAGAAGAGCAGGCCAAGTGATGGAAGGGGAGACTGGAGCAATGCAGCCACAAGTCAAGCAATGCCAGCAGCCACAAGAATAGATTCTCCCTTCCACATCCAGAAGGAACCAGCCCTGCCAACACTTTGATTGTTAGCCCTGTAAGACTCCTTTCTGACTGCTGGCCACAAGACTGTTAGAGTCTTAAAGTCATTTGAAGTCATTTGTTACAGCACCAATAGGAAACTAATACACCCAGTACGTATGCCACCAAGTCTTCTTATTTTGCTACTCCAATAATTTCCAGATGTACCTACTTTTCCCCAAAGCCACAGCCCCTCCCCTGATCATCTCTCAATAGCAAAGGTCATATCCTCTATCTTCTCATGGCTCCTAGGGTAGAAAGCAAAATCACTGGCTTGGTCCACATAAACTTGCTTGCCCTGCTCCCTGCCCTCCTTCCCAAGCTAACCTTGCACTTCAGACCCTCACTGACCTTTCCGTTGGTGGCAAGCACTAGTGCCCTATCTACCACAAGGCCTTTGCATTCCATTCTTCTTTATAACTGTAACAGCATCATATTCTTTCTAATTTCCAAGACTGAGCTTATTAACACATAACTATTATAATTTTACATTATTTTGTAGGATTTCATGGTTAATATCTAACTCCACCCCACAGCCAATGATCCTCAGCAAATAGGGAGAAAGAAAGGTCATGGCTGACTTTGTCCTCCACTGTATTCTCAGCATGTAGCATAATGCCTGGCACTGAGCAAGTGCCCTACAGAGACTCCCATAGCCCAGGGAGTGTCCATGAGGAGCGGGTCAGTGGTCCCAGGACTTGGTTTGCCCCAACCCTTCTAGCCATGCATGTAGAGAAAGAAGCATATCATGAGGAGGACTCGGCTGCACTCAACAATGGCCAAGGAAACTCCAGTGTGAGGGCTTCACCTTCCTCAGTGCCACCCCCAAAGGACAGGTGCTGGCAGGACTCTTGTTCATCTGGAGTCCTCAGGAGAGGATGTCTGGAGATTTTCTTTGCCACTTCACCTAATCCCTCTCCTATTCTAGCCCTGTGAAGCTCCTTGGCCATTTTCCCTTGGGTTTCTTTGATGAAAGCTCTTTGGAAATTGTCTAATATTAGGCCAAAGTCATCAAATAGCTCCCTGCTCCCTGGGGTTCACCTGAAGGCACATTCTACACCATTTGAGGTTGGAGATGGCTTTTCATCAGCCAAAGAAGCCTCTCTATCAAGTTCACATACCAAAAGTACTTCCACATAGGAAAGTTTGTTTTCTTTTTATTAATTTTTGCATAGAAGAACTGGGGTGTAGGCCAGAGGTATAGGGAGTGAGAGGATTCACCAGAGACAGAGTTGGGAGCAGAACAGGTAGATGTACTGAAATACACTGTTGAGGGGGGCAGTGGGCAGACAGGAGAGGTCTGCTGCGCCGTGTGGGTCAGCTCCCTGGCCAGGGATCGAACTCAGGTCATAGATGTGATAGCCCTGAGACTTAACCCCTAGGCCATTAGGGAGGCCCCTGCATAGGAAAGTGTTAATGACAGATTTGGGGGACTACAAAGAAAACTTTTGTAAGCCACTGTTATTATGTCATTTGCATTATATTTTATAGTTTTCAAAAGATGTGTTTTTTTTTTTTTCACTTGTTTCTCATGTAAATTCAGCAGGCTAGAAGGAGATTATTAACTCCAGTGGACAGATGAGAAAATGACTCAAGGACCTTAAGTAACCTGTCTCAAATCACATGTCTAGTATAGGACGGAGTCTGAACTCAAGTTTAGGACATTGGACTTGATATAAGCTAAGGTGGTTTCAACTAATTTGATCTATTCATTAAGGAGCAGGGTTTCAGTGAACACTTAGGTTTCTTACACATGGGAAGAAAATACTACGCTATTTTAACACCAGTTTCCTCTAGATGGCAAGATTAGGAGCAAATTTATTATCTTCTTTGTGTTTCTCTGCAACTTCCACAATGTGCATGCATTAATTTATATGTCAAAAGCATTAGAAAATGGGTATGAATTTTATATAAGTCACAGAAATAATGGAAAAACAGAGAAAGTGTTCTACTCATGGGGGGCAGAGGTGACTGATTATTTGAAACTGGCTCTGAGCTTTGAATAAAACCAGATGTCATTCAGTAAGGAGGTGGCCAGTGATGTCATACCAGCTGCTCCAGCAGCATCAGAGAGTTGTTAATCACCTCTCAGAGGAGCCTTGAGTCTCTTACTCTTTCTCAGCCTCAGTTTAGCTCCCTGTAAAACGCAGGAAATACACCCACCTGTACTGGTCAGCGTGCTTGATTACAAGTGGCAGAAATACAGCTTAAACTTAGAGACAAAATGAAATCACTGAATGGCATAAATGATTGCAGTCGTGACTCTGATCCATCAATGGGCTCTGCCTTCTTCCTAATGTTCAAACAAACTCTTCCTGTGGGACTGGTAAGAGGACACCAGCATGATTGCTCATACCCTGCCTGGTTAGCAAAACTGGTGGTGTGACAAGGTAGTCCCCAGGAAAAGGAGAGGGTCCAGGTTCCCTGCTCGCCCCCCACCCCCAGGAAGGGTGGAGCTGGGCAGTGAGGAAAAGGAAGAAACAAGGGAGAGATGGAGAAAGAAGGCCTGCAGGAGGCACATGGAGCAGAGAGACATGAGAAGAAGCTGTGCTTGCTTCTCGGCCTTGAACTTGTATCAGGGACTTGGGGGACATGGAAGGAGACACTTGCAAGACACAGAGATGTGGGTGAGAGACCAGTGGGGAGGGGACTGAAAACAGCAGCCTTTATCCTGACTTGAATTTCGCTCCTTTCCTTCCAGACTTGCTTGGGCCCTTCTGCCCCTTTCCTATGGGTCCCCACCAGAAGGTGCCTTAGACTCGTGACATGAATTTGGGGCTCAGCAGCCCCACTTTGGGCCAACTCTGTTTGGCTGGACATTTACCCACCAGCAGATGGTAACTTTGGGTGTTTCATGGAGAAACTTTTTATCTACATTCTTTCTCTTCTCTATATTGCACACGAATTGTATTAAAGTTCCTTTCCTTTGAAGGTCTCATGCACTATTGTTTTTTCTTGAAGCAGCAGACAGCAGAACCTATTTAGAGTAGGCATGTTTGGGGGTCCCAGAGTGCCCCTCACCCTGCCCTGTAACAAATCCTCTCTCAGAGCCCACATACCAAACAAAGGATGAACCCACACTTAAACCTATGATGCCCCCAACTCCTGCCCAGAACCAATCATGACCAAGTGACAGGACCAGCTTGCAGTGTGTTGACAGCCATGCTGGGAACCAATCACTGTCACCAAGTGATAGGAAGTTGGGTGGACCCAGCTGATACCGCATGCCCACCTCCCTGCCCAGTATCTTCCGCAGAGCGCTAGCTCTTATGTGACAAATGCTGAACAAGGCAAACTCCTAACCAAGCCAGCTGGGGTGAGAATTACCAAATGACCAGAGGGCCCAATTTATATGTACTGTTAGAAGTTTCAATTAAATAAGTTTGGCTAAATATTTCAGTACTTAGCAAGGGGGAAGAAAAACTTTAAAATCAGGTGACAAAAGGAAAAAAAAAAAGACAGTATGAAACAATGGCCAAGGTAGACAAAGGTCAGAGCACATGATTCAGAGAAAACAGGTATGTGGCCCCTCATGAGGATTCAGTGCTCTCTGAACACCGAGTCCTTCCCTGGCAGCAACTTTTATAGCTTTAAGTACTCTCTGAAAATTGGAGACAAGAAATGTAGAAGATGCTCTCCTCCCTCAAAACTTCAAATAAATTAGATATTGAACAAGACACTGAGATCCTGGCAAGAATACGCAACGACTAGGGCCTCAAGCTGTTACAAGATGATAAATTGTCAGTTTCTCTTTAATAAAATTGGGTCTCATCACCATCTCCTATCAGGGATTTGATAGCTTTTGTTTTTAACCTGTGAAGATCAAAATCAATTCCCAATGAGAGTTGGGAGCTCAAAACCATGCAGCTGCAAATATATCAATTACTCAATCAGTGGATCAATAGATCAGCAAGTTCATAGTGAGGGCCAATGCTTGTTGGACATCTGGGGCAGGGAAATGAATTATAAAAATATCTCCCTGCAAATGCTAGATGAGGGAAAACATGCTTTAGAACCCATAAACTCCAAATTTTTTTTTTTTAAGATTTATTTATTTATTTATACAAGCACTGGGTATAGTCAGAAGTGCGGGAGGGTGAGAGAATTCGCCACAGCAGGGAGCAGAACAGGCAGACTGACTAAATACAATGCTGAGGGGAGCAGCGGGCGCCCACAGGAGAGGTCTGCGCGCTATGTGGGACCCTTGCCCGTGGCCGGGGATCAAACCGGAGCTGCAGAGGCTGCAGGCAGCTTCGCAGCCCAGCGCTCAACCGCTGTGCCACGCCACCAGAGGAGGCCCAACTCCAAATTTTAAAGCAATAGCTACTACTCCATTTCCATCAGAATTACACTGGGCTGGAATGACCCATTATTTCACCTGTCTTGTCTTAAGGTCATGATTAGGGATAATTTTGGACCCTGGATTAGTCCACAGACTTTGCTTACACATTAGCCCTCTCAGATGTCCACACTGACAACATCATTCCTTATTTATCAACTGGACCTATGGATCCCACTGGTGCCCCTGCCCCCTTCTAGGGCATCTTATACGAGGCAGGAAAGAGGAAGAAGCCTTAGTGGAAAAAACACAAATCTCAAATTCCACCACCACCATTTTACTACTTTGGGAGTTTTGCATAAGTTATTCATCTAGCCCCTCTTAGCCCTGATCTTTAACCACCAAAGCAGAAATAAGGTGAAGTTCAGCCCTGCAAGGATTAAATGGGATCACAAATGCAGACTGACTAACGCCAGACCAGTTCACAGTTAATAGTGGTTTCTTGACATTACAATAGCCATTGATGGTACAGATGTTATTAAATTATTGATTTACGCTAAGCTTGGATTTTTTTTTAATATCCATAAAGGAGCGTATAGACATGTTTTACTCATTTGGCTTTTTCCTTCATTCAAACTTCCTCCCCCTACCATAATCCTAGTAAGTTCTACAAATTTCCACTTAAATGACAAATATCCCATTGGTTGCAGCCCAAACAAAAATTAATTGTCCCCTTGTTTGTGTGAGTTTGTTTTTCCAGATGAAACATTTCAGATTCTGTTTCCTTCTCCCTTGGCATTTTTTAACAACCAACACCATCTGAGTCAGTCACAAAAACAAGTTTTCTTAGAGCAAGGAAGTAAGAGTGTGTGAAGCAAGTGGCTCTTTTTAAAATCACAGCTCTTGATTTCAGCTAAGAAATGGCTGAAGGATTGTGATATAGAGGAGAAAATGCAACTTGGAGGTCAGAAAAGGCAGTGTCTTAATTAATCCCACATCCCTCCCTCCGCTAGGATCCTCAGACCCTGGGTATGTTACTAAACCAGTATAAAATCAGCAACTGTTCTCCTTCCTCCAAGAATGAATTTGGCATGATTTATGGATATTATTTCCTGAGATATTCCTCAAAATGACATAACATGTCTGGCAGTCATTACTACTCGCGAAGAGAGAAAATCAAAGTGATTTCCATAGGTAATTCTAGAGAAAGAGACTTAAGACAGCAAAGCCAGAGATTCAATTCCTGAGCCTACCATCAAGATCGGGGTGACCTTGAATAAGACTTCACTCCATGCTGACCAATTTTACCCTGATAATGAGTGAAATTCAGATAAAAGGATTGAATAAATATCCTTCCACCTTAGATACTTGGTCACCTCTGATATTTCGGTCTAAGACTTTCCATGTCATAAAATCGTATTGTTCTCAGCTCTCCTTGCTCAGCTGTCTCGACATCTGCTATCTTTCTTGCCTACAATAACTGGTATTCTTATAGGTTCACCTCTATCAAGGGGAGGTATCACTATTCTCATCCCCACTTAAACTCTGCTGACTTGGGTTACAAGTTCCAGAATGCCGTGACCCAGACTTCCTGAACAGGGAGTTTCTGGGAAGCAGGGGTAGAAATCAGTGGCCAGGTGGCAGGCACATGTGCTTTTCTGGCTTCCACTTTTACCCAGGGATTTGGTGGAGATTTAATTCCAGAAACACAGAATTGACCTGAACTATTTTGCTAAAATACCTACCCAACACTAACCCCTGGTCAAGGCATGAAAAAATGCTAATAGCATTGCTCTGTAACCATGGGTGGGTCCAAGACACTTGTGCCTGGTTTACATAGCTTGTCAACATTGTTCATTGACAGTGGGGACAGTGGTGATTTGCACTTTCTGACCTCCCTCCAAGGTCTTCTTGAGCCTCCACATTGGTGGGGCTCATTCAGAAGCAGCAGACAGAAGAACCCATAGATGTCGTTCATCAAGTTCAGTTGCTGGGGTAGAAGGCAGATTGCAGGGTAGGGGGCTCCCTGGTGGTCTGTGGATTAAGTTCCAGCATCATCACCACTACAGCCTGCGTTCGATCCGCAGCCAGGGAGCTGACGCAGATGGTGCGGCAGACTTCTCCTGTCTCGCCCGCTGCTCCCCTAGCAGTGTATTTCAGTAGATTCGCCTGTTCTGCTCCCCACTCTGTCTCAGGTGAATCCTCTCACACACATACCCCCACACCTCTGGCTAGCACCCCAGTTATTCTACACACACAAAAATAATTAAAGAAAGCAGGTGGAAGAAGAGTAAAGAGTGGATCTCTCTGTTGCTTCTCCAGCATCATGCTCTCTGGGCATTTCTTTCTCTCTTTCTCTACCTGTGTAGTGCTGGCCCCCTAAGCCTCTAAGAGCATAGATGCCCCCCTTCTACCCATGGCATTTCCCCTGACCCATCCCAGCACCTCACATGGAATCGTGCACATATAAGGAATCCCCAGGACCAGCGAGCAGCAGGGACATGCAGCAGCTGCTCGCTTTCCACGAGGTCGGTCCTTCTTTGCTTTTGCCAGAGGCCTTGCCAGTTGTTCAGCAGCTACAGGGACATTTTGGAAGCTGTGGGGAGAGACAGCTGAGGGGAGAGAGTGTTTGTAGGTTGATGTCTAGTCATAACAATTCTCCAAGTGCCTCCCCCCGGTGACATTAGATAAACAGAGATGGGAATCACATTTCAGTGTGACAGCTTAAAAGGCATGTCAAGAAACAATTAAAAAGATCTAGAGCAACCTGGTCCTGGGAGACTTTTGTCAGAGTAAGACCGCTTCCTGTCAGGGCCTCTGAGGGGGGTGACAGGGTCTTAAAGCCCAAGTTCAAGGCTTGGAATTCTCCAAGGTTTATCCTCCCAGACCTGGGCCTGGAGACTCAGGGAGCCAGGAGAATTTGACCCTTCGCTGCTGTTGGTGTTTGGAAAATCACAAACAGAACATCTTCCTGGCAAGCCTCTGGCCGAGCACACTACCTTCCAATCCTTGTCAAAACCCTGACTGTGAGGAAGAATATTTATAGAGTATTGCCTGAAGGGCATGCTGTCCATCACTCCTTTAGATCAGCAGTTTTTCAGATTATCTTTTTTAGAGCCCTGGAAGTCCTGGGGGTGGCCCTGAGGCTCCCTAGAAACCAGTCCCCCACCTTTACCCTAATCCAGAGAGCACCAGGTCTGATCTGTCACATGTGGGACACTGGGGCTGCATATAAAAATGGATGCTGAGGCATAACAGAACAAAAGCCATCACATTAGCCTAAATTTTATTCTGTGATCAAGCCAGATGGTGAGAAATCTGCAAGCTGGGTCATGTTCCTTTGCTCTGCAGTCCTTAGTTTCTGGTAATAAATTGCATTTCAATAGAATCCCATCAGCCCACCTTTTGGGAGCCCATTTGAAAAACAGCTTATGGCAAATCCTGAAGGGCCTCTTGAAGGGCTTCCCTTGGTGAATGCAGGGGGGCCCTTCCTCTGCGTTTTCAGGAATGTTGGTACCAGGTGGACCATGTCAGGCACACCCCCACGGACAGGGAAGTTGGCCTTGACCTTGCGAACAACAGTGCTGACTCTGGAGTCCACCTCTAGCTGCTCTCATAGATTCAAATCCCTTCCCCAAATGCCTCTGGCATTTCACATTTTGGATTGCCTTTGTGTGAACTGATGCGGCCTTTCTAAAGGATGGATAATATAAATATATAAATAAATAGAAGTAAGTGGTTCTTAAGGAAAAAGAAAGCAACTCGCTTCATTTGGTTTGTTCACCACCCCACAAATATGTCCTAATCCTATTCTCCTATAAAATACACTGGTTTTCCCATTCCTTGCTCCCAAACTCTACCGGCTATCGGGCGCGACCTTGGATGGGTGGACAGCCAAGGCATTCCCCATCATGATCCTCCAGCCCAGCCCTGCCTGCCCCTGCCTTCTATACCCTCTTATGCTCAAATACCAGTTTCCAAGTCCATATAGGCCTTCCCCATCCCAGTCTTTGGCACGCTTGGTTCCTAAGCTTAGACTCCATGGAAAATTCAAGACTGGGAGTATGTTTCCACTCCTCTGGCATGCTACCGCAGCTCCCAGAGCAGCAGGCTACCCCTTCTCCCTGTGCACCTCTGAAGTGTTAATGTCAGGACATGGCCCCATATCAACCTCCACTATTATTGGAAACAAGCCGGCTATGCCTCTTTTCCCCCCACCCCCAAGCCTCCAGTATATCCTTCTGCCCAGGGCACTGGTCACACACTCCAGACATGATGCTCAATCTGCCAGCCTGGATTCCCACCCCCACATTTCCTGTGACACCTCCAGTCCAGCTACAGACTCAGGGGCTGTCCCTCCCCATCATCTTCATTCCACTGCCACCTACAGCAACATGCAGAGCCACCTTTGCGAAGTGACAAGCCTGGGAGACACGGATGCTTCAGGAAGAAGCTTCACTGGGCCGGCACCCAGAGAAAGAAGGAACTTGCCCACAGTCAGGCCTGGGGAGGCTGCCACTTTTCTTCCTAAACTCCCCCTGCTCCCAAGGGGCCATATTTAATTCATGGCACTGCAGCTAGCACCATTGCCAGATATATTTCCTTGATGATTAAACATTAAACACACAAGTATTTCAAAGCATTTGAAATAACTCAGAACTAATGAAGGACTAATTGCTTCACTCTGTATATTCAAATAGTGATGTTATTTTTTAAAAAATGCATTCTTATGTCAACTGTTGCATCAATTAATTGCAAATTTTCCAACAGTTAGCTGTAGTGTGATTAAAGCATATGAAAATAATCTTTTAATTAGCTTTCATTTTGAAACAAATAGACAATTAAACCAAAGAAGTAAGTGTGAAAATTCTGTTGGTCTGCTTTTGGGGGGGCAGTGCTTGTACAAATAATGACTGTATCATTGGAAATTATTTCCTTGGCTGGTCTAATGGTTGTTACAGTAACTTAATCTTTTCCTTTTACTGCCCTCCCTTCCATTTCCTTCAATCCTGTACCCCTACTGCTTTCCCCAGAAGCCTAAAATATACCACTAGATGAATAACAGCCTTTTTCAAGAATGCCTTTTTCAGCAGAGCTATTCAAAGTACCAGCCAATTCTTAGTAAAAATATCATTGTACACATCACTGGTGTTTAAAAGGGAGAGAAAAAAAAAAAAAACCTGTTCTGGCCACTGAGTCATGAGCACCTTCCTGCGAAGCATGGTTAGATTCAGGGGTAGAAAAGGGGCCGAGGGCACAAGATCTAAGGAGACACACACGCCCAGTGCTGATGTGCACGTGGAGGGGCACAGAACCTTTGGCCTAGGTGTGCCTCTAAGTATCCTGACCTCTTATTGCTTGCCGCCCTCTAGCCCCAGCTCACTATGGGGAGTCACAGAGTATCTGCCATGGGCTTGGTGCTATGGGAGAGCCAGTTAACAATGAGAAAGGGACTGCAGAACCTGTTTGCTCCAAACATTCCTGTGCAATGGGTAAGGGGCATGCTCGACCTGCTAGGGAGAAGTCAAAGAGAGGGTAGCAAGGTTCTGGTCCCCCTTCTTTCTGTCAAAACACATTTGGTGGGCATCTCCCCTGGATGCAGCATCCCCTGCCACCAACAGGCAATGTTACCATGGAGGGCACATGCCTTCCATGCTGGGCAGAACAAGAGAGCTTCAGCTGGGGAAGTAGAAATGAAAGGTCACTTTCTGAGCTGAGTGACCTTGGGCTCATGGCTTAATCTCTTTGAGCTTGTGCATCATTTCATTAAGGGGAGAGAATATTTATGTCCCTGTAAGCACCAGGGAAACCACGTGAGGTGTTTCATGGTGATTAACGTAGAGCAAATTCTAGCAACGACAGCAGCTAGCATTTTATAGGGAATGTACTCTGTGCCAAGTTCCATGCCAGATACTTCATCTGCAATATACCATTTCAGCTGCACAGAGACCCATGGGCAAGGCATTGCAAACTTTACTTTGTAGGTAAGGAAACAGACTCAGAGAAATGATTGTTCCAGTTCAGACTGCTGGTAAATGGCAGAGCTGGGATTGAAACCAGGTCCATCAAATTCTGAGGTCCACACTCCTTACTATGATGCTAAAAGGAAGGGAGAACATGGGGCTCAAATTTGGGAGCATACCCATGATAAGCGTGATTCTTCAGGAAAAACCTATAGATTTCAAACCCATCATCGAATCCCTGAGAAACCATCACAAACTCAATTAACGGTGCCCAGTAGCAGCATCAGCAACAAGATGAGTGGGACTCTAATCTCCTCATGAAGGAAATGATGTATAAGTTGTGGAAAAAAATCAATTCCCATGTGATGGCACCATTGCGTCTGGATATCCGGAGACCTTGTAGTAGAACCACAGCATGTAATAGGATCACAGAACTCAGGGAGGAAGGGATCCCCCTTTCTGTGTCAGACAACCTCCCTGGCACCTGACATAAAGCAGTACAGCCCTATTCACCCCTCTCTTTCATCAGAGGACACCTTCATGATATTGCCCTGAAATCTGCCCTTCGCTTTCATGGGCTACGCAGACAGAGGCCCCGGCATGGACATTTGTGCTGCCTCTGCTCCAAGGAGACAAGGTTCCCAGTCTTCCAGCCATCCCATAGGGCATGATTTCTGTATGTGTGTCTCAACAACCCTTCCTGGAACCTCTGGGATTATGACAGTCGTGGGGTTCAATCCTAGCTCCCCACCACAGGTAACAGGCAAATCCAATTAACCCCTCTGAACTTAAGAGTCCTCCTCTACAACGTGAAAGCATTAAGAGCTACCTTGGGTGGGGTCACTGTATTAAGTGAGATGGAGCCTAGAAGCGCATTACCTGCTCTACGTCAGCACGCGGTGCATGCTAACTCCTGGGTTCACTTCAGAGGGACACAGGGGAGCCCTTTGTGGGGCCAGAGGCAAAAGTAAAGAGGAGATGAAGGAGGATCCACCAGGCCAGCCTGAAAGGGATAGAGCAGAGGTGAGGTCTGGTGCACCTTCCCAAAGGGAAATCAGTAAATAAACAGCTGTTGTGTGGAACAGAGCCCCCCGAGGAGACTCCTAGGAGCTGGAGTTTCTCCAACTCCATTCAAATATCATTTTGGTTCTGCTAAATTATCGCCAGAATGTGTTCTCACAAATCACTCTGTGACTTGGCAGAATTGAGTGAAATGCGATCCCAAATCATAAATTAAAGGAGGGGGGCACTTGGAATGGCACATTCATTTACACCATTTCATTTCACTCTTTCAACTGCTAAGACATTCAAAGCTCCCAGCAGGGAGTATTGGCCACAGCAGAAGGAAGACACTGAGTTATGACAAGTCCTTGTCAGTCTTCCCTGCAAAAGCAAAAGTGAGTATGTGCTGCAGGAGATGGGGCTGGGGTGCTCAGCTTTAGAGCTCTCAGGGAGGTCAAAACATAGAAGGTAAATTATAGGGACTCTAGGAGCCTCCTTCTTTTCTGCATGAAGTATTGGTGTTTATGGATTAAAAAGTGAAGGAAATTTGGGACTATGTGCTTAATAGCTCCCTGTGCCTGCTCCCCAGTTCCAACTCTAGCTGCTAGGATAAAATCTCTAATGTCCCAAACCTGGAACCAGCAAAAGCTACATCTCCTGGTTATGTACCGGGAATGTCTTAAGAACCAGCATAGGGACATGGAAATGGTTCTTTAGTGGTTGCGAGGAGATATAGAGAGCACCGTGGACCCAGTCACCTGAATATTAGTCATTAAAGCCATCAGGTCAGTTAGAACCTTGACACTTCTCTATCCACCACCACCCCAACACTCAAGCTCTGCTTGAGATATCCTCCCAGTCTCATCTACTGACAAATACATTCTGTCTCTCCACTGTGAAGTTCAATTGATTTTCATGGCTTCCTGGAGAATTGAGTAGAGAGGTTGGGTTGTTTCACACTGGTTTGCTGGAAGGATAACTGACATGGATTACTAATGTCTGCTGTGGGCAAGGGAGAAGTAGAATGGAAAAAAAGTGACATGTGTTGCCAAACTCAACTTAGCCTCCACCCCTGTAGAAATAGAGCCCTGAATACATTCTCCTGTCACCCACCATTGAGTAAGAACAATTGTTTCTGGGGTGCTGTCTTGTCCACTCTTCACATAGAAGTATTCAGAGAGCAATGCTACCTCTCTTTGACTTAAAATTCCCATGGCTCCTTGAACATGGCATGTTCCATATTGGCCACACAAACATCTTCCATCTTCCCATTGTTACCACTCCATCCACTCCTCTGCACCTCAGTCCTGCTCGTCAATCAAAGCCATAAGTGATTTTAAATGCAATATTTATATTGGATTTTATTTTTTTAAAGATTTATTTATTTATTCACACAAGTACTCGGGTAAGGCCAGAGCTGTGGGGTGAGGCGGTGAGAGGATTCACCAGAGACAGAGTGGGGAACAGAACAAACAGATTGGCTGAAATACACTGCTGAGGGGAACAGTGGGTGAGATAGGAGAGTTCTGCCACGCCATGTGGGTAGCTCCCTGGCCAGGGATCAAACTCATGCTGCACTGGCTGCGGACAGATTCACAGGTTGTGTCTTAACCCCTTGTGCCACCAGGGAGGCCCCTATATTGGATTTTATTTTAAATACAATAGAAACCCTGTAAAGAATGGGTGACACCTTCAAGAAAAAGGAAAGGGAACACGCTGGGTGTTTGTAGTTTGAATACCTGTTAAAAATATACATAGAAAGAGCAGCCCTGGATACAAAGTGTTGGAAGTCATGAGCAGATGAAGGGTATCGGGTCTAAGAAGAGAGAGGATGTCAAGTCTTAAGGTGTGGGGTTCTTTGTTCAATGCCACAGAGATACTTAGGAAAATAGGAGGCTGAGAGAGACGTGTTGGATCAGCTGCATGGAGCTACTTGGTGACCTCAGGAAACATGCCTCTGGGCAGATCAGAAAGGGACCAACCTCCCTAAAGGAGGCTGGAGGGAGACTGGGAGATGAGAAATGAAGACCACAATTAAACATTGAGGCAATTTAAATGAAGACAAGAATAGGAGAATAAGGGGTAACTGAAGGGGAATATGGTATCAAGCGGTCAAGGTTGAGTTTTTCCTTTCTTTAAGATGGGATAATGCTGAGGAGCATGATCTCTAGGCAAAGAAAAATATAATGATGCAATTCTAAAAGGGGATAATTTGATAGAAATTGTACCTTCCATAAGTGGAAAAGGCTTCTTCTGTTTGCTCATTTATACATAAACTCATTCGCTTAATAAATGCTTTTCAAATGTCTATGATGCACTAGACAGACAAGGTCTGGCAACAGATGGATTATAAGAATTCTTTTAGTAAGATGTTATCTCCATAAAGAGTATGCAAGCTCTTTTAGGTGAGAGGCAATGTATTGTTTTATAAACAAAAACATCTTTTATGAACTTAGAAGACTCCAGAATAAGACAGCTTCATGAAATTAGATGTGTTGGGAAAGAAGCACCTGTGGTCAGCTGCTCATGTGAACAACACTGGAAAAGACACTGTGTGGGAGGCTTCTGCCCTTTGTAGAGCTTCTGTGTCATGAACTGGACACTGTGGTTAACAACCTCACAGATGTTTTCTCTTTAGGTCTGTTCTGGAATGTTTGATTTATTCTAATCTGAGTCTGTAGAGAAAGGACTACAAACAGTTTGTGAACCAGAAATTCAGAACCACAGTTGTTTTTTTTTTTTTTTTTTCCTTTAATCTCATCAAAAGCGACACCAGGATACCTAAGCCAATAACAACTTTGCCATTAACTGTCACTGTGCCCTCAGGTGACTTTCATTTTCCCTCTATGCTTTCATCTGTATTTGGGGGATGCTGGGTAAGAAATCTGCAAAGCAACTCCAGCACTAAAATTCTCTACATATGTGACACCCGCTGAACACACATGGAAAGAACATGCTCACAACCGCAGGTAATGGAGCTGTCCAACACTGACTATGCATCCATGGCTCCGTATTTTAATTCAGAAAATTCTTTCAAACCAAATGCAATATAATTTACAGTCAATTTTGGAACAAAATTTGCTATAATGAAAGATGTTCCAAGCAACAGCAATGCTTTTTGTAAGAGTTACATTCTCTTAATGGGCAGCAGGCAAAGAGAAACATCAAAAATATGCTTCAAATCTGCAAAGCCGAAGAACTCCGCACCACTTAAACCTCCGCTTTGTTCCCAATAAAATTAGCTACATGTTAACCTGCACAGTCAGACTCCTCGGATGATTTTCCGGTGTGGTACCCATTTATATCTCAGGCTTTCCTAGCACCGCACACAGCTGACTGCGCCTCTGCCACTTCCTGCAAAGGAACATCTGCTCTAAATACTTCAAAGCTGCTTCGAGGAATATACTTGTAGTCTCTGCCCAGACATGTGGTTTCCAGTGCCCCTACCCTCCACGCTCACTGCCAGTGCTTTGTGTTCGACTAGATCACCAGCCTCCATTTTCTAGACCCTGGCAACGATGAGGAAACTAGTTTACCTGCTCCAGTTGCCTGCCCACTATTTTATGTTTCATTTGTTTCATTTCATTATGTTTCATTTCAGCTTCCTGAATGTTCTTTTTTTTAATATTTACTTATTTATGCATACAAGAACTGGGGTACAGGCCAGAGGTGTGGGGGGGTGGGAGATTCACCAGAAACAGAGTGGGGAGCAGAACAGGCAGATCTCCTGAAATACACTGCTGAGGGGAGCAGCGGGTGAGACAGGAGAGGTCTGCTGTGCCATGTGGGTTGTTCCTGGCCACCGGGGAAGCAAACTCATGCTGCAGTGGCTAGCAATAGCTTGATAGCACTGTCTTTAAGCCCTACACCACCAGGGAGGCCCCCGAATGTTCTAACTGGGAAGACTGTCCCACTCACACCCGTACTCCAAAACTTCCCTGCTGCTCAGGATAAATTCAGAGACCCCAGATCCAATATGCCAGGTCCTCTGGGAATGGACTCCAGGCCACCTTTCCAGTCTCACTTGCCCAGACTCTCCCTCCTAGACATGCGGACTCCCATCTTCCAACAACACAGCATCTTCCTCCACACAGGTTTGTTGTCATTCATACCATTCCCATCCTCTGGAATGTTTTCTTTTTATTAGTGCACACCTGCTCATCCATACAAAGATGTTTGAGCACATGCCATATGGCAGAATATCCTGGCCACCCTCCACCAGAAGGAAACATGAATCAAGATTTAATACTCTGGAAGCAGAACCATTCAGAAGGATGCTTAGGAAGGGCATGGGATTTAAATGAGCACAAACGTCACCTGGGGATCTTGCAAAGAGACGGGTCTTGGGTTACTGAATCTTCTCCAATGAGATCCAGGGCACAGCTGATGCCACCAGTCCAAGGGCTTGGAGATCTGGAAGCTGTACAAGTTACTTCCTTGTCTGAACTGCAATCCTTTGAGAATGATTTGAGAACCAGTGGGTGTGGTCTGCCACTGATGTCTTCTCAAGAAACCCTGAGATGAGTGGGAGACACAAGCAAATGCAATGAATCCATAAGCTTAATTGACACAAGCAATTAATCTATAGCATGAGGTGTGCTCTGTTAGGGGCAGAGACCCTGGAAATGCCCCACAGACTCTGACGATTATCTCTGATTTGAACCTTAAAGAGAGACTGAGTAGGCAGGTCAAAGACATGGGAAGTCTGGGAGGAGAGAGCAGTCTCACCAGGGAAAAGAGATGGGGGGTGTCTGGGGAGGACAATAAACTTGCTACATGTGCAGGACGGGGGCTTGGAGGGGAGGAGGGTAGGAGTGGGACTGGAGGAGTGGTGACTAAGTCATGAAGGGTCTTGTCTGTCCAGTAGAATTCCCCTGAAGATCAGCTAGAGTTATGAGGGTCTTTAGGAAGTTACCTGGGAAGATTTCCTTCTTAGTTTGACACCCTCAGCTGCCCCTGACACCCAGCTGACACCCTCACATGGCTGAGCAAGACTAGAGAAAAGGAAGCTGGTGAGGTTGGGGCAAGTTGCTACAGAAAAGTGCGTATCATATGCCCTGGGGATGTTTGTTGAAAGAAAAAGTGAATGAATCATTTAGTCGCCCCCTTTTTTTAATTTACTGACTCCATTGTGAGTATTAGAAATAATCAGACCAGGGCCTCCCCTGGTGACGCAGCGGTTGAACACTGGGCTGTGAAGATGCCTGCGACCTCGGCAGCGCCGGCTCAATCCCCGGCCCACTGGCAAGGCTCCCACATGGCACGCAGACCTCTCCTGCCGCACCCACTGCTCCCCTCAGCAGTGTACTTTGTCGTCTGCTTGTTCTGCTCCCTGCTCTGGCTCTGGTGAATTCTCTCACCCCCCACCCCCTGCACTTCTGACTGTACCCAGTGCATGTATAAATAAAAATAAATCTTTTTTAAAAAAAAGAAAAGAAATAATCAGTTCATATGGAACAACCATCTCACTGTTCCAGGTCTCAACAAGCAAACCAAAACTATCAGGATTTAATTATAGCAACATTTTTACTAATGTGTGTGTGTGTGGTGGGGGGCTTACTTTTAATTGGTTAGTATCCCTGGAGAGAAATTGGCAACAATGGAGAAAAGAAGCTACAAATCTGGCAACACTCTTCATCCTGCTGCTCATATATTCAGGTGTACTGTTTTGTTCAAGCCTCTGCAGCCTGGTGAGGCAGGAGAGGTCATATTAACAATCATTGGTGATAAAACCCCGAATAGCCAAAGCTCCCCTGAAAAAAAAGAAGGGAATGGAGGCATCACACGCCCAGACTTCAAACTATACTACAAATCCATAATCATCAAAACTGCATGGTATTGGAACAAGAACAGACACACAGACCAATGGAACTGAATAGAAAATCCAGAAATAAACCCACAGATTTATGGTCAACTAATCTTTGACAAAGGAGCAAAGAATATGCATTGGTACAAAGAAAGTTTGTTCAATAAATGGTGCTGGGAAAACTGGGTCGCTACATGCAAAAGAATGAAGCTTGACCATTACCTCACACCATACACAAAAACCAACTCAAAATGGATTAAAGAACTAGATATAAGACCTGAAACCATAAAATACATAGAAGGAAATATAGGCGAAACACTACGTGATATGCACCTCAAAGACATATTTACAGACACATCACTCAAAGCAGTGATAGTGAAGGCAAAGATAAACAGCTGGGACTACATCAAATTAAAGAGCTTCTGCACAGCAATAGAGACAATAACCAAAACAAAGAGAAACCCCACCGACTGGGAGAAAATTTTTGCACACAACACTAATGATAAAGGACTGATCACAAAAATCTACAAAGAGCTGATGAGACTCAACAAAAACAAAGAAAATAAACCAGTAAAAAAAAAAAAATGGGAGCTAAAAAGTAACTTCTCTGAAGAGGAAATGCAAATGGCCAACAGGCATATGAAAAAATGTTCAACATCACTTGTAATCAGGGAAATGCAAATCAAAACTACCATGAGATACCATCTTACACCAGTGAGAATGGCACATATTAAAAAAAACTAGCAACAACAAATGTTGGCGAGGGTGTGGAGAAAAAGGAACTCTTCTGCACTGTTGGTGGGAGTGCAAACTGGTCCAACCACTGTGGAGAGCTGTGTGGAGATTTCTGGACCTACTAAACATAGAGCTTCCATATGATCCAGCAATTCCACTCCTAGGTATTTACCCAAAGGACACAGAAACATCAATTCCAAAGAGCACCTGTACCCCTATGTTTATAGCAGCACTGTTTTCAATAGCTAAGCTTTGGAAACAACCCAAATGCCCAAAAATAGATGACTGGATCAAGAAGATGTGGTCCATATACACCATGGAATATTACTCAGCATTCAAAAAAGATAAACACATGCAATTTGCAGCTACATGGATGGTGCTGGAAGGGATCATCCTCAGCGAAATAAGCCAAAAAGAAAAAGAAAAATACCAAATGGTCTCACTCATAGTAGGAATCTAGAAAACTTAAATAAGGGACCAGGAAATTGAATAACTATAAGAAAGTGAAAATCAAAATCAACAAACAACTATGAATCAGAGACACTCTATGGGAGGTGGGGGGGCGGGGAGGGGAGGGATTGGGGTCAAAATAAGGGGGTTGCAATTGTATGGGGAATATAAAAATAAAATTTATTATTAAAAAAATAAATAAATAGGGCCTCCCCGGTGGCGCAGCGGTTGAGCGCTGGGTTGCGAAGCTGCCCGCGGCCTCTGCGGCGCCGGTTCGATCCCCGGCTGCTCCCCGGCCACCGGAGGAGGCTTCCACATGGTGCGCAGACCTCTCCTGCCACCCGCTGCTCCCCTCAGCAGTGTACTTCAGCCCTTCTGCCTGCTCTGCTCCCCGCTCTGGCTCTGGTGAATTCTCTCACCCTCCCGCGCTTCTGACTGTACCCAGTGCATGTATAAACAAAACAAACAAATATAATAAATAAATAAATAAAAACATGCCTCTATAAAAAAATAAATAAATAAATAAATAAATAAAAGGAAAAAAAAAACAAAAACAATCATTGGTTTCAAGCAACATCCCCAGAAATCGGAAAGCTTGTTATTTTCAAAAATATCCATGGACTTTAGATTGATCTAAGAGAAAGACTATGTTTGGGTGCAGCAAATGAGTACAATGAACAGGTTAGTACTCACCTGAAAGGAGCTTCTTTTTTCTGAGATTATATACTTGGTATCTAAATGTCCTTCCTTGAAATGATGATGTTGGTTGATGGTCGAGGTAAAAGGTATTTTTTTTGTTATTGCTTTGCTTTTTTTCACTCCACTTGTGCTCAAGTGACCACAATGAATTGGTTCCAGATGCTCTTTCCAGGTTGAGCAGAACAGCTTTCTGAGGAGCATCAAATCCTATTATTTACTACAACACTGAGCCATGACATTATGCCTGACGTGGAAGGCCCAAGGCAGGCCTGCAGTACAGAGCACCAGTGTTTTCATGTGGCTATACATGAAACTGTGTCCTACTTCTTTTGGTGTGAGCCCAGCCAGCCTCCCCAATTTTACACCATAGCTCAACTCCCTAGATTAAAGGACAGTTAGAAACTTGGCCCAAACCGGGACATGAGGATCGGGGAACGGGGGCCACTGAATGAGTTTGTGACCTACAACAGGGATTACTTCGCCCAAGGCAGCAGGACCATGCACGGTTCCAGAAGACTTCTGTGCAGGCTGTGCAGTGCACAACTCCAGGGGGTGCCATGCTAGTCAACGTGGCAGCCCTGTACTTACAGGTCTTAAAATTGAGGCAGGGGGCCTCCCCAAGGGGCGCAGCTGTTGAGCGCTGGGTTGCGAAGCTGCCCGCAGCCTCTGAAATGTAGGTTCAATCCCCGACTACTGGGCGAGGGTCCCACAGAACTTTCCTGCCGCCTGCTGTTCCTCTCAGCAGTGTACTTCTTGTCAGTCTGCCTGTTCTGCTCTCCCCTCTGGCTCTGGTGAATTCTCTCACCCTCCTGCGCTTCTGACTGTACCCAGTGTTTGTACAAATAAATAAATAAATCTTTAAAAAAATAAAATAGAATAAATAAAATTGAGACAGGATCGCAAACAAATAGTCAGTGATAAAACACATCAGACTGATGAAAGGAGTTCAAAAAACCAAAATCGGCGTTGCAACTGCTGTAACTGAGCCCACTGATGAGGGAAGAGCTGCTACATGCACACACCTGGCTTGAAGTAGACCCAGCACAAGAAGGTTGGGGAAACCAAGGGAGTAGCTCATTACCCAGGAAACAAGGGAGCTGATAGAAAGCAAGAAGGTCGATGCTTGAGTAAGACTCTCTAAAGACAGGAAGCCCTTGTGACACAAGGCCAGGAGCACTTGTGAATGGTGACGTGGGTATAGGACCAGGGGAGGAGCCAGAAATGAGCTGAGATTCAGGAACTGAGCTCCAGGGCATGCTCCATGAGAGGGGCGAGAGTGGGAACACCAGACAGTGAGCAGATCCACAAAACTCCTGAATTTCGTTTTCCTGCTTCTGAAAGACAGCCGCCCTTGTCGTCCTGCTTGCAATTACAAGTCCAAGGTTGCACAACAGCCCTCTGCCAGCCCATCTCTCACAGGTCACCAGATGACATCAGTGCTAGGCTAGTCTTCCATCAGGGTCCTACTGATGTTAGTTAAAACTGGCATGTGTAGTGCCCAGAAGCCAAGGTGACCAGAGGAAGAAGGGAAAGAAAATGAGGAGAGTGATCATGAGGTAATTGTGGCAAAGAACCTTTCACGTGTGAACTCTGGCCTGCACTCTCCCAACACACCTTCCCCACCGCTTGGAGGGGTGAGAATTCTGTTTCACATTTTCAGTATCAAAGGACTAAAACACAGATAATTTAAGCACCACACAGCTAGGATGGGATTTTCAACAGCTCTGCCAAACTAAATCCCAAGGTGATGCCCTCGCTACTCAAGCTCCTTGGACTGGCAGCAACAGCTCTGCCCGGAAACTTGTTAGACAATTCATACTCCAGGGCCTCCCTGATGGCGCAAGGGGTTAAGCGCAGCACTGTGAAGCTATCTGCATCCTCTGCAACATGAATTCAATCCCCAGCCAGCCAGGGAAGTGACCCACATGACACAGCAGACCTCTCATGTCTCACCCACTGCTGCCCTCAGCAGTGGAGTCTGCCTGTTCTGTTCCCCACTCTGTCTCTGGTGAATCTTCTCACCCCCACACCTCTGGCCTGTACCCCAGCTCTTGTATGCATAAATAAATAAATCTTTTAAGAAAATTCAGATTCTCTGGTTCCACCCAAGACCTATTGACTCAGAATCTGCCTGTTGGCAGGATCACCAGGTGACTTACAAGTTCATTTAAGCTTGAATATTATCATTCTAGAAGAGCTCTTGATTCAATTTTCTACCATTCCTGTTACCTGGCAAATAGTCTAAAATACGACCACTGGATCAGAACCTCTCTCACCAGTTCTGGGTCTGGCTACCTGCCTCCATCAAATGCAAACAAAAGGACCTTTAATGATGCAAAAAAAAAGAAAAGAAAAGAAAAGAAAAGAAAAGAAATATAGGGCCTCCCCGGTGGTGCAGAGGGTTGAGTGCAGCAACTGCAAAGCTGTCCGCAGCCTCTCCAGCGCTGGTTCAATTCCTGGCCAGCCAGGGAGATTCCCACGTGGCGCAGCAGACCTCTCCTGCCTCACCCGCTGCTCCCCTCAACAGTATATTTCCTGTCAAACTACCTGTTCTGCTCCCCGCGCTGTCTCTGGTGAATCCTCTCACCCTCCTGCGCCTCTGGCCTGTACCCCAGTTCTTGTATAAGAAGAAATAAATCTTTAAAAAAAAAAAGATATATAACTTCTAAACAATAGGATAAAGGGAGAGGAACAACTGGCAGTTTGGGGGAGGAACTAGAAAGGCAGAGGGAGATGGTGTGAAATGGAGTTTCAGTTACAGGACCCCGCAGGGGGCAGCAGAACCTGCTGCTGCTGAGATCAGGGACTCCCCACCACTGTCGGGTAATGGGGCTCAGCCACCTTTCACAGCAGCTCTGATGAAAAAGAGCAAGCCCAGGTGCATGGCTCCATTTTAAAGGCTCACAAAAATGGCTGCTCAGCTCTGGCCCCTTCCCAGCAGCCCCTTGCTCAGGACATCAAGGGTTAGAGGTTCAGCCCTTTATCAGGTGGGCCCCGGGGGTGGAAAGCTGCCCAGGGCTGCTTCAACATTCCTAGCTGAGATTTATCCTAAAGCAAGAAAAATGTCAGGGTGTGGAAGTTGTTCCTTCCGCCTCCATTTCTTTGCAAAGGAAAGTGAAAACAGCGGTACTGTGTGTGATTTCCCTCATGATGATGACACAGCCGGGATGAGGCTGGCTTTAGGTCTAACAACTGCTCAACTCAAGGCTGGCCAGTGTCCCAGGACTTGGTCTAGCTTTATGTGACTTTTCATCACCTTAGCTGCTGAGCAGGAAGGAATTCAGTAGCTGGCTGATGCGGATGCTAGGAAAAGCAGGAACAGGCTGAGACCATCTGACTATACCTCTCCTCTCCTCAAGCTATGAGAACAAACCCTCTTCCATGGCCCTTACTCACGGGAAATTAGAGAAAAGGAATCTCAGGGGAATAGCCCCATAGGGATTCAAATGACCTTTCCTCTCCCATAGTCTCAGATGCAACTTATGACCCCTCCCTCCTGGTCACAATTGATGAGACCAAGGATGGAGCAAAGAGATGACATGGCTCTCCCCAGCTCATAAATTCATTCCCATTCTCTCTCTCTCTCTCTCTCTCTCTCTCTCTCTCTCTCCCTATTTCCCTTCCTTCTTCTTCCCTCTTTTTTTTTTTCCTGCCTACTTCTTCCTCACCTTTTTCCCATCCCCACCTCAAATCTGAAATGGTGAAACAGAGCGAAGGTGTCAGTTACAGTGAAGGGTTACAGCAGTGCAGTGCCCCCTCCCCTGCTCCAGCCCTGCATGTCCCCAGCTGCTGTGGGCCAAAAGCTGTTTTCTGCAATCTGGCTATAGGCACATGCTTAGAGAAAAAGGTGCAAGTAAACTGAGGAGTTAACACCCCACCAGAAGCCTGGAAAACTGACAAGTGACAAAGTGACATTTGGTAGAGAAATACCTCAGCTCTCTTGCCTTTAATATAGACCGTGCTTGAGGTGGATGTTTGACACTGATGCCCCGAGGTGCCCACAGTGGTGACTTGTGGGTAATGCATCCTTTATCTGTGCTGGTCGGTTTCTCCCTCTCATCCTCACCCCCATTTCTGGTATTTCCTGGAATCACCTAAATACCACTCATATTTGGACTTCCATCTCTGAAGCCATCTCCAGGAGCTCCATAAGATACCTACCGTAAAGGCTGTGGAGAGGCTTGGGGTAAACGAGGGCGAAGAAGCAGGAGCGGTGGAGTCACAGGAGAGAGAAGGAAGCCAGAGGGCACAGAGGAGTAGAAGAAGTCAGGGAGGCCACAGGAGTCCCCTCCCAGGGCAGGCTCCCCAGGCCCAGCCATCCTCACAGAAATCCCCTTCCTGGGGCAACCAGAGGGGAGACTTGGCCTGGGCCCCTGGAGAGCCTGATAGGCAAATCAAACTGAATACAAAAGAGAGGTGGCCAGATAACTAGAAAACAGTTCCAGCCAGCACCTCTAGACACTTCCTGTATGCCTGATCTCCTCCCCTCAGCATCTGACAGAGGTGACTAATGTCACCCTCACAGCCCTGAAAGGTAAGCAATAGTGTGACCATGCACTTACTAATGAGGAAACTGAGTCCATAGAGGCTAAGGCCCATGTGTTGCCTCAGCTACTGTGTCAGATGCAGGTGTGACCCAACCCAGTTATTCCCCAATACCACACAGGACTGGTCAAGATGGCATTGCCCTCCCTTTATAGGTTGGGATTTTACATTTTCAGGACATCTTTCTCTTTTGGGAGTTGGGTCGGGGGGAGAGGTGTTGTCATGGTCTCCATAAACTTCAGGCTCTGAACCTCTTCATTTCTTTTTTTAATTTAATTTTATTTTTATTTATACAAGCATTGGGTACAGTCAGAAACGTGGGAGGGTGAGAGAATTCACCAGAGCCAGAGCAGAGAGCAGAATAGGCAGACTGACGAAATATACTGCTGAAGGGAGCAGCGGGCGGCAGGAGAGGTCTGCGTGTTATAGGACAGGGAGGGGGGCAGCCCAAACCCCACAAACCTGCCTATTCTACATGGGTTCTGCCATCCGCCGCATCAACACAAAACATAGGAGACTTTAATGGGAAGGAACTTTAATAAAACTAGGAAACAATTCAGGTAAGGCAAAGAGTCTAGTTTCTAAATGAAGCATCCAGAGTTACCCGTCCCCTCGTGGGTAAAAGTCCATCCAAATGGGATTGGCCCAGAACAAGGCCCCAAAGCCTGCTACAAGTCTAAAGCATCTTCCAGTGGGGACCCACAGAAAAGGGTCACAAACAACCGGACAAGCCCGGAAGGAAAAGAGCAAAATCAACATCAAGATAAAAGCTGCCATTGTCACCTCCCCACGGGTCTCACCCACATCTGTGTCACCTAGTCCACGACCAAAAGACAAGCGCAGTTTCTTCACGTGTCTCTAGGCTCCATGTGCCTCCTCCAGGTCTCCTGGCTCCATCCTGCTTCCTTCCTCAGTCTCTTCTGCAGCTCCTCCTCTTCCTGCTCAGCTCCACCCTCCCTTGGGTGGGGCAGGGAACCTCCCCCTTTCCTGGGGACCACCCTGTTACATGCACACCATGTGGGACCCTCGCCAGCAGCTGGGGATCAAACCGGCACTGCAGATGCTGCGGGCAGCCTTGCAACCCAGTGCTCAGCCACTGTGCCACCGGGGAGGCCCAAAACCTCTTCATTTCTTAAGGCCCCAATAGTCTGAGGCCTGGAGATGTGTGATGGGGTCCACATGAGGCGGGCTTGGTCTGGCTCTCAGGCAGAAGGGGGCTGGGCTGGGGTGCAGCCAGAGCATCACGTTGGGTTGCTGTTCGGCTGGCAGCCCTGCACTGACCAGGAGCAAGGAATTTTTAATTATAAATTAAATTATAATTTAAGGTCCCATCCCTACTGAGTGCCTTGCACCATCCTTTCATAGCTGAGAAAGTTGAAGTTCAGGTAAGTTAAGTGCCAGAGCTTACCAGTGCTTCCTGGGCCTGCCCCCCTCAGCCTAGGGAATCCTGTTCTGATTCTAGAATAGGAAGGCTGGCCCGGACTCTCCAGGAGTCCCCCAAATCTACCTCTAGGCTGGAGTTCCTTCTGCCTCCTGCAGGGCCTGTGGTTTTGAAATTCAAAAGCCAGTGAGGAAATGAATGAATGGCTGAAAGAGGAGAGTGGCAGAAGGAAAGGGAAGGCAGGCAGGGCACACTGGTTAAAGCTACAAAACTGTATCATTCCCCCCAAGATACATTACTCAGCAATGTATTACAGCATGTATTATGGCCACATATTGCAAGTTAACAATACCACTTTGCCCAGTGAGGGGAAATGCAATCCTCAAATGTTTTGTTTTTGATGTACGCAGTTTCTCATTTTTTTTTTTTTTAGAATTTCAATTTTTTTATACAGTTTGAATCCGCATGCCTGGTTCATTTGGCTCCTTGGCTGCCAACGTGGGCAGGGACTGCTTCCGCTTCTCTGCCTTCTCTTCATCTGTGATGCCCAAGGTATGGTGGTATCAGCTGCACCTGGCTTTAAACTTCACAACCGCCTTGTTTTTCTTGATCTTGAAGGATGTGTCATCCTTTTGTGTGGCTGTGAGCAGAAAGTCCAGTTTCCTCCGTTTTCCAGACACGCAGCACAGCACACGGCCAGCGCAGCAATTTGCAAGAACCAAAAACAGAAAAGCCAGATTCTCGTTTTTTCCCTCCCCTCCTTGTGCTGAAGGCTTGTGCTGGTTTCCTTTGCCTTGTTTTTCCCGGAGCCATCAGAGGAGCCAATAAGGGTCCCAACTCAACCTCTGATGACAAGGTGCCCCCAATGGAGTGGCTAAAGAGGAGTTTTTTAAGAAAACAAATATAGAAAAAGCAATTGCAGTGGCATAGGTATTTGTGTCACTAAGAATAGCAGGCAGCGCTGGGCCTGTCTTCTGAAGCTCATTGTGGTGCCAGCTAGAATCCATTTTCTGTTTCAATTGATGTTAATGTCATCCCAGCGTATTTCAGGCCTCTCATCATGAAATGATTCATTGCCACATGTAAGCGACTACAATCAGCCCAAATATTTGTAGTCTTCACGCAACTGCTGTAAGAAAACAGGGGTCACATGCCACGGATGACCTCCCTCACCCACCCTGGCCTCCGTGTGGGGTTAGAACGACTGCCTGTGGAGGCTACTAGGCTCAGGGCCTTCCACCTAGCTGACTTGGAGCACGGGAAGCAGCCATTTCCCTGGAGACCAGCAATTTCTGGTGAGCAGTGTCTCACTGGAGAACGCTGGGCTCCTGGCAGCAAGGACAGGACCACTCCTAAGTGGCAATGCGTGCCCTCTCAGAGACTTGCCCTCTCACAGATCTCTCATCCTGTGTCCAAGAAGCTTTTCATATAGACTTTCTTGGTGACAATCTTAGCAGCAAAGTGTAAGAGCGCATCCCAGTAGTGGCACTGTAAGGAAATGAAGTATTAAAGTGAAGAAGACTCGGGCCTCCCCTGGTGGCGCAGGTGGTTGAATGCCGCGCTGTGAAGCTGTCCGCAGCCTCTGCAGCGCCGGTTTGATCCCGGCTGGCCAGCGAGGGTTCCACATGGTGCAGCAGACCTCTCCTGTCTCGCCCACTGCTCCCCTCACCAGTGTGTTTCATCAGTCTGCCTGTTCTGTTCCCCACTCTGTCTCTGGTGAATCCTCTCATCCTCCCGTGCATCTGGCCTGTACCCCGGTTCTTGTGTAAAATGAATAAATCTTCAAAAAAAAAAAGAAGAAGAAGAAGAAAAAGACTCACCGAGTCCCTTTGCAAGGAAATTGAGATTAGAACCAGATCTCTTTGACTCATGGTCCAGAGTGTAGACAATTGCCCTTACTCTGTAGGTTTTGTTTTAGAATAACTTTATTTCCCCCTGATTACTAACATATTTATGTTCTTTATAGATAAATTTCACAGGACAGAATGAATTACTCCATCGTCCCAGTGCTCAGAGATAATCACCATCAGGACCAGCTACATGAACGGTCACCTGTACATTTAACAAAGGGGTTCACCCTTAGAATGTCCTATAATGGCAGTATGCTCTGCTGATGCCATCTTGAATTTCTTAACTTCTGAACAAAGGACCATGCATTTCACTGTGCATTGTGGTCCACAAATTATGT
Organism: Talpa occidentalis; assembly: GCF_014898055.3. Lineage (NCBI taxonomy): Eukaryota > Metazoa > Chordata > Mammalia > Eulipotyphla > Talpidae > Talpa > Talpa occidentalis. The sequence continues at coordinate 35,135 of NW_023602029.1, forward strand.
CGCTGTTCCTAGTCACCATTAATGTGGTGTCTTCCTTTCCAATACCTGCCACCTTGCTTTATCCCATTCATTCATTCATTCATTCAACAAAGGTTTACTGCGTACCAACTACATGCAAATTACAGAAACCAGGGAAATATTCCTGAAAAGCCTTCCTTGATGGCTCTATTCCTTGAACACAGACTAACATGCTAGAATTGTTACTCTGGGAAGATTAAACAGGTTTTCCATGCAGAAAAGAATGAATGAGACTCTCTGGACTCTAAAAATGACCAGCACACAAAGGAGAGAGCAAGCAGAGGGAAGGTCAGGCCTGGGCTCCAGGTTCAATGGCAATTCCCCCTGGAAGTCCACATGTGTGAGGTGCTCGGATAGCGCCAGCGAAGACAGGGCTTGAAATGCAGAAGACATATTTACAGGCAGCATCAGCTTAGGGAACAGACCTGTAGTTGCAGACATGTTTACCACCTAGATGCAGGAAACAGGATTAGACTCCATTCAGTTCCTACAAAGGTCAACTCCATGGCCAGGGCCCACGCACTGCCAGTGAAAAACAGAAAATATAGTAATTGCTCTGCTGACCATATTTGGTCCTGTGTTTCCCCACATTTTATGGTCAAGGAGTGGCAAGGGATTTCTTTGCCCTAAAGTCTAGGGACAGACATTTTTCAAAGCGATGAAGAGCTATTTCTCCAAGCAGCAGGTAGAAAATGTAAAAGAAAGAAAAGGATTGCCCCAATTATATGGCAGACACTGGAAATGCAAAGGACAAAGCTTTATTAGGTGTAAATGTTATTTTTCCACAAGGAAAAAAAAAATAACATAACCTTTCTTTCTCCAAACCAAAGGCATCTGATATGGGTGCTCTACATTTAGAGCAATATACCCCACAGGATATTTGAAAGCTCTGATTTAATCTTTAATTTCTCCCCAACAAGGTGAGTGCCTGAATTGAACCACTGCAATGAGAGAAGTTTTTACTTGAGTGCTGAGAGTTGTTCTAAGCCCATAAATACGTGTCTGCCTTCTGGAGCTTCTGGAAAGGGAAATGGTGCAAAGCTGGACTGACCCCCGGGTGTGAACCTACTTATCTTGGGGTTGAGTACCCCAAAGGATGAACTCTCAGGAACCCATGAGAGAAATATAGTCCATCATGCAGACCAGGATATCATTTCCTTCCAACCCTCAACCTTCCTCTTGGGGACAGCGACTCCCAGTATTTCCCTGGGTGTTTCCCAGAGAAGCACACACTTGACACCGAGCCAAGTTCAACTCTTGTGGTGTTGATTGGATTCGAGATGCTTTCTAGACAGTTGCACCCATGTAATATGTGCACAGCTGCCAGTCTTGCTCCTCCAATCCATACCCTTACTAAGACCAAACTAACCTTCTCAAAAGCAAGTGTATCCCTGTGCAGTGGGGGGTTCACACACCCGAGGCCCATCTGAGTCAGGGGAGCCACGATGAAGGCACCAAGCACACGCCCCACCTGTCTCAGGTGCACGCCACTGTGTTGCTCTGTTCTCTGACCTCTGGGATCTGTCTGCAGCCACAAAAGCCAGTGGACCCATGAGAGCCCACAGCATCAGCTAGACTGAGGCTGCCTCGTCCCCAGTGTGATCAGCTCAATAACAGTTTACACTGTTTTTCCTTCCCTCTATCACTTTTCCATGCTGCTTTGATTTCCTGCGGTCAACGTTTCAAGTAAACATCTTAGCACCCAAGTCCTCATTGAAAGGTACGGCATGGTAAAGAAAAGGAGAGCCAGGCTAAATTTCTCAAAGGGAGGGAAAGTTTATTGCGCCCCTGGCAGACCTCACACACCCAAGGTGGGGGTCAGTGAAGCCCAGCGCGTTGTTAGGGGGAAGCAGGGTTTTATAGGGTAAGGAGGGGTCAGGTGGGAAGTTGGGTTCCTAGGGTGGGGAAAAAGTTTGTGGGGCAGGTAGAGGTTCTTTGTCTGAGAAGAGACTCCTAGGGGGAGGGGGGAGGCTCATTGTCTGAGTCCTCCAGGCAGGTATCCACATTCCTGCCCCCTAGGTGGGCTTCCTGGTTGGCTTCTGCATTCTGGCCTCCTGCATGGACCTTTCACTCATCTCAGCTTCTGCTTCCAGAAAGGCCCAAACTAAGACACCATCTCCTACCCATCTTAAAGCCCTCCTGAAATCTTTGCATTTAAGTAAAACTGAAGTTCCTTAGCTTAATATTCATGGCTTTGAAAAACATGGCTCTTGAGTGCTACCCCTGGTTTGCACCCGAATGCCAGCAGCACCTACTGCCTGTGACTAGGGCCACACCCAGTTGCATGCCCTCACAACTTCCCTCAATCAGACCTCCCTCCCTTTTTCTTTGTACCCATCTTGTTACTACTCGTGCCTCAAGACTCTGGCTTCACACTCCCTGAGCTGAGGATCCTTTCCCAGCCCATCATCCACCTGGCTGCATTCTATGGTGCCTTTTCCAGAACATCAGCATTTGTGCCCAAGCCAATGCACTGGGGGAAGGTGGGCTCCTCGAGGCAGGACCTGCTCTGTGTTTGTCATTGGGGTTCCGGGCTTCGTGCAGAATTTGGCGCCCTTACCCATTTTGTTTTTCTTTTTTAATTATTTAAATTTTGTTTTTATATTCCCCATACAATTACAATCCCTTATTTTGACACCAAGCCTCCTTTCCCAGTCCCTCAGCTGTGGAACCAAGCATAAGTATTTATAGCCATTGCTTTGTGTAACTGCCATTTTACAATTTAAGGTTTTGCTGGGTAAAGACTGCATTCCAGAGATAGTTTGGACCCTCACTCCACCCTTACTCTCTGGTCACCAATGAGGGCGAACTTGCTGTAATTGGAGCTGCATCTTGGCCTGGCCAGTCAGCTTAGAATGATAGCCGGGCAAAGTTGGAGAAGGCATCCTTGTAGCCAATGAGTAACTGCCAGCATAATTTAACCTTATTAAAAGACCTCTGCTTCCTTTGTTCGGGGATCTTGGTATCTGCCACTGTGTTGGTAGGTGCCTTGAACCCGGACTCGAGTCTGAAATAAACTCCCTTTTGTGTTTGCATCAGCTGTCTTTGGGTTCTTGAAGGCTATGCTCGCCGAGTCTGCTGACCTTGGGCACAACATCAGCCCCCATAGAGTGTCTCTAGTTCATAGTTGTTTGTTGATTTTAATATTTTTTTCTTATAGTTATTCTTTCCTGGTCCCTCATTTAAGTTTTTAGATTCCTGCTATGAGTGAGACCATTCAGTATTTTTCTTTTTCTTTCTGGCTTATTTCGCTGAGCATGATCCCTTCCAGTGCCATCCATGTTGCTGCAAATTGCATGTGTTTATGTTTTTTGAATGCTGGTAATATTCCATGGTGTATATGTACCACGTCTTCTTGATCCAGTCATCTCTATTTTGGGCATTTGGGTGGTTTACAAAGCTTAGCTATTGTAAAGAATGCTGCTGTAAACATAGGGGTGCAGGTGCTCTTTGGAATTGATGTTTCTGTGTCCTTTGGGTAAATACCTAGGAGTGGAATTGCTGGATCATATGGAAGCTCTATGTTTAGTAGGTCCAGAAATCGCCACACAGCTCTCCATAGTGGTTGGACCAGTTTGCACTCCCACCAAGAGTGCAGGAGAGTTCCTTTTTCTCCACACCCTCACCATTTGCTTTTGATTTGCATTTCCCTGTTTACAAGTGATGCAGTGAATGAAATGGTAATCAAAAGCCTTAAAAAAAAAAAGCCCAGGACCTGATGGATTTACAAATGAATTCTACCAAACATTCAGAAAGGATTAGTGCCTATCCTTCACAAACTCTTCCAAAAAATTGAGAAGGAAGGGATAATACCAAACACGTTCTATGAAGTCAACATTACACTAATACCAAAATGGAACAAGGACAACACAAAAAAGAAAACTACAGGCCAATCTCCCTAATGAACACTGATGCAAATAGCCTCAATAAAATTTTAGCTATCAGAATCCAACAATGTATCCATAAGATAATTCACCATGACCAAGTAGGATTCATTCCAGGGACCCAAGGATGGTTCAACATCTGAAAATCAATCAACATTATCCAACACATCAACAAAAAGAAATATAAAAACCATATGATAATATCAATAGATGCCGAGAAAGCTTTCGACAAAGTGCAACATCCATTCATAACAAAAGCCCTGAAATTCTGGGATACAAGGAACATACCTCAACATCATAAAGGCCATATATGACAAGCCAACAGCCAGTATCATTCTCAATGGTGAAAAGCTGAAAGCATTTCAAGATCTGGAACAAGACAAGGATGTCCACTCTCACCACTGCTTTTCAATATAATACTGGAAGTCCTAGACAGAGCAATAAGACAAGAGAAAGACATACAAGGACTCTAAATAGGAAAAGAAGTCAAACTATCACTATTTGCAGACGATATGATAATATAGATAGAGAACCCCAAAAACTCCACAGAAAAACTAATTCAGCTAATCAATCAGTTTAGTAAAGTGGCAGGAATCAGTAGCCTTCCTATACACAAACAACATATCTGAAGAAGAAATCAAAAAAAACATCCCTTTTATTATGGAAACAAAAAAAATCAAATACTTGGTAATAAATCTAACTAAAGAGGTAAAGGACCTATACAAAGAAAACCATAAAACCCTTACCCATTTTGAAGGGGCATAGAGCATTTCCTTCTATTCTCACCCGGATTTGGTGTCCTCTTGTAACAGGGTGGTCCCCAGGAAAGGGGGAGGTTCCCTGCCCCACCCAGGGAGGGTGGAGCTGAGCAGGAAGAGAAGAAGCAGAAGAGACTAAGGAAGGAAGGAAGCAGGATGGAGCCAGGAGACCTGGGAGAGGCACATGGAGCCTAGAGACATGTAAAGAAACTGCGCTTGTCTTTGGTCGTGGACTGGGTGACACAGATGTGGGTGAGACCGTGGGGAGGTGACAATGGCAGCTTTTATCTTGATGTTGATTTTGCTCTTTTCCTTCCGGGCTTGTCCGGTTGTTTGTGACCCTTTTCTGTGGGTCCCCACTGGAAGATGCTTTAGACTTGTGGCAGGCTTTGGGGCCTTGCTCTGGGCCGACCCCATATGGATGGAGTTTTACCACGAGGGGACGGGTAACTTTGGGTGCTTCATTTAGAAACTAG
>NW_023602031.1:0-15181 GCF_014898055.3 Talpa occidentalis
CCCCCCTATTTTGACTGTAATCCCTCCTACCCCCCACACCGTAGTGTGTCTCGGGTTTTAGTTGCTTGTTATTTTGATTTTACTTTATTATAGTTAGTCTTTTTCCTGGTTCCTTATTTAGGGACACAAATGCTAAGAAAAGGAAAGACATAATTATTACTTTGTAGTTTACTCCTAAGAAATTAAATTTAATATTTATCAAAATTGTAAAAAAAAAATTAGCTTTCTCTGTGTTTTTTTTTTTTTTTAAATGGCAGTATGGAGAATTGGATGGTGAGTACCTGGAGCTGGATGTGGGGGAATGGGGAGATGTTATCAAAGGTACAGGCTTCCAGTTAGAAGATAATAAGTTTCTGGTGTTAGTTTAAAGTATATATTTGAAAGTTGTTAAAATAATAGATCTTACATATTCTAACCACCGAAAAAATGGAAATCATGTCACATAATGGAGATGTTACCTAATGCTATAGTGATATCATTTTGCAGTATCTAAGTTAGCAAATCAAAATAAATTGCTTATGTCAATTTTACCTCAATAAATGGGCAGATAAATGTTAAAAAAAATCAATGTATTTGGCCACACTTGATTGCTTTGCCATCATCTTTTCAGAGTTCTGTAAGTTAATAAAATATGACTATTTTCAAGTCAAACCAATCTCTCTTTCCCTCTGCTCTTCTGTGGCAGTAGATGCCAGGGGCTTTTTTAAAATTCTACAGGAACCTTGGTATACTGTTGGTGGAAATGTAGATTCGCCTAGCCCCTTTGGAAAACAGTATGGGAGACTTCTCAAAATATTAAGCATATATCTACTCTATGATTAAGCAGTTCCACTCCTAGGTGTCTATACCAGGATGTAAAAACTAAATGCGAAGGGACATATGCACTCCTATATTCATTACAGCACTATTTCCGTAACCAAACTATTGAGGCAATTTAAGTGCTCAATGATGAGGACTTTCTCATTGTTTTTAACAATCCAAATGACATGTAACAACTAAAAACAAGTTCTTAATATCCTCAAATATCTGCTTGATGTTAACAATTGTCATTGTCTTAATTTTTCAAATTGTATGAAGTCTTTGCACAGTAGTATGGGAGATGTAAAAATAATTAAATATCTTAAGAGGGAAAATTAAGATAGTCTCATGTCCTTTAAAAATATTAAATATTAAAAACTTTTACTGTTTAATTAAATAGGGAAATTCATATCCGGCTAAAACTAACTTTCGTGTAGTGTACGAGAATTTAACAACTAGGCACATTGAGAATTAAAGTGTTTTTATTTACTTTTAAAATACCAAAAAAAATATTGAACAATGCTTCTTTTTCTAACATACACTTAATACAAAGAAAGCACCTCTGCTGTATCTTGGCAAGTTATCATACTCCTTCCCAAGTTTGGACCAGCTTCCAAAATTTTATCCTTGTGCCTTCAATACTGTAAATATTTCCAAGAGTTTGTGAATGCACTTATTTTTGCTGACCTCACTTCCTCTAGATGTCTTTTTGTCACACCACTTACCTCTTTAGTTTCAGTAAGTTTGCTGTCACCATCACTGAGTTCCTTCGGCTGCTCATCTAATGTCTTGAATGATTGTCAGTGTCAATATCCCCATGCTCAGCTCTTTTTTTGTATTTCCATTTCCATTTGGTGGGAATTTACCTTCAGCCTTTTCACCTTTATTGGCTAGTTCCTTCTTTGGATTCTCCATTTGTAAAATGTCATGTGAATTATCACTAAAGACAAGGAACAACACACCCTCCAACACTGAATAACAATTGGCACGGTGCCAATGACCAACAGAATTTGAAAAAAGTGACATGATGGGTCACTGAGCATGATGCAAATCTGTTATTAACAGAGTATTTGGGGCCGAGGAGCCTTATAATAATGGTTGTATTTATGCAGTTATTCGCAGTCAACATACTGCACTAACTGACATTTGAACCATGTTAGTAGGGGATGGGTATAATTTTAAACTAAACTGTGTGGTAACAGGAATTCACTAATATTGATTAGTATAAATCAAGACTGTGGTGAACCTTAATTATTCCAATAATATTGTTAAGGTTGACATTTATTGTGGATTGGTTCATAAATCTCTTAAATCCCTTTATAGATTTCCCCTCCATTTTATTTTATTTTTCCCTTCAATTTACTGATTGAAGAAAATGGGTTTATTCTTTATTCCCAGTTTGGATTTTGCTGTTTTCATCTCCATGGAGTTGGTTAAATGCATTTCTGTTCTCTGTATTTTCCCCATAAACTGGAAGTTAGATCCAAACTCATCTCTAGTTGACTCCTATAACCTTTTTGAACTATCCTAGTAGATTTGATAGTTTCCTGTATTTTTGGTTGACAAGATATTCTAAATTTACTTATACATATTCTAAGCTTACTTTAGACATGGAATGAACCATTTCTCTAAAGAGCCCCAATTCCTTTCACTAAGAAATAGTATTGCGAACCAATATTTGGTCACCAGAGTTGCTCATTGCTGTTAAGTTGGTCATTGGACCAGCCTTCTTTAAAGAAGGCTAAGGAATAGATACAGGTAAACTATGTAATGGATTTAAACTGAGCAAAGAACACCCTCTCCATGTCTATGTTTATATCTCTACCTATTTCTAGATCTGCTTTTTGAAAATATGTCAGAAGTTCATCCGTTACTCTCCCTATTCAAGTTGAGGACGTCAGTGTTGTTGTTGTTTTTTTTTAATCTTTTCTATCTATTCTCTCTCTATCTCCTATGCCAAGAATCCCAGTTCTCAAGAACATTACTGATAAAAATTAAATGTTATATAATCAGTTTTTGTATCCCCTTCATTTCAAGATAACAGTACAATGCTACACCAATATTACAGTTACTCAAACATTTAGTTTTCTTTTCCTTAAATTCTTGCACAGTTCTCTTCATCTCTGGGATATATTCAACCAAATATAATATATATATAGTGGCAGAGAAATTACTGTACTTTCAAACCACTTGGAATAAATCTCTTTGTGTGATTATGCCACCAACTGGAGACACATTTAGTTTCACTTTTTTTATTTTATTTCTTCTTAGGTAAATTAGCTTTAAACTAGCTGACTTAATAGATTACACTTGATCTTATGCTACCAGCCTGCTTTTAATGGCTTACCATCTAAATCTCCACAATTTCCTTTGGGAGAACACTGTTTTGCCTCTCCATCTGGCAGCTGGGGTCAAGTACAGTTTCTCCCTTATCTTGGGCAACACCCATCTTTATAGCAAGGTATTGGGCTTGGGTTAGACTCTGGTCTTCTAAGTTTCCTCTCCTGGCATAGAATTTCCATGCCATGAATTAACTGGGATGAGGGCGACTGCAACTCCAGTATTCACCTGGAATGAGCCTATGCAGACAGTGGGGACTGCAGGGAAGAAGGGAGCCCCTGACCTCTTGTAAAGGCAGGACCGTGGCACTGTGCAGGTTTTCTGATCCTATGCAGAGAGGGTAAAGGAGGAGTCAAAGTCCTCAGTGGTTTCGCATGTTTTTATTGGGGTTCAGCGGGTACGTGGCAGGCAGGGGTGCTGGCAGTCCTCCCAGCCCCCAGCAAATCCTCACTCTGTCTGGGCTCTCTGGCCTTCTCTGCTTCTGCTTCGGGCTTCTCTTTCAGCTGCTGCTGCTGCTGGCGTCCCGTGACGCCGCCCTTAAAAGCACAGTCTTAGCCAGGTGAATCTCATCTACCTATGCCCATGCCCAATTCCAGGTGCCCGCCATCAGGCATGCTTCAGGATAAGGATCCATCATCTATCCTGATGGCGGGAGGGCAGAAAAGCCTGACATTTTCTTTCCCTACACCTCTCCAGTGCACTCTTCTGGAATTTCACTTGTAACATGAAACTGCAGGGTGGAGAAATGAGAAATGTCATTGGTCTACACTTCCAGGAGAAACCGTGATCCTGACTATGAACTGGGAGGAAGGAAACTCACCTTCTTGACCACGACATCTAGAGAGTAGAGCCACTGTCACACGCACTGAGAAGAGGGAAGTGTGAGCAGATCGTGACTGAAGTACCACCATCTTTTACTGTTCTAATATTTAACTATATTTCTTGAACAAATGTAGCTTCACTAGCTGTGTGCCATTAGGGCAACTTCCCGAGACTTGTAACTGGTTGTTTGACAGTTTTCACCAGTAACAGCTTGAAGGGTAAGGAAAAATGTCAGGCTTTTCTGCCCTCCCGCCATCAGGATAGATGATGGATCCTTGCGTCCTGAATGCATGCCTGATGGCGGGCACCTGGAATAGGGTGTGGGGCATAGGTAGATGGGAAAAAAAAAAAAAAAAAAAAGAAGCAGAGAAAGAAGCTAAAAGAGAAGTCAAAGAGAAGGCCGGGGAGCCCAGAGTGAAGACCTGCTGGGGGCTGGGAGGCCTGCCAGCCTATCGGCCCCCCAGAACCCCTGCCTGCCGTGTACCTGGTAATCCCAATAAAAGCCTGCAAAAACCACTGAGGACTCTGACTCCTCCTTTACCCGGTCTGCTGGATATCAGAAAACCTGCTCAGTGTCCTGTCCTACCCTTACACAGCTGCTTTACTGGCGAGTAGTCCTCCAGCTAATACTAATTCCTGTAGCTTTCAGTTTTCTGATCTTTCACCACCAGGTGATTTTTTGAATCAACTCTTTTTTTTTTTCCCCCACTAAGTGCCAAGTGTCTTTTATATATAATTCTCAATTGTTTTTCAGATAACCCTGTGATAGGAGGTTCCATACCTTGATGGTTTCAGGTCTTCTAGGAATCAAATCTCACCCTTGATTTGAGCCATTTGGAAAGTTTTAGATGAATTCTAATTAGAGTGAGTCATAGGACAGTTGCTACAGTTTCTCCACAGAGAACCACTTCCTAGTTACGCTTTCCCTTAGAGAATCAGCCCTGCTTTGCCCTCCTACTGGATCTCAAACCACAGTAAATCTCAGGAAAACAGTATCTCACAGCAGGAGGTTTATGTTTCTAGCACAACCAAGATTCAGGCTTGTGGCTTTGTCATTGGGTTTTTTGTTTGGTTTGCGGGGGAGGGATTGGATTTGTTTATCTTTTCATAGTCCTATTAAAGTCTGAGTGATTCTGCCTAACATACCCACAGTCTGTAAGTGTAGTCATGAAGAGCTTGAGTGACCTGGGGGAGGCTTTCCTCAGTCTCTTTGCTGGGATGTTTGCTATCGGTTACTGCAAGACTTCTCTCAGAACTTTTAACATGTAAAGGTGTCTTCTCAACTCTGAGAGGAATGTCATACGCAATGTTTCCCTGTGTATTTAGTCACGCAACCCTAGTTTCCTGTGCCGTTTTACACTCTGTGTTTCAGGAAAGGTTGGTCGAAAGCATTTATTTGGCCAGGAAAGGGTGTGGGGAATCCTTACCTTTGACTGGAAAATATTTGCATATCCACAGTGTTTCCACCTGCGGTCCATTCAAGGTGGAGTAAGGAGTACCTATTTTTGTCTCTTAAAGGGATGTCACAGACAAACTGTTTGGTCGTTACAGGGTGGGCCTATGTAGGGTAAGGTAAAAGGTATCAGGCTTTTCTGCCCTTCCGCCATCAGGATAGATGAGAGAGCCCGTGATCCTGGGTGCATGCCTGATGGCGGGCACCTGAAGTGGGTACACCTGCGCTAAAAGACTGATAATATAAGGGTGGTGCAGCAGAGTGCGGTTGGGTAGTGCGGTGTTAAGGGTGGAGAAGTGGAGTGTACGGAGGAGTGTTGGAGCGACTACAAACCACGGCGAAGAGCATGTGGCTGCTAGAACCGTTTATAAACCTGCTCAGAATGGTTGTTTTTCTTTACAACTGGCGTTAGACGGCAGGACGGTTCGAGGCAGGACAGCTCTACGCAGACGAAACCCTTTGAAAATCTGGAGAGGGATCCCTGGATGGCCGGCCACGAGCGGATGGTACCCGGTGGCCGACCTCCTCGCCCAGTGGGCACCTCCCCAGGAATGGCCAGAGGTAGATGGATCCCCGGGCAGTTGGAACAGGCCCTGTATGAAATAGAAGAACCCTGAGTGGAGTGCAGTGCCCGCGAGGCGGCAGGAGCCGTGGGATGGGTGTTTCTCACGGCTCTGCGAGAGTCCAGGCGGAAAGAGCAATCTAGGATCCAGCAAGTACTGGATGAGATGCGAGAAGAGATACGAGAAGATTGCGGATACAGCACAACATTTGAGGATTCTGGAGGAAGAAGTTCGGAGAAACCGACCCACCCCTCCGAGATGCCAGACTCCGTCTCAGGAAGGAAGGAGAGGGAGGCTGGCCCTTTGCGCGATCACAGCCGGGGTGGCAAACCATCTGCTGCGACTCCAGATGCCTGACCCCTGCTCAGGAGAGGAGGAGAGGGAGGCTGAACCTTTGCCTGAGTCCCAACCAGCAGTGGTAAACCAACCCGCCACCCGGGAGATGCCGGGACTCCTCTGGAGAGGAGGAGGAGGCCGGGCCCATGCTCCGGGCCCGCCCGGGTGATGAAAAGAAAATGAAGCGGCAGCGACCCATGGCCCCAGGGGGTCAGGCAGCGGGACCACCACAGATGACGGAATTTACTACCTACAGACCTTACACCCAGGCGGAACTGGTGGACTTGGGCAAAAAGTTACGCCAGAACCAGGGGACCCTTGGCAGCCTGGCTGCTACTTTATGGGACCTGGGGGTGGATGGGATTATTTGCACGGCTCAAGAGATGGAGGACTGGCCTCCGTGACTTCACACCCATCCTTGCGACAGAGGCTGCAGAACAGCCGCGGTAGGCCAGGGGACCACACCCTCCTGGAGTGGATAATGGCTGCCATACGGACAGTATGGGCTGATGCGGGAGATGTGCCGGAGACAGTAAGCGGATGGCAGACGTACCCGAGCTGGTGCAGTACTTCGGGAATTGGGATGCGCAGGCCATGTTTATGTGAATACGCGTGGTCCGGACGACGAGCGTTTCACAGCAGGAATGAGAGACTTGGTATTAAAGGATGCCCCCCTCCTCTACATTTGGATCCCTCATGGCAGTACTAGCACCCTATGTGGGACGTCAGATACATGACGTCACCACCATGATAGCCAGCTTGGGAGAAGTTGAGAGCCGGCGCTCTCAGAAAGGAATACGGGTAGTTTCAGAAAGGTCAAAAGGAATGCCAAGGAGGGCAAGGAGGCCTCTTGCATCACAGAACCTATAAAAGTCACCCGTAAACAAATGTGGATGGATTTAATAAGAGCAGGCCGGAGATAGCACTAAAATAGACGCACAGCCCAATGCATATTTATTGGAATTATGGCAGCAGCTGCGAGAAGACCAGAGGTTCACAACCCATGAGAAGGACTGCTGCTCAAGGGGAGCCTGGAAACCCCAGCCTCAGGCACGCGCCCTGCGGCTGGAAGACAACTTGCTGCCAGCCCCGTCCTCGGGTGATGGCCTGATATCCTTTGAATAGGGTGAGGCCAAGGAACTACCTCCACAGGGGACGGGCGGGGACCGAGGCCACATGTGGAGCTTGCCATTCACTGGTCCCCGACTAACGTACAAAAGGGTTTTAGCGCTAGTAGACACAGAGCAGAATGTACTCTGCTCTATGGAAATCCGGAAAAGATTTCATGGGTCTACTTGTTATATTGATGGCTATGGAGGCCAGAGTGTCAAGGTGACAGCAGTAAAACTATCTCTGGGGATTGGGCGATTACCCCCTAAAGAGTATAAAGTGTATGTATCGCCCATACCCGGAGTACATCCTGGGGGTGGATGTACTACGTGGCTTATGGCTAGAAACCACAATCGGAGAGTTTCGCCCTTAGAGTGCGCGTGGTAAAAGCAGTGGTGAGAGGACATGCTAAGCATCCGCCCCTACAACTGCCAGTCCTAGGCGAGTGACTAATACCAAGCAATATCGGTTGCCCGGAGGCTACAAAGAAATTACAGGCACAATATCAGAGCTGGAGAAGTGGGCATTGTGCGTACTGCCCACAGCCCCTACAATTCGCCGTGTGGCCGGTTGAAGAAGCCCGATGGCTCTTGGCGCATGACAGTAGATTATCGTGAATTGAATAAGGTAGTTCCACCCTTTGCATGCTGCAGTGCCTTCAGTGGCAGATTTGATGGATCGTCTGAGCACGAGCTAGGAATGTACCATTTTGTAGCTGATCTGGCAAATGCTTTTTTTTCCATAGATATAGCCCCAGGAAGTCAAGACCAATTCGCCTTCACACTGGGAAGGCCGGCAGTGGACATTCACTGTGCTGCCACAGGGATACCTGCACAGCCCGACTGACTGTGTCATGGGCTGGTGCAGCAGATTTGGCCCGGTGGGAAAGGCCATCTTCAGTGCGTTTATACCATTATATTGATGATATTTTATTGACAAGTGACTCTCTTACAGATCTGGAAAAGCAGTACCTCTCTTATTAACAACACCTGAAAACATGCGGCTGGGCAATCAACGAAAGCAAACTGCAGGGGCCTGGACTGTCAGTTAAGTTCCTGGGAGTTGTTTGGTCGGGTAAGACAAAGGTTATCCCTGAAGATGTGATAGATAAAGTTCAAGCTTCCCCACTCCAACCACAGTGAAGCAGCTGCAAGCCTTTCTGGGTCTGCTGGGTTACTGGGGGCATTTATACCTCACATGGCCCAGCTCTTACGGCCCTTGTATATGTTAATACGAAGGGAGCCAGGTGGATTGGTCAGCTGAGGCAGACACACAGCATTGCCACGGCCAAACGAACTATAAAGACTGCTCAGGCCTTGCAGGTTTTTTGACCCAGCCCGACCCTGTGAGCTCGATGTACAGGTTACTCAGGAGGTTCGGGTGGGGACTCTGGCAGAAATCAGAGAGGCTACGACACCTATTGGGTTCTGGTCCCAACTTGGAGGGGGCTGAGGTTAGGTACTCTTAATTGAGAAACAGTTAGCTGCGGTATATGCAGCCTTACTAGCCACAGAAAGTATAACCCCACAGCCCCTGTCTCAGTGAGAACCACTTACCCAAATAGCTGGATGGGTACGGGACTGGACAACAAAGCCCCATAGTGGCACTGCTCAAACGCCCACTTTGGCGAAGTGGGGGGCATACTTAGAACAGCGCTGCACCCTGTCAACTAGCCCCTTAAGGGTGGAGTTGCAGGAGGTTCTTGGTCCTGTGACATATACTAGTAGGGGACCAAATTCAGAAGCCTGTATAGAAGCCGAACCTGAAGCTAGTCCCTACAAGGAGGGTCGAGCACCGATTCCAGCAGAGGCCTGGTATAACAGATGGCTCCAGCCGGGGCCAGCCAGCCTCTCTGGACAGGCGGTGGCTGTACACCCAGAAACAGACACTATCTGGTTCGAAACCGGGAGCGGGACAGAGCAGCCAATGGGCTGAACTGCGAGCAGTATGGATGTGGTGGCCCATGAGCCTTCCCCTGTAGTAATCTGTACTGACAGTTGGGCTTGTGTACAGGGTCTGACACTGTGGATTTCCACATGGAATTTAAATGACTGGACAGTTATGCATCGGCCATTGTGGGGCCAGGCCCTATGGAAAGATCTATGGGATCTGGGGCATCAAAGCAGGTGACTGTTTATCATGTCACGGACATGCCCCATTAGCCTCACCAGGCAATGATGAGGCAGATACCCTAGCCCCGGGTTCGAGTTGCTTGAAACTGCTCCAGGGCGGGATGTTGCGCAGTGCTACACAGACGCTTGCTCCACGCAGGGCAGAAGACAATGTGGGCCACTGTACGTGCCTGGGGTCTACCTGTAACTTTAAAAGAAATCCAGACTGCATGTGAAACATGTGTAGTATGTTCTAGGACTTACCCCCGGAGACCTTTTGCATCTCAGGCCAGGTGTTGCGGGGGGCAGGTACCCCTGACACGCTGGCAGATTGACATCATTGGACCACTACCTCGCTCCGATGGACAACAGTATGCTGTCACCTGTGTGGACACTGCTACCGGGTTATTGGCAGCTTACCCTGCTTCCACATGCGGACCAAAAGGCAGTTTTGGCAGCACTGGCACGCCTATGTGCTGCATATGGACGTCCGCTGGTAGGTGGAGAGGCAGCGATCAAGGGACTCATTTTACAGGAGCCCGGGTGCAGGCAGTGGGCCAAGAACTCGGTGTTGAATGGAAGTTTTCACACTCCCTATAATCCCAAAGCTGCAGGGATTATAGAGAGGTATAATGGCCTACTGAAGCAAGGACTAAGAGCCACTGCCCCCACTCAGACGCTGGCCGGGTGGAGCCGACGTCTCTGGGAGGTGTTGCAGACATTGAATGAGAGGAGCAGGAGAGGCGGCCTGGCTCCAGTGGAGGCATTGCTACATCGTGCCGCTGCTCCCATCCAATTACAAATAAGACGTCAGACATCTTATTAAAACGGGACTTGGACAGCAGGGCAACATCCGATTGCCAGCCCCAACTGGAGTGGACCCAGGGCAGACTGTGGACTGGGAATGGCCCTGGACAGTGAAGGCTCCCACATGCGGTGGGTGGCTCTGATAGCCCCTTGGGTCGTGGCCTGGAGGCCAATTTACAGATAAAAACCATGGGGGAGTGCTCAGTGGCCGCCACGGGTGCGTGTTACCCACCCCCTGGAGTAACAGATCAGCAGGCAATCCTCAAGGGGACATTTGTAATAACTCTGTGGCCCATTATGAGCTCTCCACTCCTGCTGCATGTAGAACCCACTGATGCCTCTTCACTGGCAAAGCGAGTGTGGTACTCACGCCCTGGAAGGCCACTGATGCCAGCAACAATATTGTCTTCGGATGCCAATTGGCATGTATATTGGCCCCGATGGGGAGGGATCTCCCATTGCTGGTACCAGTAACGTCTCTGTCCTTCCGCCCCTAGGAAAATTAAGTTTAGTCATTTTGTGGTGTGTTTGCTTTTGTGGTCCAGGGCTGCACTGTTTATGTTTGCTTAAAAAATTGTACATACGTAGACTATGTGGCAGAAAACCCTGAGGGGGTGGACTGTAGGGTAAGGTAAAAGGTATCAGGCTTTTCTGCCCTTCCGCCATCAGGATAGATGAGAGAGCCCCTGTGATCCTGGGTGCAGGCCTGATGGCGGCACCTGAAGTGGGTACACCTGCGCTAAAAGACTGATAATATAAGGGGGGTGCAGCAGAGTGCGGTGTGGTGGTAGTGCGGTGGTTAAGGGTGGAGAAGTGGAGTGTAACGGAGGAGTGTTGGAGCGACTACAAACCACGGCGAAGAGCATGTGGCTGCTAGAACGTTTATAAAACCTGCTCAGAATGGGTTGGTTGCTTTACAGCCTACCTAGCTTCTCTTTTGAGCCTAATCTGCATCCCCATCTGGAGAACTCTGCAATAATCCCACTGGCTGCCTATTGATCTTCAAAGAAATTCAGGAAAACACTGAGACAGGTGGGTAACTGTTGCTATGGGGAGAGAACATGGTTGTATTCTTCTGCCAAGCACGCACACCTTACGCACAGTAAGAGTTTAATGAATACTTGTGTAAACTTTAGAGAAATACTAGTGAATGTACAGAACCAAGCTTTCATAAAAAGAAAATGAGGAGACTTATTCTGAGCAAGGGAGAAAAGAGCTCAGGGGTAGGTGCGCTGACCACATGACCTGGGATTGTGAGAGTGGCCTTTCACCACTCCCTGGAAGGCTTCTGAGGTTCCTCTACACAGATATTAATCAGCCGGAAAGAACTAGATCAGTGATTCTCAGAAGGGGTTTGGGGTCGCAGCATCAGACATTACCTGCGAAGCTGTAAAAACAAACTTACCTTGCCCTCTCCCCAATCTACTGAATTAGAAGCACCTGGGAATTTGCCAAGGAATTTCTAACAAACCCTCCAGGGGATTTTCACTAATATGTAAGATGTTAAAAACCCTGATCTAGACTATCCTGTTGAGGTCAAAGTAATTGTGGGCTAAATGTGTGTGTATCTCCTAACATTCATGTTTCGCCCCTAATTCCCGTGTGATATTAGAAGTGGAGAGTTTGGGCGTGATTAGCTGGTGAGGGTGGAGCTTCCAGGAGTGGGTTAGGACCCTTATCAAAGAGATGCCAGAAGGCTCTGCTCATTTTCCCTGTGAGGATGCGGTGAGAAGGTGGCCCGGCGGGCCGCAGCGGCAGCAGAAGTGCTGCAGTGCGGTTGAACCAGGAAGAAGGGTCCCTCCAGAGCCCAGGTGTCCTGGCACCTTGATCTTGGACGTCCCAGCCTCCAGAAACGTGAGAAATACATGTTTTCTTGGTATTTTGTTGTAAGAACCTGAGCTAAGGACGTGATAATCACCACAGCAGTGTTTGTGAAATGTTGATGAACATTAGGAAAACCTGGAGAGGTTGAGCACAGCCAGGTACAAGGCCCCAACCCAAACTAACCATCGAAGACTCTTGGGAGAAGGTGTTGGGTTTGCAGTGAGCTTGGCTCTCCGGGTGATTCTAAGGTGCAGCCTGCTGAGAACGCTTTCAGGGCGGGCGCGGGGTGCAGGAGCCCATCTCCAGTAATCAGTGGGCCCTGTGCTTTTTGACAGGCAAAACTGAAGATTATCAAGGGAGTATAAGAATGCTAGGGTGGGACCTGGCACCTGAGGGCACTTTAGAAAGCATTTGTTTTCAAGTGTGTGTGGGGAAGGGAGTGGTCACATCATTTGAGAGTCTTTTGTGTTGTTTTTCTTAAATATTTTTTAATGCTTTTTAATTTAATTTTTACATCATTGTTCATTTTTGTATAATGTTTGATTTCTCCCCTCAGGTGGAAGCTCCATAAAGTTCTCACCCCCAATTCACCCAGGGAATATTTGCCATAGTCTCTTGTGTTCTTTCCTCCCCCATTTGATTCCTCTCCCTCCCCCCCTCCCCTGTGTATGTCTCAGTTTCTATAGTTTGCCTGCAAACTGTGTGTGTGTGTGTGTGTGTGTGTGTGTGTTCCTGACTCCTTGAATTTTAAATCAGAAGTTCAACAAATGTGTGTGTGCCACCTTTGTGTTCTTAGGTGTTGGGGATGCAGTAGCAGACAAAAAAGGCAAAGTCCTCCATCTCATAGGGCTGTATTCTAGTAGGTGGGGACAGAAAATAATGGTTAAACTAATAGCAATTAAGGAGAGAAGTAAGCAGAGATTTAGAGTGGTAACACCCTGGCTCCTCCACATACACACTGCGGATTCAAACAGCTTTTATTTTTCCAAATCAGTATTGCAGTCAGATGTAGAGGGGACTAGATTTGCACCTCCTCAGTTGTATGTCACCCTCCACATCCACCACCAAAACACCTATAGTCCTTTACCATAGGCCATTGGGCCCCCTCACTGCTTTTCCCCTACCCCTCTAATAACCCAGAGTTGTGCCCTGATATTTGTGGTCCACATGTGAATGAAATCATCTGGTGTTTTGTTTTTCTTCTGACATCACTTAGCACTGTCCCCTTTCGATTCCATCCATATTGCCATGGCAAGAGTTCACCTTTTATAGGACTGAGTATATTCCATTGTGCATATACACACGTCATGTGGTTATTTGAAGAAATGTATTTGAAGTAAATGGAAAGCAAAGCAGAGTCAGCTTGGTATGTTGGGGGGAACAGCAAGGAGACAGTGTCCAGATTAGAGAAGAGAAATAGAATAATAGGGTTAAAGGATGACCAAGTGATATGGGCTTCTTTAAGAATGCAGGCTTTGGACCCTCCCTGGTGGTCTAGGGGTTATGTCCACACACCTGAATTTATCCCTGGGCCAGTGAGCTAACCCACATATGGCAACAGCAGATGTCTCCTGTCTTACCTGCTGCTCCCCGTAACAGTGTATTTCAGTAAATCTGCCTGTTCTCCCCACCCTGTCTCTGTGAATTCTCTCACTCCCTGCACCTCTGGCCTTTACCCCAATTCTGTGCATGCACAAATTAAAATAATAAAAAAAAGGTGGCAGGTTTTTTACTTCAAGTGATAAGGGAAACTATTGGAGTGTTTTAAGTGAGAAAAGAAATAATGAGTTATTTTTAGCAGTGTCACTCAGCTCTATGTTAGAATAGACTGAAAGACATGTAGTGCTGAAGAAGGGAGATCTGTTGATTGTGTGTTGTAATAGTGAAAAGACCAGAGAAGCTTGAACTAAGATAGCAGCAATGGTGTAACCAAGAAGTGGTTTGGTACTGTATGTGTTTTGAAGATAAAAGCAACAAAATTAGGTGATGAAATGGGCACAGGGTAGAAAAGGAGAGGACTCAGGTGACATAAGTTTGAGATGTCCAGGTGAAATGGAAAGTAGGAAGTTGAATATGATTCTGAAGTTGAGAGAGATCCAGAGTAGAGACAGAGATAAAAAAGTCATTATGAGGTAGATTGTAACATGCTATGAGGGTTGAACTAGATTCTTGCATCCTGCACCATTAACATCACCAAGGATTTTATTAGAAATGAAGAATCTCAGACTTCTACTCCAGAATTATGGAATCAGTATTAGTTAATAATATCATGATCCCCTGGTGTTCTGTAGGCATTTTGAAATTGGATGATACTTTCAGATTCCATGGCTTAGGGTCTGAATCAATATCAGAGAGGACTGAAGTCCTGAGACAATCTAAGTTGGAAAAGAGTTGGAGACTGAGATTGTATGGAGAAGAATTCAGAGAATACTGAAGAGGAAATGCAAATGGCCAACAGGCATATGAAAAAAATTTCAACATCACTTGTCATCAGGGAAATGCAATCAAAACTACCATGAGATACCATCTCACACCAGTGAGAATGGCGCACATTAAAAAACTAGCTACAACAAATGTTGGGTGAGGTTGTGGAGAAAAAGGACTCTCCTGCACTGTTGGTGGGAGTGCCAAACTGGTCCAACCACTGTGGAGAGCTGTGTGGAGATTTCTGGACCTACTAACATAGAGCTTCCAAATGATCCAGCATTCCACTCCTAGGTATTTACCCAAAGGACACAGAACATCAATTCCAAAGAGCACCTGCACCCCTATGTTTATAGCAGCACTGTTTACAATGCTAAGCTTGGAAACAACCCAATGCCTAAAATAGATGACTGGATCAAGAAGATGTGGTACATATACACCATGGCTATTACTCACATTCAAAAAGATAAACACATGCAATTTGCAGCAACATGGATGGAGCTGGAAGGGATCATGCTCAGCGAAATAAGCCAGAAAGAAAAGGAAAAATACCGGATGGTCTTCACCCATAGCAGGAATCTAGAAAACTTAAA
>NW_023602035.1:0-15137 GCF_014898055.3 Talpa occidentalis
GCCTCAGATCTGGGACCAGGCCAGAGCTGTTCAGGCTGTGTTTCCATCCCCTGGGGCTGGAAGAGAGTGTGTGGGTTGGGTGGGGGAAAGTAACCGAGATGGAGCAGGTGTTCGTGTCTCACTTCCCCATGGCCCCATGTCACTGTAGTTGTTTACCATCATCTACCCACCCAACGGTAGTAATCAACCTTGTCCTCGGCCCGGGTCCGACTTAATGTTTCTCAGGCCCTGGGGTCCCTGTTCCACTAGTCACAGCCACAGAGAACCATAGGATATAGACACATGGAGGATTTGAGCATGTGACACCCCCCCCCTTTCTGTTTGCAGGCACAGCTGATGAGGCTCACACAGAGCAGTGAGCACTGTGGGGGGTCTCATGAGCCATCTGCCCCCAAGGCAGCCCCTGCTGAGCTCAGAGTCAGAAACAGTCTTGTCCCGAGCCTTGCCCTGGGGTGCAGTGAGCTGGGTAAGGTACCTGTGCAGTGGAACCAGGAGGCCCAGGAGGAGAGGGGTACAGGCCATTATGGCGTCCCTGATCCTGTTCCCTGAGGCTGAGGCTGGGCAGGTTCCCCCCTATCCTATCTATCCCCTTGCTGGAGAGAGCTGCTGGGTATGCAAATCAGTCAGGCTCAGGCAGCTGCTTGAGGAGCTCTGTGATTTCAGAGAAGGTTCAGCCCCCACAGAAAAAAGAGGTGAGTCCTGTTTCCTACAGATCCCCACTCAGCCCAAGGGATCCTCTATGGCAGGCATGACGTTTAAAGAAGGTGATTTGTGTGCAACTAGGTGTGTGATCTGGGTAATTTACTGATCTCCAAATAATAACTGAGTTTAGGAAAATGAAATCTGACTGTATGTTATCTCCCATCAGTTCTAGAGAGGTTGCACTAGGAAAAAAAATAATTGTCTATTTAGTAGATAAAGGTTAGGAGAAGGTAAGTGTGTTACTGGATTGGAATAAAAGGAGAAACACAGCTCATGGGTTTTCGAGAGAGAGACATGGATTGATGACAATAACCCTCTTAGCTAGACAACAGGCTCTAGGGCCTGGACGAGGGAGGGGAACCTGTGGGCACTGGGAGGACGGCATGTGGACGGTGACTTTATTTGAAGATGACAAATGTGTGGGGGGGATATGAGGGTCTGCATCTGTGGGAAAAGCAAGCAGTTTTCACAACATTTAGATCAGAGCCATGTAGACAGAAGTTGTGCATCTGTGCCAGGGATACTAGAAAAACCTACCACTATCCTTCAGCAGAGAGCTTGGTTACAGCACCCAAGACCCGCTGCTTGTTAGACACCCTGCTGCCCAGAACACCCCTCTCCAGGTGCCTTGGTCAGGTGAATCTTTGCTGCCACTGGTGGCTGCTCCACACAGTGGCTGCAGCACTAGTCCGTGCCCTGTCCAGGAGCAGATTCAGAAGCTACTATTCAGGGGCTGATTCCCTGATCCAGAAACTCTGGCTGCAAGGATGATTCTTAGTCTTCACTACTCATAGTGACTCAGATTCCCCATGGAACAGGCCTCTTCGCAGGTGGAGCTGGCAGGACCTACCTGGGCCAGCTTGCACAGCTCCCAGGGTGTTCTGTGGTGATGCATGTGGTTCCAGTGGACACAGCACTCAGGGCTGCCTGTTTTGGTTCTGGCTGCTGTGTCAGGGCCCCATTGGGTGGTGGTGGCTACTGCCCAAGGACAGAGACAAGAGGCCAAGGGCTGAGCAGAGGTGAATGAGGAGAAGGAACACTGGGAGCAAGAGCAGGGGCCCCTGACTGTGAACCCTGAAGGTCAGTTCAGGGAGGCAGAGTTGGGAGAAGACCCTGCTCCTGAGCCCACCATGTCACAGCAGAGCTGAGCCAGGTCAGGGGATCCGGGATGCAGGATGAGCAGCGGTCCTGGGATTCCTGAAGGAAGCAGCTCCACTGCCCTGCTGCTGAGACATGGTTAATGCCACCTGGGAGACTGAGGAGGTCACCTGTCACATATTGAGATTTGTCACTGTGTGAATGAGAAGCAAATTGGAGCCTGGCCATCCCGGCACAGGGACAGTCCTCCACGGGAGGTCAGGATCCTGCTGAATTGTCAGGTCTGCCCACCTAATCCCTGAGAGCTTGGGGGTGCACCTCCCAGATGCAGGAGGGATAGTTTTGGTCATTTTATTTTTAAGATTTGTTTTAAAGATGTATTATTATTTATTTATTTATTTATTTATTTGCTTGCTTGTTTGTTTGTTTACACAAGCACTGGGTACAGTCAGAAGCACAGGAGGGTGAGAGAATTCACCAGAGCCAGAGAGGGAACAGAGCAGGCAGACCGTCAAAATACACTGCTGAAGGGAGCAGCAGGAGTGGCGGGAGAGGTCTGTCCCGCCATGTGGGACCCTCGCCAGCGGCCGTGGATTGAACCGGCGCTTCAGAGGCTATGGGCAGCTTCGCAGCCCAGCACTCAACCGCTGCGCCACCAGGGGAGACCCAAGATTTATTTATTTATGCGTACAAAACCAGGGTACAGGCCAGATATGCAGGAGGGGTGAGAGGATTCACCAGAGCAGAGTGGGGAGCAGAATAGGCAGACTGACTGAAATACACTCCTGAGAAAAGCAGCAGGCAAGACAGGAGAGATCTGCCAGGACATGTGGGAATCTCCCTGGCCAGCCAGGAATTGAACTGGCGCTGCAGAGGCTGTGGACAGCTTCACAGCGCTGCTCTCAACCCACGTGGCCACCGGGGAGGCCCAGTTTTGGTCATTTTAATATTAATTTTCCTTTTTTCAAATATTTGTACTAGCCTCCATTCCTTCCCCAGCTTTCTCCCTAGTGTCATCACTTATGTACATTTTGACCCCATGTTTGTTCTCCTGTAATTCACATTGCTCTAGTCATTTTCTTCACTCATTTACTTTCAGTATCAAAGAATGCATTTGATTGTAATGAAGGTCAGCAATCTTACTTTTGGACAAAGTAATCTCTGCCAGTCTCATCTGTGTATTTTTAAATCTCAAATAGTATCATATTTAGTTCTAGAATTTCATTTATACTCATATTGTATTTCTCCCATGTCTTACTTAGCATGGTCTGTCATCTGCTGCTCTCGGGAATGATGGAACATTATCATGAGCATTTCTCTAGTCTCCAGGTCTGATACCCATCATCCCAAAAAGTTCACTGTCAGGATGGGCTCACTGATAATTTGTATTTATTGGGGCAAATATATTCCTCATCATTCATAGCAAATTTCTGATAAATGCCAGGATTTGTGTAATATTCCGTATTAGTTACTAGAGACCTGTATTTATCTCTAAAGTTTTTTGCATAGAGATATTTTGATTGAAAATGTATTGTACATAGTTCAATCTTCACTCTCAGCTTAAATTTTTATTTTCTTAGGAGGCACCAGATCGGCCTATAGTTTGGGCTAATTTGCCCTCTATGGGGCAAAATCCCTGACTAGGCAAACAAAGCCTCAATGGGAACGTATATGTATCTATGTGTGTGTGTGTGTGTGTGTGTGTGTGTGTGTGTGTGTACGTGTGTGTGTGTGTGTGTGTGTGCCATATAAGAAGCTCCCTCTGATGTCTCAGGGCGGTTATTCCTCCTGCCCATCCTGTTCCTCTCTCACTCCTGTGCTCACCTGTGCTCTTAGAATCTGCTCAACTCCAGAGCTGCCGTCTGCAGTTTCTCATGCTCTGCACTCTCAGACTTTCCACCTTGTCCTCTATCCCCACAACTATTGGGGGAGGTCAAGCAAATACCACGGAGGCCCTTCTTGCAGTCCCAGATCCACTCATAACCACATCTGCAGAGACTGCCCCAGAGTGGGGGAGGGGCAATGAGCCAGGACCACGGTCACCTGCTCATGTTTGCGTCTCCATCTACCTGGGGCTGAGAAGAGTGAGGCCCAGACAGGAAGGAGTTTGTGTCTCACTTCCCCATGGCCCCATGTCTCTGTGGGATGAGTATAACTGCTATCTAGTGACACACAGTAATAGTCAGCCTCATCCTCAGCCTGGGCCCTGCTGACGGTCAGGGTGACCTTGCTCCCCAAGCTGGAGCCTGAGAATCGGGCAGGGACCCACAAAGCTGGGTGCTATCAGCCATGACCAGCACAGGGGCCTGGCCTGGTTTCTGCTGGAACCAGCTAGCATAACCGTTTATCTTTGGCAGGTGATCGTGGCCGTCTGTCCCAAGGCCAAAGAGACTGACTGTGGTTGACTCAGCTCAGCAGTGACCACTGAACCTGCAAGAGAGGAGTGAAGAGAGGACAGTGTGAGGATGAGGGTCATTCCCAGAGGGCACAGCCCCTGCTGCATGCCCTGTGCTGAGCTGAAGTTCAGGCCCAGTATGCTCCCTGGTTTTGTGTGGGCTGATTCCTGGGGGTCAGTACCTGTGCAGATAATGAGGAGGGGGAGCAGGAGAGGGCTCCAGGCCATGGTGCAGATGTCCCAGGAACTGCCTCTGAGCCTGCAGCTGGGATGGGAGCTCAGGGCCTCTCTTAACCTAGGGTGGCATGTAAATCATTTCCTTCCTGAGGTGTGCTAGGGGCTCTCTGAAGAACAGAAAGATCTCTACTGTAGGAGACCATGAAATGGACGCTAGTCTTACAGTCTCTACTAGAGATTCTAAGATCTGTCTGTGGCTTGTGAGACAGTGCTTCCCTTGTAGAACACACACACACACACACACACACACACACACACACAAACACAAACACAATTCCGTCTCCACCGTGGGCTCCTGCTCTGGTTTGGTTCACCCCTCATCATCCACAGTCCAAACATGGGAGTGGACTTTGAGGACTTGAAGAGGGAGCTGTGGGGTCAGAGGTCACACTATGTGAAAGGCCACAATTTCATCATCACACAGGGCCTCAGTTGTATAACTTTAGGCAATCGTTCTTGGTTCTGTTTAAAGAAGGCATGGGAGAAATCTCTTTAATGAAAAACAAGGTAGCAATTCTTGATGACACCAGAAGAGTGAGATATGAAAGGAAGATGAATACACTGACCTCACCAACACTCCTCTCTTTTTCTTTATAAACCCTCCTCGAAAGAATAAAAGAAACAAGTAACAGGCAAGAGAAAAGATTAGCAAAGACATATCCGATGAACAGCTACTGTAGAAAGGATACTAAGAAATGTGATCATAAATAGTGAAGACACAAACCAATGAGGAAAGGAGACTGAGCTGGACCAACACTTGTGTGAGGAGGATGAAGGACGGTGGGAACAGGAGCAGGAGCTTGTCATGCGTCTTCTGGAAACGCCAGTGTGACCTGATGAGTGGGAGTCCCCACGTGTCCTCAGACAGGCTGAAGTAGACAATAGGGCTGAGGAGAAGTGGGGTCCTCACGCATGGCTGAAGGTGTGAAGTGCACAGCCACTCTGGAAAGGGTTGTGGGTCATGAAGAACCAAAACCTGCTTTCCCACACGGGCCAGTGGTGGTTCTCTGGGCATTTATTTCAGATATTGAAAGGTTACATTCACAGAAGGTCTACTCACTAATAGTCACAGCACCTTTGTGCGTAGGAGCTTCTCCACGTGCTGTCCAGAGAGAGAAAGTACTGACCTCCGTCCTCGGTGACGGTTAACACGACGTTGTTACACGGAACCATGGAATCCTACTCAGCGAAGCAGAGGAATGATCTCTTAACAGCACAACCATGTAGAGGGCTCTAGGGAGCGTTGTGCTAGTGACAATGCCAGTTCCGAAGGCTACACACACAGGGACTCTATTTTTTCTCACATATCAGGCCTGAAAAGACAAATTTCAGAAATAACCAGTTAGTATCAGCACCTTGTTTAGGATGGGGGAGGTGTGTTTTAAAAAGGACAGCACTAGGGACACTTGTCTTGAGGAAGGTGTTGGTAGCTTACTCCTGGGATGGATCGAAGAAGCCACTCCTACTACCATCGGGGACCCTGTGGGTTGGGAGGGTTTGGCCATTATAGAAATTTACCCTTCTGTGGGGCTCCACACTAAGATGAGGAATAGCTGTGGGGTAGAACAGGTGCCTGAGGAAAAATGGGGTGAGCCCTAAGCTTCTTCCACATGCTCGTCATGTCAGAAAGGCAGGCTGGCCTCCAAGCGCTGCAGTCACAGTAACCTCCTCGGCTTGACCCAGTTCTAGCCCACCCTGTGGTCTGTCCTGGCTGGCTCAGCACTGCAGGGGCCTTCCAGGAGACTAGGCCTGGGCTGAGCAGGGCCTGAGGTGATGATATCTGACTCCAGTGACCTAGGAGGTATAGGTCCCAGACCCCCTCATCTTCTTTCTCCTTCTGTCATCCTGCCCGTGTACCCCAGGTGCACTTTGTCCCATCCTAGGCCTGTCGTTAGAATGTGCGTGTGTGGCCCGTGTCATTGGCTGTTTGTCCATTACGTGCATGGTAGTTTCCTTGTTAAACAACCTTCCCCTTTGGAAGAATGATCACAGCTTGGTCTCATTTTACACGTGATGTTGGGTCCTTGTGTCAGCTCACACACCACAGACAATGACACTAGGATTTCACTACTGTTTTATATGAGATGTGAGGCTTTTGAAATCCTGACCTGGCTAAGAAACCCTGTTTAGTCTCTATGGTCTCTGAAATTGCCCAGGGTCATGGTCTTTGCACAGGGAAGAGCTCTGGGTCCTGAATGGTCAGGGGTCCCCTGGGGAGGTTGATCTTTCACTCAATGAGCAGGGGCAGCCCATGACCAGACTGTGACCAGAGAAGTGATGAGGGGGAAATCTCAGACTGACCTGCTGATCTGTTAAAGTCAGGACAGAAAATGTAAGCTAAAAGTTTCATGGAACAGCTGATATCGCTGTCAAGGTCACACACACCAGATTCACACATTCCCAGATGACTGTACCCCTTGCTTGAGTCGATAAATGTTTTGTAACTTGGCTGCTCGGGGAGCAGACTTTGGAGACAGATCTCCCAGGGCCTGCAGGTGTAAAACCCACAGGTGTAAATAAAGAAGTTCCCTCCTCCTCTCTGAGTGAAGCTCGCTTCCCTGATGGAATTCTGCCCTAACAGTGAGAATCCACTTCCATGTCTAGAGGATCTCTGAAGTGAGGAAACAGCCCTCCTTCCAGGGTCCAGAGGCCTGGAGTAGTGTGCCTGCCCCTCCTGACATGACCTGAGCAAAGTAGGTGCAGCCCGAGCTGCAGAGGAGGGGGAGGCACAGGGCAGTGGTGTGATTGCTGAACCTCCAGGCAGATTGCAGCTAGAGAGAATACCGGGTACAGTGGGGCAGGCACATCAATTTTTTGAAGCACATCCCACTGGTCAGGTGCCCTAGATGGGGTTATTTGCACATTTGCAAAACTGAAAAATCTGGAACCTGCGTGATGCTCTAGGGGCCCCTGCCTTCATGTCTACTCAAATTCAGGAAGAAGCCCCCCACCATGGCATGGGGAGGCTGATCATCACCAGGAGCTCCTGGTGCTTCCTGACCTGAAACTCAGTTGCACTCACCCCATCACTATTCATGAGTCATTTATTTAACCAGTGTTTTATTCACCATCTTTTCTCAGAGTTCATGTTCCGAGGGTTTCTACCTCAGCCTAGTCTGAACTGGTGCTTAGATATATATTTTTTCATTCAATATACATTTTTTATTTTTTTACATCAGTGTTCATTTTTAAACATATTGCTTCCCCCCACCCCTCAGGTGTAGTCCCCATAGAGTTTCCTTCCCCAATGCACCCGTGCACCATCACCTCAGTCCCCTGTGCTCCTCCCTCCCTCCCTCGGATCCCTCTCCCTCCTCCTCCCCTGCAGGACATCTCTGATTTATAGTTGTCTGTTTTTGCTTTATTGTGTTTTGTGCTGTTATTATATTTTTACACTGATGTCTTATTTGGTTCCCCTATATTTCTGCTATAAGTGAAACTCTCTGCTATTTTTTTCTTTTTCCTTCAGGCTTATTTCACTGAGCATAACTCCTTCTAGCTCCATCCGCGTTGCTGCGAATGGCATGAGTTTATTTTTGAGTCTTTGTATTTACTGTGGCTTTTCTTTCTGCAGTGTATATATTATATAGGTTCATTTCAACCGATAAATTAGGTGATATTACAACATGTCACATCAGAGTATTAGACCCTTAAACAGGTTGGCATCACTTCTTTTCATTCATTTGCTACAATTGTCAAACATTTTACTTTTACCTGCTTTATAAATTCATCCTGACACAATCAGTGCATTTTGATTGAGAGAATGTTGTTCCTTTCAAAAGATTTCAATATTAGCATCCTGTCTCTGTAGTTGCACTTCTGATACTTTTCATTCCTTCTTGAAGATTAAGATTCTCTGTGGTATTATTCTTTTTTTTTTAAGATTTATTTATTTATGCATACAAGAACTGGGAGTACAGGCCAGAGGTGGGTGGCGGAGAGGATTCACCAGAGACAGAGTGGGGAGCAGAACAGGCAGATTGACTGAAATACACTGCTGAGGGGAGCAGCAGGTGAGCCAGGAGAGATCTGCGGCACCACGTGGGTCACCTACCTGCCTGGGATCGAACTGGTGCTGCAATGGCTGGGGATAGCTTCATAGGGCTCCATCTTAACCCCTTGTACCACCAGGGAGGCCCTGCTACTATTCCTTCTGCCTGAGGAGGTTCACTACTGTTTTCTGTCTTGTTGCTCTGCTATGAGGAAACCCTGTCCTTTCAATATAGAAAATGAAACAACTTGGTAAACATTTAGATCTTTTCTTCTTTTTCATCTTAGAGATGTTAATCTCCATCCATTCAGCTGCATTTCTTCTCATGAGAAATCTGCTTCATCCTCTTGCTGTCCCGTTTCCATAATGTCCCTTAGCTCTGAAGATTTTTTAACACCCTCTCTTCCACTGTTCTAAACAAGGCTATTGTTTTCTAGAAGCATTTATTATGCTTATTGTTTACTGAGTTTTGGGAAATGGTGTGTTAGAATCTCACATTCTACTGTGCTCATTTGTAAAATACACCTGAATATTTTTTTATGTTCTACTCAGAGATAAGTGGGAATCATCGTAATCATTTATTTGGTTTCCTTATCTACAAATTAGAGCAGCTGGGCGATTTCAAGGCCACTTTGGGATCATTGTTATTTTTCTTAGTAATTGGAAACTCATTTTCTTAATTCTCTCCAGGAACGTTTTGATTGATGCCAGATTGTGAATGAGTCTTTGTGTGGGACTGGAGGTCTGTGTTCATGTCTAAGCATTTTAAATATCTCTATTCTGTAAAATGACTGGGCACATTTCAGTCTTTTCTCAAATTCCTTTTACACTTTCTAGGAGGCCCAGGGATGGCTGTGAGTTTGGACTCATTATCCAACTACTAGACAAGTCTTCCTGGGTAGGAAAAATGATGCCTAAATAGGAGCTTTCCTCTCTGCACAGGGCCAAAGCATTATGATGGTGTGTGCGTGTGTGTGTGCGTGTGTGTGTGTGTGTGCGTGTGAGGGAGCTCCCTTTGTGTCTCAGGGAGCCATTGCTCCAGCCCATCCTGATCCTCCCTCTCACCAGTGCCCTCCAGTGCTCTTGGGGTCATGCACAGCTCAGGGTTTTCTCTACACCTGCTCTTCTCTGTACCCTCAGTCTTTCCACCTGGGCCCTCAATGCTCACAACTACTGTGGACAAGAAAGCACATGGGAGCCCCATCCTGTGGTCTTGATGTCACTTTTGGAGTTTGTTGATTAGGAGAGTGGGGTCCTTGGGTTACCCTGGGAAAGTTTCACCAGAGCTCCCCTTTCAGCGGCACACAGAGGGTTTCCCAAGTGATTTTCTCTAGGACACAGAAACATTAGCTATATCCAAGGGCAGGTTTGTTATAAAAGCAAGAGAAGAATACAGGACTTGTATCAACACAAGCAGGCAGAAAGGGCTTCCCAAAAAGGGACGGGTTTGCTAAGAGAGAGGCCTGCATGGTCACAAGCAGGTGGTCTTGAGGAGACCTGCCTCTGCTGAGGGAGGCCGTGAAGAGGAGCCCCAGCCTGGTACAGGCCACGGGCAGGCAGGAAAGCTGCTGCCTGCAGAGGGAGAGTTAGCGAGAAGAAGCACCTGCATAGGCACAGGTGGGCAGAGGGATGCTGCCCTGTGCCTGTGCAGAGACTGCACTGCTACAGTCTTCTCTTTGGGGGGGCTCACTCCTTCATGGAGTGGTTTGTTTGTTGTTGATTTTGAATAACTATGTGGAATGTGAAAGGACCAGAAAATTCTACAATGACCTCAATCTCCTTATCTTCACCTTCAGGTTCTGAGCTCCTGACACCCCCTACAGCAGTCTGACACCTGCTTAGCGCTTGTGCTTGGTGATCTGGCACTGGTGCCTAAGGATCTTAGTTTAGTGCCTATCGCTGGGTTCATGGATATATTTACCCTTTCCACCCTACCTCCAGCTCTTGGCATTGTGAGAGCAGGTTTCTGATCTTGGGGTGCCCCCTTCCAGTTTTTCTATCCTTACCTTCCCAGTCTCACCCCTCCTGACCTGCCCAGTGCTGATACTGCCTGGAGGGGTGGGACCCAAGGGATCTCAGATCTGGACCCAGGTTAGAGCTGCTCATGGCTATATCTCCATTCTTGTGGGTCTAGAGGAGACTGTGATGTAGACAGGGAGAGGTTTTTGTCTCACTTCCTCATGGTCCTGTGTCACTGTGGCCTAAACCACTGTCCCACACCTGACAGTAATAGTCAGCCTCATCCTCAGCCTGGGTCCTGCTGATGGTCAGGGTGGCCGTGTTCCCCGAGTTGGAGCCAGAGAACCGGTCAGAGATCCCTGAGGGCCGCTGGTTATCCTTATAAATGACCTGCACAGGGGCTGGCCTGGCTTCTGCTGGTACCAGTAAGCATTTTTTCTTCCAATGTTGTCTCCCTGACACGTCATCCTGGCCGTCTCTCCCAGAGACACCAACACTGAGGGTGGCTGAATCAGCTCATAGGAGACCGCAGAGCCTGCAAGGGAAAAAGTAGAGGGGGGGTTAATGTGCAGGATCCATTCTCAGAGCACCTCCCTTCCTGTCCTGGCAGAGACCCGAGGGCTGCTGTGTCCTTGTGGATGTCCCTTCCCTCGTTGTCATCTGCCGCTTCTCATAAGCCTAGCTGATGTATGCCTTTTTGGACAAATGAATAAATTCCAGGCCCCTCTTTCTCTTGGCAGGCACAGCCCCTCAGGCTCACTCCAATAAGTGAGCACAGTGAGGGTCTCCCCAAACCAGCCCCCCATCCTGAGCAGATTATGAGGACCCTGCCCCCACAGGCAACCCCATGCTGAGCTCAGAGTCAGAACCAGTCTTGTCCTAGACCCCAGGGGCTGGAGTGCATGAGTCTGGCTCAGCACCTATGCAGTGAGCCAGGAGGCCCAGAAGGAGAGGGGTCCAGGCCATGGTGGGTCCCTGATCCTGCTCCCTGAGGCTGAGGCTGGGCAGGACAACCCCCAGGCCTATCTTATCCCCTTGCTGGAGAGAGGAGCTGGCTATGCAAATTAACCAAGGCCCAGGCTACTGCTTGGGGAGCTCTGTGGTTTCAGAGAAGACTCAGTCCCCAGGACACAGGGAGGGGAGGGATATCTTTTAGAGTCCCCACCCTCAGCTCAGGGATCCTCCTTCTCTGCTGGTCTCATGGTCTGCTTGAATCTCCTCCCCTAGACTCTGTCCTGGCCTCTCTCTGGACAGGCCCTTCTACAGCAGATTCCGTGGAAGCCTGTGTGTTCTGATCCTGTTCTACAGGTGACATTCCCAGGCTGAGATAGGTCCAGATCCTCCCCTCTCCTCACAGCTTCTGGGCAGCAGATCCTGCATAAAATCCCTCACTTGCCCACCCAGAAATTTTTGAGGCCTGTCATTTCTTCTAGTTTGAGCTACTGGGACAGGCACATGGGCTGTGCCTCAGTATCCTTCGTGTGCACTCAGGTCGCATAGACATCACGGGGTTCAGAAATGCTGCGTGAGAGTGAGGCTTGGAAAGGACTCTAAGAGCAGAACCCCTGTGAGTTCACGCTAATTGTGTTTTGCTGATGAGATAAGGTACTAAGTGACAAGCTGTCTTCTTTTGTAATCAAATCAACATAAGTTTATCAGACACCCGCTGGGTCGAGCACTCATCCAGGGCCTGTACAGGGAGGCCACTTAGCACGACTGGGCTCTGTGTGGAGGATGGGAAATAGCAGAAAGTGCCCGAAAAACAAGCCGATTTCTATAAGCCTCAGATGGGGGGCATGTAGTCTGAAATTTGGACATGATTGTCAAGAGAGACATTGTAGAAAAATGACCCCTGTTCACTCAGGTGTTAGCTCCTGGTGACTGATGCTCCCCAGGCACAAGCTACAGGGAAGCTTTGACCCTGCTGTGGGTGGCTCTCTGCTGCCCCATGGCGGCTCCCTGCACTGGGTGCAGCAGGCACAGAGGTTTCCTTTGTCCAGATTTGGATTCAGAAGCTTCAATTCAGGAGGGGATTCCCTGAGCTATGAAGTGCTGGTCCACAGGTGAATTACCCTCTCTATATGGCCCCTGTTTTTTTCAAGACTAGGCATAGGGTGTTCAGAAGATCACAGCTGAAAACAAACATGAACAGGGCCATTTAGTAGAGGAAGGGGCTGTGCCCACCTGAGACACCTAGTGCATGACCATAGTCATAGGATGGCCATGAAGTTTAGGTGTGGGGAGACTCAGGGGACGGTGCCTGCTGTGTTCAGTGCCCCATTCATGGGGCCATGGTGATGATGCCCCAAGACAGAGACAGAAAAACATCTCTCAGTAACGCACATAGCACCCACTTTGCTCTTGCATACTTTCCATCCTGGGCATATGGCATGAGCAGGTACCATCCCTGTTCCTAGGAGTATTCCATACTGTGGGCGGGGCGCACTTCAACTGAGCTCTGCTGTGGCAGGGCCTGCCCAGAGAGAGGCCAGTAGACACATGTGGTTGCAGATGTGGTGACAGTCCTCACCACATACTCCCCGTGTGTCGTTCTTCATCTCTAAGCTGGACTCTGTTGCCAGCGCCAGAATACAAAGAACATGAGGGGACATCCCTGTGGCCCAATATGTTAAATCTCAGCACTATGAAGCAATCCACAGCCACTGCAGTACGAGTTTGATCCCCGACCGGCCTGGGAGCTTATCCACATGGTGCAGCAGACCTCTCCTGTCTCACCTGCTGCTCCCCACAGTAGTGTATCTCAGTAGATCTGCCTGTTCTGCTCCCCAATCTGTCTCTACTGACTCTTCTCACTGCCCCCTTAACCTCTGGCCTACACCCCTGCTCTTGTAAGGATAAATAAATAAATACTTTAACTAAAAAAAAAAGAACGAAAGAAAGACCATGAAGTCTACTTTGTCCCCAAACATGTAAGTATCCATTCTAGTAAATGACATTATGATTCTGGACTGATGTAGCTCCTTGTGCTAGCTGTGGGTGTCTTTGCTGGAGCTGCAGCAGCCAAGCTGAGGTGTTCTGTTAACAAGAACAAAAGCAAGGTCTCCGAGTGGGACATAGAACCAGATCATAACAAAGGTCTGGGATCTCAGGAAATGGTGAGTATCTGGGGAGAATATTCTGACTATAGTTATTATTGTAATTATTTTCAGGTGTATGTTTTACACTTCAAAAAAGGCCTTTCATTTCTTCATATTTGGAACAGAATTCACAGAACTCCATCAGTTAATACAAATAGTAAAAGGGAAGATTTATTTCAGTGGTAGGTGATTTGCAGATATTTATTGAGAACAGATAAAAATGACAAGCAGGTGCTGTGTGGTGAGAGGTAGGGGGCCCTCTCCGCAGTGGGCACTGGGAGCAGCTGTCAGGTGGGAAGATGGAGCAAGGAACAGGAGGGGCCTTCCCGATGCTGACTCAGCTCCTGGAGGGGTGAAACCAATCAATTTGTCCCCAACCCCCTAGACCACACAGGGTAAATTGTTTCAAGGTAAATTGTCATGAAAGGGCCCTGAGTTGGTCCTGCCCCTGCTTAGCCCCCGACAACCCTGGGGCCAGGTGGGACTTGCTTGCCTGATGGGCTTGGGAGTGTCAGAGCCAGGCCAGGCAGCTCTGAGGATGGGTGGTGGGAAGGGGAAGCCTCTGTCCAGATCCAGGGGTGCCAGCAGCCTGGGCCCAATGCCACTCGGGGAGAGCAAGTTACCACGGGGACAGAGATCTCTGGGAGCCATTCAGGGGCTTTTGGGGCTGAGGCAGGTGCTCATGCAGCCTGAGCGTGTCCCAGTGTTGACCTGAAGGTAACTCCAAGTCAGCCAGAACTAGAGTCAGCCACTGTGCAAACAGAACTGAACAAGACCATTCACCCTGGGACTGATTCGTGTCTAGGCCGGTTAAACTGCCCAACCTCTACCTTCTTCATTTGATCTTTTCTTCTTACCTCTTCTGCTCCCACAAAATCAATCGGAGCACACAATGGGGAATCCAGATGTGACCGTGCCACATATCTTCCTCCCTGTCAAGTCATAATATATTCTTTTTTCTGCAAAAGCCTGTGTCATACTGTTGACTGAGGATGTCAGGTGTCTGTGACTCAAAAATATTTCACTTCCTCTGTGACACTTTCTCCTAAGAACCTTGGGAGAGAATCAAGTGATATCAGCAGACTGGGTGGATTTTCCAGGTAATCATCAGGATCTCTGGCACCAGCACAGTGGTATGGGGGCCTCTGTGTCTAGACCTATAAATTCAGACCTGGGCCTCTCCAATGACCTGGGGGCTGAAGGCAAAGTAATGGGTACTATCCCCCTCCCTACACTTCAATCTCCAGGCACCCAGCTGGGGTTTAAAGTGCTGCCTGTGCCTCTGCTCCGGGGTCATCTCGCTTGGCCCCAGAGGGAGACAATCACCCACTCTAAGTGACACTGAAGCACATTTGACAGGGATGGGAAAAGAATTAGAGATGGTGAATGACATTCTGTAGGACACCTTTGGAAGAATTGGAGAGAGTTAGACCTGGGAGGTTTAAGGTCAGAAATGACACCTCTTCTGTGTGTAACAAAATCAGGCAGGGTTGGGTGAAGGGAAAATGGGGGCATAGCCAAGTCTGGGGTCCTCTAATGGAGACAGGTTCTCCCTGAAAGTTCTGCCAGCAGCCTGAGGTGGGCGCTACTGCTCTGCACGAAGGCAACTCAGGTGCACGGGGGTTGTTCCAGTGCTCTTTGGGCTCATTAGAAACCC
>NW_023602037.1:0-15134 GCF_014898055.3 Talpa occidentalis
AAGAATTTATGCATCCTTCTGGTGCAGTTGTCTTTGATCTTCCTGCTCTCTGAGTACCAAATCGGGAGCAGGTGCATTGTATAACATAGAAGTGGTGTGTGCCTCTTATAGGATTATACTCATAATTGTATTCTTTTTTCTTTTCTAAGGTCCTTAACGATGGAACACTTAATATTTTCAGGCTCATGTTCTACTGACTTTCCCATATTCTCTTCAGTCTCCACCAAACTGGTTTTCTCTTGAGTTTTGCTACTGACCAAACATCATCCTGAAAGAATTTTTACTAAATGTTCCTTATGCAGAGAATGCTTCTTCCTATTATCTTGAATAGCCAACTCCTATTAAACCACCAACTTCAGTTCAAGTTTATTTTCCTGGGGGAAGCTCTTCACAAGTCTATGATTAGGTCAAATCCCCTAGCCATAGTTTTCTTGAGTATCTCGTTGAGAGCATTTATCATGATTATAATCTTCTCTTTATGCAATCATTTGATCAATGTGTGTCACTACATGTGACATAAGCAGCACTATTCATCTATAGTATTATGTAACATAAGATTAAAGCATTACTATATTGTGTTGCTATTCTTGAAAAACAAAACTGAGATGAAACTACCTAATTGATGTGAGACTTGAGATTTTATTGGAAATAGCTCTGGGTTTTTGCATTTTAGAATTTCTAGAAATTTAAGGTTCAAAATCCCATAAAGGCAGTGCAATAGAACAATATAGAGAGACCTTACTCTTCTGTCCCTGCTGTTGCTGTGTCTCTCTGAGGGCATTGTGACCTGAAATATTTGGGTCAGAAAGATTACAATGACCCCAGTCATTAGTGTGAGGCTATCAGATGATAGACCGCTTTAGGCAGAGGCACCAAGCTAAGACTGAGATAATGGCCCATGCCCTCACTAAGAAGACATTTTTACAAAACCTTCGTATCACCTCTCTTACCCTTTTCTTAGTTGTAAACTGGTTGCAATGTGAGGGTTACATTTAATAATCATTCCAGTCATACATGGCTGGTTTTTTGGAACCAAATAAGTAGATAGTAGAAAGAACAAAAGGTCAGGTGCAGGCTTGCCAAAGCTTGACTACGATGCATGTTTTCAGAAAAGAAACAGTGATTTCCTTTATTCTACTCTGAGACAATATCTTCCAAATCTTCACTTAACATAAAATAATAGCATATCATCTGCATGGGACGTGGGGAAATAATTAAAACCCAACAGCAATTGGGTGAAGACAATTTAAATTTTATATATAAAGTTGCCTTGAGTTTCTAGGAGGAAGGCGCTAGTACAGAATCTTAAGAACGACCACTCTAGGTGTTTGTATATGTAAAATTTTCTCACTTCTCAGAAAATTTGAAGCTAATTAGGACTGAAAATTGAGCAGGGTCAGTGCAGTCAGGTAATGCTATTATAGGTACTCTTTAAAATGCTGGTGTGACTGGTAGACATAAAAATGTTGTGCTGACAACAGTGAAAACTGAGACTAGCTAAGAGGTTCATTTAAGGTGAGTCAACAGTAGAATTCCTCTGCTCAGATCCTTTTTTGAATTAAGTGAAAAATAGTGCTATTATACTTGTCTCCAAAATGACCTCTAATACCATTCTCCTGCCTCATTCAAGCTACACCCACTACTAAACTGTTCTTTAAAACCACTAAACTACAGTCCTGTCTAAAGGTTAATGATGCAAACCAATAATATAACAGTCATAAACAAGCAATTTCAGAAAGGAAGGATATGTCTTAACCAGCAAGCAGAAATAACATTATATTATTGTAAGTTCATGGAGCACAAGCAACAAAGGATATCCCTTCATTTTTTAGAAATACCAGTAGAAGAGCTGTGTTATGACTCAGAACTGACTTTTCTTTTAACTTGATATTTAGACGTTGTAATGTCTATTCATCATGAAGTTTGTCTACCTGCAGCTTTGGGTGGAGTGTCCTGAAATAGCCCTTCCTTATTCTTTGAGAAATAGAAGTACAGTCAGTGAGAGGAATGGTAAGAAACCCCCTGCATTTCAGATCACACCAAACCTAGACTTCCAGTACAGAACACGGTGGAAGATCCACTTCTGGCCAATAGATCGACGAGCCAGTAGTGAAAATCAGAAGCCCAAGGGAGGCACAGCTTCTTGTATGGGTACCAAATTCTACCGGTGTTCCCATGGTAAAGGAGCACCTGGATGCCATTGCTCTGGAGTGTAGAATGAAGTGGTACCAGCCAGTTGCAGCTCCTTGAAAATATTTTTTTTTTTTTTTATAGAGGCATGCTTTTTTTTTTTATTTATTTATTTGTTTGTTTATTTGTTTTGTTTATACATGCACTGGGTACAGTCAGAAGCACGGGAGGGTGGGAGAATTCACCAGAGCCAGAGCGGGGAGCAGAACAGGCAGAAGGACCGAAGTACACTGCTGAGGGAGCAGTGGGCGGCAGGAGAGGTCTGCGTGCCATGTGGGACCCTCCTCTGGTGGCCGGGGAGCAGCCGGGGATCGAACCGGCGCCGCAGAGGCCGCGGGCAGCTTCGCAACCCAGTGCTCAACCGCTGCGCCACCAGGGAGGCCCTCCTTGAAAAATTTTTGATTGGACTTTCTGTATTTCAATGATAGAAAATAATCCAGAAAGTCCTTATTAAGCACTTACCACTTTCCAAATAATGTACTACTTTAACGGTCAAAATGAAAGATACTTTTCCTCATGGTCTTTTCCTGGCAGAAAGAGGGATTACTGAAGTTCATGGACAAGAGTCTATGTGAACCCCCATTTTTCCTAATTTGTGTAGAAGCCTCTTGTACTATAGGAGTGAAGATAGACTGGAACAAAGAAATGGCAATGTTACCTCCCTCACTATTTTTATGGGAAGACAATATCTATACTAGTGCAAAGGACCAGAGGAAAAAGGAAAGGAAAAAACAAGGATTATGTTTTTGGTTAGCTAGAATACATTTCCAAGTGCTTAAGCAGGGTCCTGCCCACATACAACATTTTCGGGTGTGTTCTTAAGTAGGGGTTAGTTAGGAAGGAAACAGAAGCTTACCTGTTCCCCAGTGATTTACATGAATGAATAAACCAAAACAAACTGGCAATTAGAAAAATAGCCAAAAGCCACATTCACATTTGTCTGGGAATTCATGTTGGAGAATGGCCTTTTGGAATTGTAACAATGAAATGCTCACATTTTGATCATTTTAATCATCATTCATAAATCTCCAACAGTTTTGCCAAAGTAAAATATTTGCTTCAGGTTAAAAATGTACTGATTTTGTACTTTGAAATACTGTTTTCCTTTTTTCAAAAAGTCAGATAATCAACTCACAGGAATTTGAACACAGCAAAGTATACCCTGAGTTTCAGGTCTAAAACTATTTGCTTTTTAAAATGATGGATATCTTTTTGCCTCCCTCATTTAACAAATGTTAACATGTTGCTATATTTGCTTCTTTATTAAAAGAAATCGAATGTAGAGCTGTTACTGATAACTCCCTCCACTGGTCACTCCCCTCCCCCCTTTCCTAAAGGAAACCATGAGGCCCCCATATGGGGCACGCCACTGAGCTGGTCACTGCAGATTGCCTTTGTACAATGGGGCAGCCTAAGACATCAGAGAAAGGGTTCACCTTTGTTCTTCACCACTAATGACATATATGCAGACATGTGTATTCTTATATTTACACAATATTTAGTATGCTTTCAGTGCTTAAAAATGTTTGCAAAGACCCAAAACTGGGCATACCCTTCTACATATTACATTATTTTTAATTAGGGTAGAGTTGATTATTTCCCTACCCATTAATTCTTCCCATTACTTGCTTACAGCCTGGTTTTGTTGAGATTTCCATTTCTTAGAGTAAGAGAACCTATCCCCATGACAAGTTAGTCTAAGCAATAGTGGTAATAGTTATTCCCAGGGAGTGGACTATACAGGGCCATGTGACTTAATTCTGGTCAATGAGACAAGCTGAGTCCTACTAAAAGGCTTCTGGGAAAGATTTCTTAGTCTTTAATCACAGAAAGAAATGGTTTCAATTCTGTGATGCTGTGATATTTGAATGTGAGATGGAAAACTTAACCTTTTAAATCACAGATTTGCTGTTATTAAATATGATGCAACAACATCCCAGCTATATCTCTCTATAACTATTATATAAATGGAATTTTTGGGCCCTGTACTTAGTCCAGTAATGTCTTCAACTATATTAGATATTTCCAAATTGTTTTCCCAAAACTTGAAATAAAGTTTATTCCTCTGCAGCAATATATCTGAATCCTTCAATCTTCCCAACATCATTGCCTTTTCAAATGTTTAAATTTTAACATTTTCACAAATCAAAACAATCATGAGATACCACCTTACCCCCATGAGAAGGGCTCTTCTCAAAAACAAACAAAAAAACTACACAGAAACAAGGATATGGAGAAAAAGGTAGGAATGTAGACCTGTCTACCTCCTTTGGAAAAAAGGAGGAAAAAAAACCAGTACAGAAGTTCCTCAAAATATTAAAAATAGGTATACCAAATGATCCAACAGTTCTACTCCTAGGTACTAACCTGAAGAACGCAAAAAACACTTTTTTAAAGTATGCAATCCTATGTTTATTGTAGCACTTGGAATAGCGAAGTTATGGCAACAACCTATGCGTGCGCGCGCACACACACACACACACACACACCACAATGGAATCTAAAAAGGAAAAAAATATGACCTATTGTCATTTGTGACACCATGATGTGTAAATATCTTCGCTCATTCAGTAGGCTGCCTTCTGTATTAGTGATGGTTTATTTTTCCATACATAAGCTTTTTCAGTTTGATGTAGGTCTTAGTGATGTCTCAATTCCAGCACCGAGGGAAACAAAAGCTAAAAGAAACGAAGGAGAAACATGTATTAAGCGGAGATAACATGGGAGTAAATACCATGCTTCCATCTGGGAAAACAGAAAATTTGGGGCCATTAGATCCTAGAAACTCAGTTTGTACTCAGGTCTTTAAGAAAGGGACTCCACCTGACTCCTGTTGGGACTTCCAAAAGGCACAATGAGGCTGACTGGGAGTGCTGGAAAAAGCTAGAAACTAGAGTACCTTACGCTGCTTAGTTGAATTGCTGTTGCCTTGGCAAGTTGCTCTTGCAAGACAGTGCTGACTGGCAAACCAGAAAAAGTTTTCTCCTTTTCCTGCATTCCAGAATACCTCCATTACGTCCCTTTGGCAGTATTAAAAGAAAGCCAGATAGCAAAGGACTCTGGAAAAATGCAGATTGCAACCTGTATTTGCAATCTGCATTTGCATTGCAGCTTTAATGAGCAGCATTTACAGGGTGATTTGAATCTAACAACATAGGTAAGTAGCCTATCTGTGTTGTCCACAGTGGCTACTGACACACCAGGGACCATGCAGTGTGATTCACTGGAGTGGGAGAGAAAATATTGCATGTTGAATTTTTATTCAAAGAAATAAAAAAGAAATCAGTTTTGTGAATATTTAACAAGATTATTTAGAGTTTTTATATTGGAGCCCCCACTCAATCTATCTAAGTGTTGATGAATTTGAAGGCAAACAGAACATTTTTACTGAAGGACTTGTATCCCAAAATTGACGTTTGATAAGTTAGCAAGTTACTTTTGGTAGTATAGCACCTAGCAGATATTTCTTAAAAATGCACACCATTAATTTGATCCTTTAAAATAAAGTTGATGTTGTAGCAACAAGCAAGAAAGAATCAGCTTTTCAAAAGAAGTCTTATATGATTAGAATTTGAGTGAGAATATTCTCGTTATTATGGTACTTTGTTAACAAAATTGTTATCACATACACGAACACACACATAATTCTTTTATTTAGTCCACAGAGGTATGTAACTTTCTAAAAGTCAATCTCCAATTTATTAGCAAAATGCATATTCGAATTCATTTATTTCTTTAGTGTCCCTTGGCTGCATATTTGTTCTTACGTAGTAATAGACATAAGCAAGTCCCTCTACCTGCTGAACTTCTGGTGTCCTTTGCACAATGAAGGATTGTCATAGATACTAAAGGACCTTTCTTAAACCTCAAATTTTCGATGCTACATATAAAATTAGTCTAGAATTGGGCTTTTCAAACTATTTAATTAATTTTAGAATTCCAAGGAGATGGCTTTCAGAGCTTTAGTGGTTGGCAGTATTCCCAGGGCCTGCAATAGCTGCAAAGACTTTCTCCTAGCCCACTTGGAAGAAAGCAAGACTACACCACTCTTGTATGCTCCTGGGACTAAGAGAGGAGCTCCCAAAACTGATCTCTGAGTCCTAGGAATTATTTCAGTGCCCTCGAATGCCATCTGGGGCCGACAGCTTTTAAACTAACTGTGTGTTGCCGTCTGTGCCTGCTTCCATCCACTTCATCTATAGACCCTACGTTAGTCACCTTGTCTTTTTCTTCCACCATCCTGGGACTCTCTCTTGTTTTGCAGCATGTAACTTGAAGGGTACAGATCTGGTCTTCCTTCCTGTCTTTCTCATCAGACTAGAAATATCCCTAAGGGTTCCTTGAAAGAAAAATAACATGACCGTTTTGGATATGTTTGTTTTGTGTCTGCTCCACCAGCAGCCAGCACTGCCCCAATCCTGCGATGAGAGTTTGGAGTCAAAGGCATGAAAAACAGCCCATAAGAATTTCAGAGACTCATAAAGTTTGTAAACTAATGGTCTAGGACTTTCATTTTCTTTGGAATAGTGGCAACCCAAGGTTGCATGAAGCCAAAGGGAATTTTTTAAGACACATGAAAATACCTTTATTTAGACTTTCATTCCTTGAAATGCTAGACAAATGTTAGACTTGTCCCTCTCCAGTAAAATAATAAAAATTAAGAGGACCTTTATGTATGGGATGAAGTGACCTTCAGAAAGCAAAAGCAAGACAGACTGATACATGGCAGAGGTAGGATGACAGGGCCAGGAGGCAATGGCAGACAACTGCTGTGAGGGGAGAAGGGACTGAATGGGAAGGAGGCCAAGAACACAAAAGAGAAACAACCCACTGGGGAGTGGTTAGAAGTTCTTTCCTGTGGAATATAGTAGAAAAAAAAACAGAAGCACCAAGAGTTCAGGAGACATATTTAGATTGAGAAATCTATAAAAGTAATAAAAAAGAGCCAATCTCTGGCCAGCCTAGGTGATAAACAATGGCCTGCTCCCAAATATCTCACTCCATTGCCTTGTACTTAAAATGGCTACTATTAGTCACTCATTTTGGTGCTAACATTACCTCTAGTATGCAAACACTAGACCCTACATTAATGAAAAGGGAAGAAACAAAGGAAGTTTTTAACAGAAAGATGGAGATTTTCTTTCTGATTATTTGCTACTTTGGAAATGTAGGAGTGAAGTAAGGTATAAGGTGTTTTTTTTTGTATTTTTTAACTTTCTTTTATTTTATATATTTTTACATCATTTTTCATTTTTGCACAATGTATGCATTTTCATCTTGGTTATAGTCCCCACACAATTGCCACCCCCTGTGTTTTGATAATTATAATAAAGTAAAAATCAAAATCAACAAGCAACTACAAACCAGAGACACACTATGGGGTGGGTGGGGGGAGGGAGAAGGGAGTAGGGTGTATTTTAATAGTTACCTAGTCACTTACTAAAATATAACCTTTTAAAATTCTCTTAGTATCACTTATCTCTCTCCACTAGTTTTCTTGTTTTCCATCTTTGGTTCTTCACTCCTTCCATTAGTATTGGTATAGAAATTTCTCTCATTTACCAGTTTACACCCAGTGACTGCACATTGCTGATCACACAGTAAGCTCTGAAGAAATATTTGTTCAATGACTGCTGAATGAATGAATGAATGAATGAATGAAAATGAATGTAAGGGAAGAATAATGTAAGAAAAGATTCAGAGATGTGTGGTTATATGTTTTAAAAGATAAGGAGGTTAGTTACTGAGGACATGAATCAAAAGGACAAAATAAGTTTGGATAAATGGGTACCTAAAGTCAGAAAAAAAAAAAGTGGGTTATCAAAAACAAACTTTCCGCTTTCCCCAATATTGCCCTGGAAATAAACATACTTATTTTTTCCTCATCTCAGAGGGTAAAAATGTGATTGGTATACTTCAGGACTAGTGAAAAACCCTTGGAAGGAGGCATGAGCAGCACTGCTTCTGTATTTGGCCTGGGCCTCTACAAAAATATCCGTGTGCTTTGTGAAAAGTGTTACAGAACTGGGTGCTCTGAAATGCCTGTTTTTAATTTACAGAAATAACAAGCATTTTGCTCAGCTCCATGGTGGTCCTTATTAAGCAAGCATAAGCATTGGATGCTAGTGAAACCCTGTCTCTGAGCCTTGTGGTGCTATTCACGAGTGGCTCCAAAGTTCTTGTGTAGAAAATAGGCAGAAAAGAACCCCTGAGAATTTTAAAGTTTAATAACTATTTCATTACTC
Organism: Talpa occidentalis; assembly: GCF_014898055.3. Classification (NCBI taxonomy): domain Eukaryota; kingdom Metazoa; phylum Chordata; class Mammalia; order Eulipotyphla; family Talpidae; genus Talpa; species Talpa occidentalis. The sequence goes on from NW_023602037.1 coordinate 8,436, forward strand.
ATTTCATTCCTTAAAGTAAGGGGGGGGTGGTTTGGGAATACTTTGGCCTATCTTACTTCTAAGGAGCTTGAGTTTGATAACAGGGTACAGATAATGTAAACAGCACTCAATGTTCCAATCATTTATAGCTACAATTTTCTTTTGGTTTATTGTTGTATTTTCTTATTCTTGCTCCCTCTCTTCCTTGCTTATTTTTGTTGTTGTTGCTGCTGGTTAATTTTTGGTTTTTTGCATACCCAAAGAAGAAATCCAAGATTATTCAAAAGTAGGATGAAACCCCAAAACATAGTATTTTATTTTTAAATAAAACTCTATGTGTTCCTAACATAATGTTTACTTTTTAGAATTTAAGATTTGCTATTTCTGTGTTTCAAGGCTACTCAGTCACCACCTAATTTTAAGAGGCATAATAATCTCAGAACGTTATCTCATGTTTTGTGGATGAAAGATTTTAGAAAGCAGGACATAGTATTAATAGGTCTGTGAAGGCAAGGCAAGAAAACAAAAGGACATCTCTGGACACTGCATTTTCTACTATATAAAAGTTGCCACATGTCAGCTCAAAACTGAGGGCCATATTCTCTTGTTGGTATTGCTATCAGATTTCCCAGGGCTATCAGAAAGCTGTTGTAATTACTACACTTTGAACAGCTCAAGGGTCCCCAGGTTACTTACTGTACCATTGCTGGAAATTAGTTTCCTTTGCTGTTTACCCTTCATCTTTCTGATCTGGATGACTTGAATTCCTCGGGTCTCAATCCTTAAACATTATCTCTTTATAGCACTTACTCTCTACTACTTTCACCTAAATTATTTCCTTCAGTCTCATGGTTTTGAATACACCTGTTTTCTAAATTTGTTTATACCTTCTGATCTCTCCTTTGAGCTCCAGATTTTAATATCCAGGCAACTCTTCAACAAATCTCCTTGAATGACTAATTCTGCGTCTCAGACTTCCCATGACAAAATGGAATTTGTGATCTCACCTAATACACCAACCCAAATCTTTCCCTCCCAAGTTTCCCTATCTCAATAAATATCAATCCATTTTATAATTACTAAGTACAAAAAAAAAAAGAATCATCATCGTTCAGTTCACTACCAATGATGTCCTTTGATTCCTTTCACCCTGGTTCAAGCCTTTGTCTTTACTTACCTGTATTCTACCATTGGCATTCAAACAGTTCCCCTTATCTCCACACTTGCTCTCATCCTGTGTTTGGCACAGAGTGCCTGAGGAATAATCTTTAACAACCAGGTCAGGTCATGTTTTCCTCTATTCAAATGTTACTAATGGCTTCCATTTTAGTGTCAAATAAAAATCTTTGTCAAGACTATTACTATTCAAGCTAACCTGATCTGGCTCCAAGCTGCCTCTCTAACCCATCTCCAGTTACATCCTTCTCCCATCTCTCCTCGCCTCCCAAATGATGAGCCCCTCTCTGCCTCTGCAGGTAGATTTGCTTCCTTGAAACTTTTGGAATTCATCAAACCGGTTCCACATTAAGACATTTCCTTTGGGATTGCACTGGAATGCTCCTCTACCAGATAGCCACGTGGCTGTTTTTTCACTTCCTACAAGTCTTTTTTTTAATTTAAATTTTATTTTTTATATTCCCCATACAATTACAACCCCCTTATTTTGACCCCAACCCTCCTTTCCCCGCCCCCCACCTGCCATAGGGTGTCTCTTTTTTCAAATGTATCTCCTTCAAAATGTTACCTCTTTTCAAATGCAGTCCTCTTCACCCTATTCAAATGTAACATAAACCTCCCCTTGTCCATTCTATTATCTGCCCTCCTTAGTTTGATTTTTTAAATTAAAGCTATCATTACTCACACATAGACTTTTTTCATTTGTTTATTTCTGGTCTCCGCTCATTAGGAGACAAAAATAAAATTATAACACCATGAGATCAAGAAACAGAATTTGTTTTGTCCATTGCTCTGACCCCAATGTTAAATACAACCCGGTACATTCCTGGAGTTCAAAAAAATATTTGATGAGTTGAATTGGACCATTATAGAAAGTATATTTGTTTAAAAAATTTTAAGTCATACAAAGATGAAAATCAAAATTCCAAATGAGTTTATAAATAACCAAATGAGTAGTTAATAACTCATCTATCCAATAATTTATGACTTTAGAGTAAAAAAGATTACTAACATCTTTTTTAAGCATAGAAATAGTAAGACTCAAATTTTGGTTCTACCTCTTACAGGCGAGTTAATACTTTTGGCAATTTACTTATTTTCTTAGAGTATCAGTTTTCTAATGTGTGAAAATATGAGAATACTGACCTTAGTTGTGAAAATTAATCATATGCCTTCAAATCTGACATGGAATAGATGCTGTTAGCAGCAGTAGTAGTTGTGGTACTAATAGTTTCTCCCTAAGTCTCAGAGTAAGCAAGTCCTTCTCCTCCAGAAGTTAAGTATTACAAGAGTTTCATAAAGACATTTAAATGGGATTCCTCAGAATTCCTGCCTGGACAGTGATGTGAAATAAAACAAGGTTGATGAGAAGAACAGCATGGTACTAATACTGTTACTACCACTGTAATCCTGAAGCTTCTACCTCCTTCCAGAATAGCCCTGGATTCTCTCCATAGACCAGACCTTCTCAGGGAACACTGGAGACAGTTCATACACACGATAATGCCAGAGTTGACTAAGATGGATTTGGGAATCTATCACAGAGAGAAACTAAACCTCAGGGTTGCAGAACTGACCCTAGATTATTATACTCAGTGAACATTAGCTGATTGATAAAGTAAATGGAATATAGTGTCTACTCATGTGAAATACTGACTTTGCCATTTAGATCCAGAATAGTCAGGAATGTTCTCTTACAAATAAATAGGTGAAATCTAGAGATGCATTGTTCTTTTAAAGTTAATGCTTATGCCTCCTTTCTCATTTCTCTTCATTGCCTCTGTCTCAGCCGTTTTTGTCTTCCTTTCAATTCTTCCTCCACCAATGAAGAGCAGAAGCCTGCAGTCCAGTACATGACCAGTGTATTCCTTTTAGAGTATGTGTTTTTCCTTTGTTAGATACATATATATATATGTAACTATTAATATGTATAAATTAGAATTGTAATGTGCCTTAATAAAGAAAAAGGGATCTTTAGAAAATGTTCCTTTCTTCTCTTGACCTTTTCTTTTCCCTGGAACAAAGTACCAGCCTTGGTCAACAAGTGTTGATCTGTTCTAAGGGAAAGACCAGGGGACTTCCAAAGTAATATTATAAAACTGCTAACTATTTAGGGAAAGAAAGCAGAGACATAGGTGGTGTGGTTTGATTTGATTTTAGATGGAGCTTAGATGTATAGGGGGGGAGCAATCATTGGGCAGAGCTCAATGAATATAAATAACTCTGGCAAGGGTCACAAGAACTACCTGGAAGGGCTCAGTACTGCTGCCTGCCACCCCAAAGCCAAATCTTATTTTTTGAAAAAAAAATACACAACCGTGAATATAGAATTATGACTTACACAGCAAGACTTCAGGCTTCATCCAGTCATTTTACCTTCCTGAGCCAGTCATCATTTTACCTTCCTGAGCCAGTCATCAGAAGGCCAAAATGTTTCCAACTCCAAGGCTATGTGTAATAGTGCTTTAGGCTTCACAGCACTGCCCAGGATCACCCTTGTCCAAGAGCCAGACCAAACTTCACCTGGCCAGCATCTCACAAGATAAATGGTTTTAATAGAAGGTCACTGGCAGGACCTTAGGAAATGAGATCCCAAGACTTGGAACTAATTGTCCAACAGAAGGTATTTCTCATAGCAAAGAGGTACTTCCTTGTCTGGCTAGTAGGATATGTCAAGGGAACACAGCCCAGAAATGCTCAAATGTTTTTTGAAAATGCTTTATGTGGTTGGAGTTAGTGAAAGAGTTTTTTGTCCCCATCACTTAGGATTAGATAAATTGCTAATATTTTTTTCAAAGAGGTTTTGTATGTTGACTGAAACTTTGTACCAAAGGAAAATGAAAGAAGCACATATAGGAAAAACACTGTAATATTTTGGTTTAAAGAGGTAGCAAGGTCCACTTTTATTAATGGATATCATAAGTATTTGTTTGCTTTGTCATACTATGTCCTGTTAAGTATGTAAGTGATAAATAGAAATCTGGTTTTCCAATGGGGGTTGCAATGTTCCTAAGTTGATAGCATGTTCCTTGGGGGTAGGGCACTCATTTTCTGATGCCCTGTAGTCTTACCCTGCCTGTCATAATGTGCGGACACTCAGTGTACATTCCATGAACGAGATTGCCTGAAAAGTATATTAAATCACTGTGCACAAAATCTGAAGCTCTCTTTTTCACAATGATACACAAAAGGAAGAAGGAGAAGTGCTCTCCATTCCTTTTATTACTGTTGTTCATTTGCTCAAAATGGGTATCTGGATCTGGTGTGCCCCTCTATGCCAGGCTTTGATGTTGGGGGGGGGAAGCAAGGATGGCACGTTTTTCTGTCTTGAAGAATGTAGAGTCTGATGTATATGTGTGGGGAGAGGTTGATGTGGCAATGAATATATAACCACCTAAAATTATAATGCAATATAAGGACAATCATAGAATATCAAGGAAATGCTGAGGACCCATAATACTTTGAAGAAAACAGGAAAACCTTCATAAAAAGTCATCGTAGCTTTTAACAGTCTTGAATGTGTGTATAGTACATACTTAGTAGGCAACCTCTTATCTACTCTGTTTCCTTCTCACCAGTTTCACTGGAGGAAGGGAAGGCGAGGAAGGGAAGGCGAGGAGGGAAGGCAACTTGCTACATTTCACTTAGGAATTTGTAATGACCTGTTTATAGACAACCCTAGACATCAAATAGCCCAAGATACCACCATATTTTGAAATTGGTAATATATTAACAATTTTAAAACAGCAAGAAAGCATTCCCAGAATTGTGAACTATATTAAAATATTGGTAAGTTAATCTTTTAATGTGAAAATATTATGTAATGTAATTTCAATACTGGTAAGAACATTATCAGATTTATTATAATTATCTATAGTATCCTTCAGAAAATGAGGCACAATAGTAAGCATAGTTCAACATTCAAGGATGAATGTACTTACAAATTTATTTGAAGCTTACCTGAAAGTCCAAATATCTGATGCCTTCATAAATGTGAAGTCTGGATCACATGATGCTCTTGATGTGTCGTTGGGATAATTGCAAAATTCGCAGAAGAGTCTTTGTGTGGAATTTCAAGAAATTTTTTTCAAGTCTGAATATGTCAAAAATTCTGATATGGAGGGGGCGGAGCAACATGGCGGCGAGGAGACGCTGCGAGTAAGATCTCCATTAAAAAAAAGTTAATAGGGAGAAAAAGCGGCAGGTCCCAGTGAGAACTGGGACACGGAAGATAAACGGGTGACTCCAGCAAACTACCCGAAGAAGAAAGTGGCCATAAAAGAGGACTAGAAGGGAAGGAAGCGCAGAACCCTGCTCCCCTCCCCCGCCCACAGAGGCGGCACTCTCCGACCTGCAGAGAGGAGGGAAACAACAAACCAAAACAACAAACAAGAACAAACTACGCAGCAAGCGGGACTGTGAGTGGAAAGGAACTATTGCAGCCACACACCCCGTGAACGGGAGCTGAGGCGAACCCCTGCAGGATCCGCCGCGGGCGGTGAGCGAACGGCTCCGGGCTCCATTAGAGAAGAACAAAGACCCCGGGAGACACACACACAGCCTGGCTGCCGGTAAGCTGGCGCGGAAAAGGGCGCGCTCCGCGAGCTTGAAAAGCAAGTGCAGACCAGAATCGCGGCTGCCCAGGTACCCACGCCTGCGGACCCTAGGCTTGCGGGGAGACAAACCTAGGCTTGCGGGGAGACGCGCGGAGGTCCTCACTGAGGTGAAGGTCCCTCCCTGAGTGAGCAGGAACCAGGCGCCCAGGCACTGGAGCTGTTGCAAAAGGCGCCATTCCCGCGCACTGAACTGGGCTACAGCCCGCGTCCTGGAACTGAGGGCTTTGAACTGAGACCCAGGGCACGAAAATTCGGGGCGTGGGTTCTCCACGACGGTGGGGCACAAGGCAGACACAGCACCCCAAAGCTGTTGAGGTGTACCCTACCATTCCCGCTCTGTTCCCTGTCCCACGGGTGGGGGACGAAAAAACAGCCCCCCAAGGACAATAGGAGAGATCTCTGGCGCCACCTAGTGACCAGGGAAAAAAAAAGTCACAAACACCCCATAGAACAGAAATTTCTTAAGACTGCTTGAAAAGGGCAGAAGGCTTCTGCAGTGGCCAGCCGGGAAGTTATTCCACGCCAGGCCCCTTACGACCAGCAGTCTGAGCCCACAGAGGGAGCAGGCACCCACGTCCGGGGCAGACCGGGTGCCGCAGAAGAGTGTGCCTGAAACCGGAGGCGCAGGGACTGCATCCCGCTTCGCCATTTGAGAAAAGGGACATTTCTTCAGTTAAAAACTGCCTAAAACCAGCAGAAAGCTCCCCCAGAAGGCAGAGATGGCTCCTGGAAGAGCCAGAGGGGAGCGGAGAAGTTCACCCAGATGCCAGTCAGTCCGAGCATCACAGTTTCCCAACGCATATGCAAATTAGAAAACAGACAGTAGGGAGTAGAAGAACACAGGCAACCTAACAACTCCTCAGGAAAGAAGCACACCACAAAAAGAAAACACTCCCCAGATTGCAACAACAGCAACTTGGAAGAACTT
>NW_023602040.1:0-40174 GCF_014898055.3 Talpa occidentalis
ATATTCACTGTTTTGTTTATTACAATGAAAATAAGCATGTGTTCTGTGGATAATTTTTAAGATGCTGGTGAAATGGTCATCCATGTTTGGATAGTGCTCACACGTCTGATCTTGACTTGAGGGGGGAGGGCAGCGTCTCCCCTGAGGGGGCAGCATCTCCTCTGAGGGGCAGCATCTCATCAGTAATGAAAATGGAGCCAGTGACTCCTGTCCCCACAAGGGCGCGAGAACCATTTGCTTTGCTTTATCTTATTTTGGAGGCCAGAGGGATAGACTGGGTTTTGGGTTTTGGACAATGTTTTAGGGTTTTTTTTTATTTTTATTTTTTAAACCATGGGAGACAATTGCGGGTGTTTTTAGAACCGAATCAGCTCTTTCACGGACCTCAGCGAGCATAAATCACTTGTTTGCTTCAGATAGAGAGCTCATTAGCCCACTAGTCATGCACCCTTGGGCCCATGTTGGTATTGGGAGGCAGCTTTTGGAGAACTCGCCCCCCACATCCCCACAGTGGAAGATAGATCTGCTGCCTTAAAGCACGGAACCCCCAACGCTAACCCCTTGGTGGGGACAACCTGCCTGGTTCCTGAGGTCTGCTGCTCCGAAAATCCTGTAGAGGGAGACAGCACGCCACTCTTCACCCTGGGGGGAAACAACAGAAAACACAAAACCTTGTCGGGAAGCCCCAGACAGCTTGTACATCTACTGTCACTGTTCAGGAATTCTTGTTTCTGTCCGTGTTGGATTGGGTCAACCTCACCAGCTGCCAGGGCTCTTTTAATTGCGTTTTTAATTGGCATCCTGACGAAGATGCTACCATACAAAAATGTGGAAAATACTAAAATGTTGAATGAGGAATCGTTTCTAATCCTAGGAAGGAAGGAGGAAGGTGTCAGATGTGTTTCATCAAGTTCAGTAAAGATGAAATAAGACGACGCCCCCATTTCTGATGGTGTCTGAGATTAGGAGGACCTGCACTGGCGACTTTGACTAACAAGGCCTTTTGAGATCGCGCTAGTCCTCTGTTTCATTTTGTGTGCCTGGTGGGCAGTTGTCAAAGTGTCACAAGGTACAGGAGGATGAGCATTTGGGGGCATGTCCCCAATTTTTAAAGTCTGTGCACAGGTTTGTCCCATTGTGCAACTTATCCTGATCGTCCACTTGTCTTTAAATATTTGAGTTGGGGGTGCAGTGTGCTGGTGGCGAATGTTGAGTGGAAAGGGGCATGCTTTCAGAAAACTCACCAGCTCCTTACTCTCCACAGGCCCCAAGACAGCAGCAAGATGGGGATTCTGTACATCTTAGTTCCAAGCATAGCCATCCCCTGGTCATCGCCTGCCTCTTCTTCTTAGTCTGCATGTGCCGGAATAAGCAGAAGGCATCTGCCTCCACGCCCCAGCGCCGCCAGCTGATGGCCTCCCCCAGCCAGGACGTGGAGATGCCCCTCATCAGCCAGCACAAGCAGGTCTCTCTGCCCACACGTTGCTCGGGCTGCTCCTTCTCTTCTCTCGGGGGTGGTTACCCGATGTTATGGGTCTCCAGTTACTGATAGACAGACGTCTCTTCTGCTGTCCTTCGCTCTGCCATTTCCTCTCTGACATAGCTCAGGACTGATGCCCCTGGGAACTCGATGGCAGCCTCAGAGCTCACAGCCGCACAGTTGATGGGCCGCCTCCTAGAGCAATGCTGCTGTCTTGGCCGCAGCTGTCCCCACAGGAGGACATTATAATAGCAGTTTGGGGAGAATCATCCAGGCTTTGAAGGGGCTCTTCAGGGTTTTCGGGGGAGATGACTGATGCCTGTTCTGTAGACAGCAGTCACTGAGTGTTTGCTGGGTGCTGGGAAGGCTCAATTGGGGAGGATATGGAACCCCCTGGGCTCAGGGAGATGAGGCTGGCTGCACAGAATGGAGAGTCTAATCAGGAGGGGCTCAAAAACAGGCCCATTGAGGTGCCTCCTTCCAACAGCTCGCTCCCTCAGCGACCAGGTTCTGAGAAAGACATTACGACACTAGGTTGCGCTGCTGTTGGCAGTGGTGGCTTGACTTGGTTGGTGGGTGCAGCTCAGGGAGCAGCAGGAAAGGCCATAGGTGAGGGTACAGCAGGGGGGCACAGGGTACTTTATGCTGGCACGTGGCATGACTAGGTGAGTGTGTGAGAGTGTGAATAGGCATGTACACACCCACACTCTGCGGTAGCATTTCTGCCATACGTCGGAAATAACTTGGCAGGCAGGTGGGGCCCGTTGAAGGTTTCAGGCTGCCTTTTGCCTGGGCTGGGAGGCTGAGTCTGGGTGGGGGGGGCATGTGGGTCCTTGGGGCCATGCTGTCCGCTGCCTGCCTGCTCCCCTCCCTGTCTTGGTGACAGAGATGTTTCACTGGCTTTTCTTCTCAGCAGGCCAAACTCAAGGAGATCAGTCTGTCCACAGTAAGGTTCATGGAGGAGCTGGGGGAGGACCGGTTCGGCAAAGTCTACAAAGGCCACCTGTTTGGTCCGGCCCCAGGGGAGCAGACCCAGGCTGTGGCCATCAAGACACTGAAGGACAAAGCGGAGGGGCCGCTGCGGGAGGAGTTCCGGCACGAGGCCATGCTGCGGGCGCGGCTGCAGCACCCCAACATCGTCTGCCTGCTGGGCGTGGTGACCAAGGACCAGCCACTCAGCATGATCTTCAGCTACTGCTCCCACGGTGACCTCCACGAGTTCCTGGTCATGCGCTCGCCGCACTCGGACGTGGGCAGCACGGATGACGACCGGACAGTGAAGTCCGCCCTGGAGCCCCCCGACTTCGTGCACGTGGTGGCTCAGATCGCCTCAGGCATGGAGTACCTGTCCAGTCACCACGTGGTCCACAAGGACCTGGCCACGCGCAACGTCCTGGTGTACGACAAACTGAATGTGAAGATCTCGGACCTGGGGCTGTTCCGGGAGGTGTACTCGGCCGACTACTACAAGCTGATGGGGAGTGCACTGCTGCCCATCCGCTGGATGTCCCCGAGGCCATCATGTACGGCAAGTTCTCTGTGGACTCGGATATCTGGTCCTACGGTGTGGTCCTCTGGGAGGTTTTCAGCTACGGCCTGCAGCCCTACTGCGGCCACTCCAACCAGGACGTGGTGGAGATGGTCCGCAGCCGCCAGGTGCTGCCCTGCCCGGACGACTGTCCCGCCTGGGTGTACGCCCTAATGATCGAGTGCTGGAATGAGTTCCCCAGCCGGCGGCCCCGCTTCAAGGACATCCATAGCCGGCTCCGGGCCTGGGGCAACCTGTCTACCTACAACAGCTCGGCACAGACCTCGGGAGCCAGCAATGCCACACAGACCAGCTCCCTGAGCACCAGCCCTGTGAGCAACGTGAGCAACGCCCGCTACGGGGGCCCCAAGCAGAAGGCCCAGCCCTTCCCGCAGCCCCAGTTCATCCCCATGAAGGGCCAGATCAGACCCATGGTGCCCCTCCCCAGCTCTACATCCCCGTCAACGGGTACCAGCCGGTGCCTGCCTACGGGGCCTACCTGCCCAACTTTTACCCTGTCCAGATCCCGATGCAGATGGCCCCGCAGCAGGTGCCCGCCCAGATGGTCCCCAAGCCCGGTTCCCACCACAGCGGCAGCGGCTCCACCAGCACAGGGTATGTCACCACCGCGCCCTCTAACACGTCGGTGGCGGACAGGGCGGCCCTGCTGTCAGAGGGCACTGAGGACGTGCAGAACACCCCCGAAGATGTGGCACAGAGCCCCGTGCAGGAAGCGGAGGAGGAAGAGGAGGACGGCTCCGTCCCGGAGACCGAGCTGCTGGGAGACAACGACACTCTGCAGATGGACGAGGCTGAGGTGCAGCTGGAGGCCTGAGGGCAGCGGGGCCGGGGCGCTCCAGGAAACCTCTGCCGCCTTAGAGGGCGAGCCCTGGGTATTGATGACTGGCTTGCAGGTTCTTCACGGGAGGTTTTGTCATCCTGTCCTGCATAGAGCTGCCACTGAGGCCACCGTGTGATTCGAGGGGCCTGGCCAGGTGGAGGTGGCCAGCAGCAAGGGGTGCCCCCACTGCCTGCATTTTCCTGGGGTAAACTGGAGGTGGGCAGTACCTATGCTTCAAGGGAAAAGAGGTGGCAGCTTCCCTCCACTTTGCATATGAATCCATTTGTGCAAACCTCTGAGAAAACAGGCCTGCCAAGGTGGGACCTCCGGCTCTGTGAATCCTACCTGCCAGCCTGTTGGCTGAGGATGAAGAGGCTGCTCTTCTCTGTGTGCCCTCCTGCCATTAATATATGCCTCTTTGGCTGCCAAAGACTGATGGGAACTGGGCACTGCCGCCTGCTGCCTGCCTGAGTACAAGAAAAAGGGGTTTCTTAGGAGTTCCCCGATTAAACTGTGCCTTAAAAGAAACCAACATGATTTTTGTATTTTTGTGAAGTGATTTTAACGATACTGCATATGTCTTTTGCCCACTTTCTTGGTTTCTTGGGTTTAGAATGTTCCAAGGGAAGCAATATTGTACAGAGCACAGTATTGTTATTTTTTTTAATCATGTACAGACCTTAAATGTAATTTATATGGTTTTTGTATGCCATTTCCATTGAAGTATTTTGAGCTTTAAAATAATGACTTAGTAATTTAAGTGTTTACGTTCCCCACTTTGGGATGTCACCTGATTGTATTCTGTTGGCTTGTGTTTGTCCCCTATGTAAGCGAGGTCCTTTCATTTCAGAGCTCATGCTGGAGAAAGGCTGCAGGCACACTGCCTCCCTCCCGCCCCCGGGATGGGGCTCACCTGTAACTCTCGAAACCCGGTGTATCCAATAAAGCGAAAAGGAATGTTCTGTTGGCTCTCTGCAGGTTGTGGGGACATTGGGTGGGGGAAGGTGCTGGGTGAGGGAGACTCTCAGTGGGTGATGATTTGGGCCGAGGGTCTTGGTGGGGTCCTAGAGTCTAGGAGGGCTTGTTCTAGGCCAGCAACTCCTATTTGGATGCAGATATATATGCCTGGATATATAAAGGATGGATTTAAATTCCATTGCTTCCTCTGTTAAAGATCTCAAGGATGACAGTGCATATGCATCAGGATGCTCTTTGGTGTGAAACCTGCTCCCTCCTGAGGTCCAGAACCCTTGTGTTTAGACCTGGTGCCTGACACTTCCCAGGGCTCTGAAGCAGGGCTCTTCAGGGCTCCTCTTGCACCCACCCCCTGTCCGGGGTACTCAGGGCCCCTTGTGCTGGACTTTCTGCAGTTGGGCAAACTGAACCAGAGACACCTGAGTCAGGGTCACCTGGAGGTCAGGGGCTCCTGAGCCCTGGGAGAAGCTGGGAGGTGCATCTGCTAGTCAGCAAAGACCCTCTTGCCCCAGGCCTGGCCCTTCCTGCCCACACCCCGCTACATGGACAGACACAGCCTGGGAGGTTTTCTGTGTTTCTGGGAGCCTACAATAAGGCTCAGCCAGGATTTGTGTGACATTAAACATTGGTTCCTTAGCCTGCCTCAGAATCCTTGCAGGGGTTGTTACAAAACCAACCCTGCCCTCTGCCCTCCGCTCCTGGCAAGCCCCGGTAGGACCAAGACTGCATTTCTAGCTGGTGCCCCAAGGTTCTGATGTTGCTGAGAGCCACTGAGTTACAGAATCCATCAATCCTGTCTCAGGGCCTCCTTGAACTGGTCTCCCAGTTCTTCCTGCCTTGAGGCTTTAGCACAATGCTGCTCAAAGATGGAGCACACTCAAATGAACTGCCTTTACCTCTTTTTTTTTTTAAGATTATTCATGCATACAAGAACTGGGGTACAGGCCAGAGATGCAAGCAGGTGAGAAGATTCACCAGAGACAGAGTGGGGAGCAGAACAGGCAGGCTGACTGAAATACACTGCTGAGGGGAATAGCAGGCGAGACAGGAGAGGTCTGCTGCACCATGTGGGTAGCTCCCTGGCCGGCCGGCATGGAACCCGCGCTGCAGAGGCTGCGGACAGCTTCACAGTGCTGCACTCAACTGGCTGTGCCACGGTAGGGGTAGGGGGGAGAGGTGGAGGGAGGCCTGCTTTTACCTCTTAATGTCAGGATGGACTCTCTCTGTTGGGTGGAAACTGATTTGATTGGGGCAAGGATCGGAACTGCAAAACCCTTGGCCCCCCAGTGCCTTGTTGCTTGTGCAAAGAACTTGGGGTTAAGTGGAGAGCTTCTCATTCCACTGATCTGAAAGAGGAACTTCATTTTCCGTCTAATTTGGTACACCTGATGGTTGAACTGTTCCTCTGAGACCTGAGAGTGAAAAATAGGAAACGGTTCTCTGGCTTCTCTCTGCAGGCGCAGTCAGGGGGGCGAGACCTGTGTTGTTCACTGGCCCCGGGCCCCACAGAGGAACGTGATGCCCCCGGCAGCTGGCAGTGCTGCAGAGCCAAGATTCTGCAGAAAGATGTTGGGAGGTTTTTTTGGGGCAGATTAAGGGAGTTTTGATTTGGGGATTTTGTTTTGCTAAATGGAGCATTTGTTTGTTATGGTTCGTTCTGATTGTTGAATCTTGATGCATCCTTTGGGAGATTTTTGGACTTTCAAAGTTCATTCACTTGAACAAGTGACGCAGTGGGGATGTTCCAGAACAGCTAACTTTAGAGATGAGCTGTGTGACTCAGATGAATGTCCCTAGTACCATCCACCCAGCAGCAAGCCTGTTCACCCCAGCAGAGCGCCAGTGCTGCACTTGAGCAACTCACCTGAGTGTAATTGACTTTCATCGAGTCATGTGAAGCTGCAAATGCCTTAAGCACTCCTTATGTTTGTGACACACAATATTCATTGAAACAGCTTGTCAGAGCAATGGCTAATTTTTTTGGTACTAATTTAGGGCATTTGACTAAGTACAGTATACTCTGTGTGCAGTATACTGTACCGTGTACTCCAGCTTCCCATGAAATCAGGAAAACTCTTGCCTTCAATATGGATGCACTGTTTATATACACTCACTGGGTTTCCTAGTTCAACCTCCAAATTCAGCATCGATGGCTATTTTTGGATGGTTTGTGATGTTACAGCTGATTGAAATGAATCTTGCACAGATATTTGTCTCATGAGTTTCTTACTGAAACATTTAAAATCTTTTGAGACGAAGCTTTAAGAAGGAGGTTGTATCAAAGTAAATCTATGTCAGAGTAGGGTATTAAAACCTTCACAGAGAACCAGTGTGACTTTCCCAAGATCAGTCCCTCTCTGTCTTCCCCCTCACCAGGCCCCAGAGTAGTAGCAAATCCAGGCATTTCTCAACCTGGTGGAGAGCCAGGCTCCATTCAGATTACCAGGCCCTCCAATAAGGTGGTGAGCATTATTGTCAGGTGTTAACACTTAGATAGTCCAGCTTCCACAGCATCGTATTGCTTTTTTGATTTCATTTCATTCTTTTTTTTTTTTAAGATTTATTTATTTATTTATACAAGAACCGGGGTACAGGCCAGATGTGCGGGAGGGTGAGAGGATTCACCGGAGATAGAGCAGGGAACAGAACAGGCAGACTGACGAAATACACTGCTGAGGGGAGCAGTGGGCGAGATAGGAGAGGTCTGGGATCGAAGCAGGGCTGCAGAAGCTGTGGGCAGCTTCACAGCGTGGCGCTCAAACGCCTGTGCCACCAGGGGAGGCCCTTCATTTCATTCTTATAGCTCAAAGACGGTGGGAAGAGCTCTCCCAGCCCCTGATAGTAACTACTGTTACTGGTTTTTTGAGACTCTTCCCAGAGGCCTTTTATTGCAAATATAAGTAAATGCACATGTATATTCATCTATCCTTTTTTTCCCTTTTAACATAAGTGGTATCAGGATGCCGTGGAGATTTCCCCCTCTCTGGGTTCTTCTCAGGCTGGATGAACTTACAAATAAACATCAGACAGATCAGTAGGAGGAAAAGACCAAATTTAAATATATACTGTAAATCCTGCAGTAAATGGGACATCTGGGGGTTTATATCTTGTGCTAAGGAAACTGGGGCAACACAGAAAGAAAAGGGGTGTAGCGTAAACGAGTCAGAAATCAGGCTTTTTACTTTGTTGTGTTTTGTACTGTTGTTATTTTTTTTATACTGATGTCTTATTTGGTTCCCCTATATTCCTGCTATAAGTGAAACCATCCGATATTTTTCTTTTTCCTTCTGGCTTATTTAACTGAGCACAATTCCTTCTAGTTCCATCCACGTTGCTGCGAATGTCATGAATTTATCTTTTTTGATTGCTGAGTAATATTCCATTGTGTATATGTGCCACATCTTCTTGATCCGGTCATCTATTTTCGGGCATTTTGGTTGTTTCCAGGTTTTACCTATTGTAAATAGTGCTGCAATAAACATAGGTGTACAGGTGTTCTTCTGAATCAAAATAATAATAGTATAAAACACAACAAAGCAAAAATGGACAATTACAAACCAGAGACATCCTGCAGGGGAGGAGGCGGGAGAGGGATGAGAGGGAGGGAGGGAGGAGCACAGGGGACTGAGGTGATGGTGCACGGGTGCATTGGGGAAGGAAACTATGGGGACTACACCTGAGGGGTTGGGGGGAAGCAAATATTGTTTAAAAATGAACAATGATGTAAAAAAATAAAAAAAATTAATATAAAAAAACAACTATAGGAAAAACATCCAAATTCTAATTTAATTCCTTTGTAAATTAGTCACTTAAATTTGCAGTAAATGATTTATTGACATAAAAAAAATCAGGCTTTTTAATGCCCTCCTGCCATTAGCCTCTATGGCTAGCACCTGCAGCCTTGAGCGCCTCCTATGAGTGTGGACATCCGGGCGCAGGGAGCATTGTGTGTGCACGTTAGGTGCGCATGTGTAAATGGGGACACCTGTGCCCAAGTGAGGGGATATAAGGGCGGTGTCTGCCTGCAACTAAGAGTATGCTAAGGGAGGATGCTGGTCTGTCCCCTAATTTAGTATTAAGGACCTGTAGAAATCTACCGCAGGAAAAAGAAAAATCTGCCAAAGGCGCCAAAATTATCTTTTCATCTGCCAACAACAGGCAATGAATCTCCCCAGCCTGGGATGGGTGCAAAACGAGGAGTCCACGTCACCAAGGAGGAGATGGCTCCTCCTTACTTCTCGGGGTTTGCTCTGTCTTAAAATAGGTTATTCTTTAAGATCGCTTATTCCTGAAGCTGGACCTAAATCTAGGTCACCTGCATTCTTTTAGTAACAGTTTCTCCCAAGACACAGGGCCTCCACTGACCTTAGTTCTACATACTAAGGTTGCACATACTGGAAAAAACCTATCTCAACTTTCTGGGGAGGCTATTCCTCCATTGTAACCTCTACAAATTACTTTCTGCCTTTTTTTTCACATAAGAGTATGTTTTGGGGATCTTTGCCTGACTGTGGGAAAAGAACTGCCTGTCTGGAGGAATACGGTCTCTGAAGGAATTCCTGGCAGTGTCCCAGGTGGGGGTGGGGGGGCAGACATGAGCTGTAAAGTGGCAGGTAATTGCCTCTCCCCAGGCCCCCACTGCTGCTCTGTGCCTGCTACCAGCATCTCTCAAAACATTGGCTCCCCAGCCTACAGGGTTATTCTCCTGTGGGCCTAGGTAGGAAGATGTGCCTGGAGAGGCTGGGGACACTCACTGAGCTCTAACCCAGCTTTAAAAAGGCAGGTCAATTTAGCACTTTTAATTCATTGTCTTTTCATTAATTCTGTTCACTCTCCCAGTCTGAAGTACTGAGGTTTCAGTGAAAAATGTTCCCAGAGACAGACCATCCTTTGGGTACTGGAAGGCCTTAGGGGGCCCAGGGAAAATGAACTCTAGAAGCAGCTGCAATTCCCACTGTAGGGAGCAGGAATGGACTCAGTGCAGGTTTTCTGATCCCATGCAGACCGGCTAAAGGAGGAGTCAGAGTCCTCAGTGGTTTTTTGCAGGTCTTTTATTGGGATTACCAGGTACACAGCAGGCAGGGGTGCTGGGGGGCCGGGAGGCTGGCAGGCCTCCTAGCCCCCAGCAAGTCTTCACTCTATCTGGGCTCTCCCACGTTCTCTGCTTCTCTCTCGGTTTCTGTTCATTCTCGGCTTCTTGGCTCCTGCTGGCGTCCCTGTGACGCCGCCCTTAAAAGCCCAGTCTCAGCCCAGGTGAATCCCATCTACCTATGCCCACACCCTACTTCAGGTGCCCACCATCAGGCATGCATTCAGGACCTCAAGGATCCATCATCTATCCTGATGGCGAGAGGGCAGAAAAGCCTGACATTTTTCCTTACCCTACACCCACCACTACCCGCAGGGCAAAAACCCTGACCCCAGGGTATAAATTCTGGTGAAGTGCGGTACCTGCTTTAATGGTTTTTCTGAGGTCACGATAGACCATGGGAAGGGGGGAGAAAAGCCAGAATTCTGGGACATAAAGGCAGCCCAGCTCCCCATGCTCCTGTCTTCCTCCATGCCGTTCCTGGTGGAAGCTTCTGGTCTTTCTCTAATGGACCTGACAGCAGTTTGCCACGGATTGTTCCCACTGCCTCAGCTGTAAGGCTTTTTTTTTCTTGTAACTATTTCATGCTTTGTTTACTAAGGCCATTCTTTTCTCAAGTTTTAACAATTATAGTCACCTTTTTCTTTTTTAACTGCGTTTTTGTTTTTTTTTTATTGTTTCCTCGATGTGGAGTCTTTACTGGAAAACTGCCTTAAAGTGACTCTTGGGGGAAAGCCAGTTTAAAGTAAAAAGGATATGAAACCATAGAACTGTATTAAGAAAATTCACCCTTACTTTGAGATGCACAAAATAATCCAAATGAGGTTACAAGTGCTGAGGAAAAGCCTGGCGACAAATGCACAAATTGCCTGAAAGATGGTGTTAGGCCTCCGGCTGCCTTAAGCTACCCATTTATACGACAGCTTTTCTCATAAATAACACAAAGTTGTACACCCCGAACCCTCTGAGTAGACCCCAGCGTTTCATAGCAAGGACTTAGATTTAGGTCCCCGGGAAACCAGTTCACTTCCCTCCAGGTGGAGATGTTGGGGTTCCCTTAGCCTCCAGGGGTCACCTCACTTTTAACAGCTGAAATGTGCTGTCATCAACTTCCAGAAAATTTACCCTTTCTGAGCAAAGAGCGATACCCCCTTTGCTGTAGCTTTGCTTTCAGCCGTAGCTGGGATCTGAAAATATTATGTACATGAGAGGAAAAAAAATCATAGTCACGTGACTTTAGTGCAGGGTATTGTTATAAATGTTCTATTTCATTCTAGTTATTTTTAAGCTCTTATTGTGCCTACTTCATAAACTGAGCTTTATCTTAGGTATATATTTATAGGAAAAATAATAGATACAGGGTTCTATATATTTATAGGAAAAATAATAGATACAGGGTTCAGGGATTTCCATGGCCTCAGGCACCCAGTGGGGGGCTGTAGAACGTGTTCCCCTGGATGAAGGGGGGCCTGATTGTACAACTTAGTGGTTTTTGTAAACTTGCACTCTTTATCCCAACCTAATGTTGTAGATATTCTGTCACCTCACAAAGACCTCGGGAGTTCATCAGCTCTGGGTGATCTGTTTCTTGTATGAATGGATTTGTCTTTTCTGGACATTTTATATAAGTGGAATTATACAAGATGTAATATTTTGCTGCTGGCTTCTTCCACTTAGAATTTTTTTTTTTTGAGGTTCATCCATGTTGCAGCACGTAGCAGAAGTTCATTTTATTGCCAGAAAATATCCCAATGGCAAGAATATACCACATGTGCTCATTCACTTTCCTGTTGATGGACATTTAGATTTTTCCCCTCTGGGACTATTCTAGACAATCCTGCTGTGAATTCATAAATATGTTCACATGTGTACATGTGGCATTTCTTTTGGGTAGATTCCTAGGAGTGGAATTGCTGGCTCATATGGGAAAACATTTGATCTTTTTAAGAAATTTCCACAATATTTTCCAAAGAACTCGCACCCTTTTGCCTTCTCACCAGCAGTAAATGAGGCCATTTGGGCATATGCTTGCCAGCATTTGTTATCATGTTTGTTTGGCTGTGTTTCATTTTAATTAGAGCCCTCCACTTTTAAGCATATCAAAAGAAAACATGACATGAAAGGATTGAGGTTGCAGGGCAAGTTCTATGAATTGTTTATTTTTTTTTTACGGGGTTTCATTAAAGTGACTAAAAATCACACTCTAGCCAGGGCCTTGGAGTGCTCAGCACATGTGTCAGTACAGGCTCTGGGGCTCCTCACCCAGTGCCCACCACATGGGAGGTAGAGGGGTTGGAGATGGTGGCAAGAGGAGGTAGATTTACATGTTTATCCTAAGGCCGTTACTGAGCTTTACGTTGGCTACTGGGTCTCAAAGTGGAGCTTAGGGAGAATCTGAACATTTGCAAGGCAGTGTCTACTTAGCTTCTGTACAAGCCTTCAGTTTTGTTTGGGGACTCACCCCTCCCTAAGTCTTAGTCTTAGGGAGCACCACCTGAGGAGTGAGCCAACCCCCCAGCATCTGCTACAAAGTACAAAGTAACGCTGTATACAGGATTCCACCTGCAAATCCTTAGCTGGGCCTAGGCCAGTGCTATCCAATAGAAATGAAAAGGAGGGGCCTCCCCGGTGGCGCAGCGGTTGAGCGCTGGGTTGCGAAGCTGCCCACGGCCTCTGCGGCGCCGGTTCGATCCCCGGCTGCTCCCTGGCCAGAGTAGGGTCCCACATGGCGCGCAGACCTCTCCTGCCGCCCGCTGCTCCCCTCAGCAGTGTACTTCAGTCCTTCTGCCTGCTCTGCTCCCCGCTCTGGCTCTGGTGAATTCTCTTGCCCCCCCCCCCCCCCCCCGCGCTTCTGACTGTACCCAGTGCATGTATAAACAAAACAAACAAACAAACAGATAAATAAAACATGCCTCCATAAAAAAAAAAATTAGAAATGAAAAGGAGCCGCACCTGTGACTTTCCCCTCCCTAGGCCTTCATCACCCCATGGGGTCTGCGCAGTCTGGAAAGCTCCCAGCAGAAAAGTTCCTTCCAAGCCCCAAACAGTTATATTGTCTCCTTTGCCAACAGAAAATGTTTGCAGCAGTCTCTATTACAATCTGAGTGGGATTTCTTGTACTCATGCCCAACACATTTATTTTTGTGTGGAGTAGGCTGCTTTTCTTGTTGGTCTGTTTATCTTTGTTGACTTCTGCTAGGTCAGGGTTCTCTCAAATGCAATGGATCCTTTAAAAAGCCATTATGCAAAGTGCCCGAAGATCGCCTTTTATTGTTATACAAGGTTGATCAGCATTTCCACTACTACACAAAACAATCCTTTGATAGACTGGTGCACAAAAATCAGAACACAGTAAAAAAGAAATGAAGGGTAATTACTATCATGGCACAAGGCTATTCTAGAAGACAGAAATTGATTTGGACAATTCAGTCAATTCATATATTTCAATCTAGCTATAATTTGAATAAATATTACAAAACCTTTTAAAGAACACCTCATTCTCACCAAATGCCCTTCAATTTGTTCATATGCCATTCAACACTGCTTCTGGATGTACTGTCAGTTGCACTCAGTAGTGAACAAGATAAGAAACATCCCACTTTCCCAAGAGGAAGTTATTAAACAAGAAATACAGTTGACCCTTGACCAACACGTGTTTGAACAGCAAGGGTCCACTTATTCCTGAAGGCAATTTTTTACATAAATGTAAAAGTCATATTGCTGCTGCTTCATTATCAATGCATGAATTGTTATGCCTATCAATAAATGTGATTTTCTTTTTTCACATTATCCTTTTATTTTTTTATGTCCAGAGTTAACAATAGTATAACATCTACAATGTTTTGGTTCAGGTAAGACAATCCTGATGTAGATCGTGGTAGACAGGAGATTCATCTTGTAAACAGATGATTTCAACTTATAATATTGATAAATGCAGTAGTGTAAATGTATTTTCTTTTATAATTTTTTTAATATCATTTTATCTCTAGCTCACTTTATTGTAAGACTGATTGGCACCCCTAATCCCCATGATGTTCTGGATGAGCTGTATTATAATGGGCTAAGTCTTCCTGGGCAGCTGTGAGTGCTGTGTGATGGACTTAGGCAGAGTCAGGCTTTAGCAACTGACAAGTCACAGGTAACACAAAATCTGTCTGATCTCACTTTTGCAAGAGACAAAGGACAGGAACTGCTCTCTCCCTCAGGGGCACGCTGGGGGAGAGGGTGAGGTACCTGCAGGCAGAGCCCTGCCTCCATCTGGAGATGCCATCCTTCCCAGCTCTCAGGGTATGCTGGCAGATTCTCTCCCGAGCCTGCAACCTCCATTACCCGCCTGCCAATATGAATGGGGAAAATCATGTTTGTTTTTACAAACCTCTATTTCAGTTAGAGAACTGAAATCTAGCATTTCCTCTTATTTATTAAAGTAGGAAAAAACCCAAAGATGTGTTTAAGGTGGCTGTGGCAGGTTGCCAGTAAACATTGGTTCAATTCATGCCACATCACAGGTGTGGCAGATGTTTCAAGGTTTTGTGCTGCTAATCGCTCCGCAAGATAACAACCACTAGCACAAGACTGGACCCATTTTCCAGCCGGCTGCAGAATCCTGAGATAATACGGAAGCATGTGTATCGTTTGTATTCATTAAGCATGTTATATTGTTTGAAAAAAAATTTTGATAATTTCAGTGTAGATGTTTCCTTTGTATTTTGAGTATTTTCTGGTTTAAAACTATTATGAGAAGATAAAGAATTCAAGTGTAAAGAGGTCTATGGTGAAGAAAAGGTTAAGAATCCTTCTTCGTGGTTGGCTCCAGAGACCCATTGTCCCACTCCCAGTGGTTCCTTCCCTCCTTCATCTGTCCTGGGTGCATTTACCTCCCCCCCCCCCCACACACACACCCTCGGTCCCTGATGTCCTTTGGTCCTGGTGAGGTGGAGAGGGGTGGGTGTTTGGGGTGCTGTTGTAACCGAGGCTAAATGGTAAAATTAACTTTCGACATGAGAACACTAAAGAAAATAAAGCTTATCTAGCTTTCTCTTTGAGGCTTGCTTTCACAGACAGCAGAGCCTTAACCTAATTTACAAAAGCACAGCCTGAGCAAGCGAAGTGACTAACCTTGAGCTGAATTCCAACACCAGCTGGAGCTGGGAAACACAAATGCAGAGGAGGGGTTGCTCCCCAGAGGTGAGGGGCCCATCATCAGAAATTCAAACTCCAATTAACTGAAAAATACCGCCCCATGCATGAACTACCCTGTGACCAACTCCTTTATTCCCAACCCTGCTCTTCAAAACCTGTATAACCTCATTCTTTTTCTTAGCCAGGGAGACAGAGTTGAGTTTTCTAGGAGGTAAACTTGCCAATCAATTTGCAATAAGGTTTCTTTCTTTTCTCCAAACCTACTATCATGGTATTGACCTTGATCATTGCCCTGTAACACCGTGAGGCCAATCTCCTGTCCTGGTGGCTGTTCCTGGGAGAACAGGAACAACATTTTGCTGTCTGGACAGAGGCACAGACTGGTCTGTGTTTTTTGAAATAAGTAACAATATTGTGGCTTAGCTTCACCAGCTCTTGTGACATGACAGATATTGCCTGTCTCTGAGAATGGACAGAGACACAGGCTCGGAGTGTCCTCCTTCAAGGCCAGCGCCTCACCTGGGAGCAACGCCTTTTTTTCTTTCAAGTAAATATTCGTCAAGTTTTAATTATTCTCCAATAAAGGGAAACTTCCAGTTACTTAAAAGGGCTTTCAGTTTGGATGTAATTAGCATAAGATGAACATCCCATTTCTTTTCTACAAAATAGACTTTGCTGTGTTTATATTTGTGGAACCAAGCTTAGCTGAGGTTTCGCCATTTTGTATATCCTCCACCTTGATATGTTAGTCCTTGTCCTGCCGCATTCCGGAGATAGTTTCAGCAGTCACAACCCTCACTCCACTTGGTGACGAAAAAGCAGACCACCCCAGCCACCAATGAGGGCAGTCCTGTCCATAAATGGGACAGCATCTCTAACCGTCCAATCAGTTTGAAACTGTAACCGCGCGCGCCCAAAGTGCCTTTGTAGTAGCCAATGAATAATTGCCAACTTCTTTCAAAGTTCCCGCCACTCGCGACCCTATAAGATGTCCCAGCTTCCTCTGTTCGGCGCTCTCGACCTCTGCCGTTGCATCGGTGCGTGTCGAGGGCCCGGTCTCGAGCCCGTATTAAACTCCTTTGTGCCCTTGCATCGGTTGTCTGTGTCCTTGGGGGCTGCACTGGTCGACGTGGGCACAACATTTTGGGGGCTCGTCCGGGATCGACGAGTGCAGACCCCAACTGCCGAGCAACCGAAAGGAGTTCTAAAGCGCGCAGGTGAGTTCCAACACTCGCCCAGGTAAGCTTCAAGTCTGCAGACCTGTAGTTGTACTTAGTACCTGTATCTTTTGTACTTTGTACCTGTAGAAGCTGTTTTGTACTTAGTACCTGTATCTTTTGTACTTTGTACCTGTAGAAGCTGTTTTGTACTTAGTACCTGTATCTTTTGTACTTTGTACCTGTAAAAGCTGTAATTGTTTGCAAACCTGAAAATCTGTTCAATAGCCGGGTCAGGCTTAAGTGGACGCACTTGAAAGCCGCCGGCGTGGACCGCGGGAGACGTCCCCGGACCACATGTTAGGAAGGCCATCTTGCCAGCACACTTGGCCACTGATCTCATTCAGCGCTTGCACCGAGCCACGCATTTGGGAGAGAGAAAAATTCTAACTCTAATCAGGCAATGGAACCTCCATGTCCGGGACGCAACCTGTACCGTGCGACAAGTAGTGGCATCCTGCCAGTCGTGTGCCATGGTAAACGCCACCAAGACAACCGGTGAACCAGGAATGAGGCCGCGAGGAACGCGCCCGGGGGTCCATTGGGAAATAGACTTCACCGAGGTAAGACCAGGTAAATTTGGCTATCGATACCTGCTGGTCCTGGTGGACACGTTTTCCGGATGGCCGGAGGCGTTCCCGACAAGAGGTGAGTCAGCTCGAGTGGTAGCCAAAATCCTGTTGGAAAACATTTTTCCTAGATTTGGGTTTCCAGTGACCATTGGGTCAGACAATGGACCAGCCTTTGTCTCTCAGGTATCGAAATCTGTGGCTTCTGCCCTGGGAGCAGAGTGGAAGCTCCATTGTGCCTATCGGCCCCAGAGTTCAGGGCAGGTGGAGAGAATGAACAGAACTTTAAAAGAAACTTTAACTAAATTAACTTTAGAGTCTGGCGGGGACTGGGTGACTCTCCTTCCCTATGCCCTCTTCCGGGCTCGCAATTCCCCTTATCGTCTGGGTCTGTCTCCGTTCGAGATTATCTATGGAACCGCCCCCCCAACCACACCGCACGGTGCGCAGTTAGCTTGTGATTTGCCTTCTGATTGTGAACTTTTTCTTTCTGTGTGGGCTGTACAGCAGGCTCACCAGGAGGTCTGGCCCCGCCTCAGAGCGCTCTATGAAGGGGGAGGACCTTCTCAGACAGCCCACAAATTTCAGCCTGGAGATCTTGTCCTTGTCCGCCGACACAAGACCGACGGTCGTGGCCTCCAGCCCCGGTGGAAGGGTCCCTACATCGTCCTCCTGACCACACCCACCGCACTCAAAGTGGACGGCATCGCGGCCTGGGTTCATCACTCACACGTCAAGACGGCACCAACTGACGACTCCCAGCTGCAGTGGCGAGCCCGGAAGCATCCCACCAATCCACTCAAGCTGACTCTTCAGGCGCTCCCGGCTACAATCCATCGCTCCCAGACCACTGCCCACGCCGTGAAAAATGACACCAAACTGTAATGTTGGCTACCTACTGTCCTTCCTTTGTTTTCTCCTTGTCGGGGCTGACTGGGATCCCTGCCGACGGTGCATCACCGAAGGCATATTCGGTCATATTCAGAGCAAGTGCTATGTTAGTAAGCGTGCTTGCAGCCTTAAGGGAGTTCCTTTGTTTGTGGCGACCCTGATTAAGGGCACCACCCATGGATGTCCAGGTACAGTGGGGAGGGTGGTCTGTTGGAAGCGTTTAAATCAAATGCCGCCTAAAAATGAAAGTTGCAATCACTGTAAAGAGGGGGGGAGTTTTTCAGCCTATACCTTTGTTCATTCACAGTGCTATGAAAGGTCTACTGTTTATCAGTGCACAGAGTCCAATCAAACTTTCTGGACTGGTATATCCTTAGGAAATAACGCGGGATATGTATGCCCTGTCAAAGCAGGAAAACCCTTTTGTTGGACTCTGCAAACCCACTGGGGGATGACAGATGGTGGGGGTGTGCAAGACCACGCACGAAAGCAGGAAGTTCAGAGGGTTTTTGAACAAGTTGCCCAAACACAGGATCGGTGGTTCAAGCCGATACACATCCCAGGCCCGGTGGGTTCCCTTAAATTGGAAAAGACAGTACAGGCCATGTTAGACTCAGCCCTACAATTTTTAAACAAGACCAACCCAACCCTGGCCAGCGATTGCTGGTTATGTCTAAGAGAAGGACCCCCCCGTTACACAGCGATCCCTGCTGTGTACAACTGGATTAATTGGACGAACCTAAAGGGCCCAACCCATACGTGTAACCAGACCTTGCCCATCAATAATGTCAAGCTCTCCCCAACAGTTGCTCAGATGCCATGCCTTAGTCACAATGGGACCTTAAGAGTGGGTCAAGTAAATAAGGTACTCTGCAGTTCAGTAGTCAGTGCAACTAAGGCGCCCAGTTTTAATGGCTCTGCCTCTATGTGCCCGCCGGCACTGGGCACTATTTTCTTCTGTGGCACCACAGCCTACCCCGTACTCCCTGCTAACTGGTCGGGCTTGTGCATTTTAACATATCTCATGCCCGATGTGGGAGTGGTCCCAGGCAACCAAAGCCTTCCCATACAGCTCATCCAGTCTGTGCCTGCCGGACATAAGCGGGCCATAATTACCCCACTACTGCTCGGCCTGGGGGTGGCAGCCGGAGTGGGGACCGGAGTTGCTGGAATTGGGACCTCTGTTAACCTTTACCAAAAAATTTCAGCTCAGCTGGTGGGGGACATTGGGCGGCTAGCAGATACAACCTTAGAGTTACAGTCTCAGTTAGACTCTTTGGCCGCGGTGGTCCTGCAAAACCGCCGCGGGCTAGATCTTCTCACAGCAAAGGAAGGAGGCATCTGTCTCTACCTGCGGGAAGAATGTTGCTTCTATGCTAACAAGTCAGGAATAGTTAGAAATAAAATTAAGCAATTACAAGAGGAACTAGAACACCGGAGAAAAAAGCTAGAAGACAACAATGCATTTCTTTGGGAAGGCTTAGGAGGATGGCTGCCCTATCTCTTGCCTCTTCTGGGCCCAGTCGTTACCCTCTTCTTAATTCTGTCTATCGGGCCCTGTGTCATTAATCGACTCGTGGCCTTTATTAAACAACGGGTAAACACGGTCCAGTTAATGGTGCTGCGCTCCCAATATGCCCCCTTACGCCAATATAACTCTCCCCAACAACCCCTAAAACAGGACCCCTCCCAATACATAGGAGTGGAGCCCTGACTGTTTCCCCTCATCGCCCACTTTCAGCAGGAAGCAGTTACTGATCAGAACGACGCCCCTTTTCCCTGACTGCAGTTAGGGGCTCCATTCCCAAAAAGGGAGGAATGAGACATAGGGCGAGTTAGGGTGATTAAGCAAGTTTCAGGAACAGTACAAAAGAGGACCTCTAAGGAGTTTAGGAAGGCTTCAGGGATAAAAACAACTAAAGAAACATCTCTTGTTTAAGCAGAGTAATTGTCATTTGTGGCTGAGAACTTTTGCTGGACCTATAACCCTGTGAATGAACAACAAAATGACACATAATGTGACTAAACGTAACCATAATTCTGAGACTGACTAACTGATAAAAGGCTTGGTAGCTGTGTTATTTTCTTAACTGACTAGCCGTTTTTTTTTCAAAAAAAAAAAAAAAAAAAAATGGGGAAATGTGGAACCAAGCTTAGCTGAGGTTTCGCCATTTTGTATATCCTCCACCTTGATATGTTAGTCCTTGTCCTGCCGCATTCCGGAGATAGTTTCAGCAGTCACAACCCTCACTCCACTTGGTGACGAAAAAGCAGACCACCCCAGCCACCAATGAGGGCAGTCCTGTCCATAAATGGGACAGCATCTCTAACCGTCCAATCAGTTTGAAACTGTAACCGCGCGCGCCCAAAGTGCCTTTGTAGTAGCCAATGAATAATTGCCAACTTCTTTCAAAGTTCCCGCCACTCGCGACCCTATAAGATGTCCCAGCTTCCTCTGTTCGGCGCTCTCGACCTCTGCCGTTGCATCGGTGCGTGTCGAGGGCCCGGTCTCGAGCCCGTATTAAACTCCTTTGTGCCCTTGCATCGGTTGTCTGTGTCCTTGGGGGCTGCACTGGTCGACGTGGGCACAACAATATTATGAGGTAAAATGACCTGCTAAGAGCTGTCTGTTCTGTAGATCCTATAAATATGCATATTTACTGCAAAGGTTACATTCTTTGTAAAATAAATTTCATTAACTTGATTATACCTTGGGGACTTTTTTTTTTTTTTTTTTTTTTTGCTGAAATTTCCTAGCATTAAAAATCTAAGGTGTGGGGCCTCCCCTGGTGGCACAGCGGTTGAGCGCTGGGTTGCGAAGCTACCTGCAGCCTCTACAGCACTGGTTTGATCCCCGGCCGCCGGCAAGGGTCCCACATGGCGCGCAGACCCCTCCTGCTGCCCGCTGCTCCCCTCAGCAGTGTATTTCATCAGTCTGTCTGTTCTGCTCCCCGCTCTGGCTCTGGTGAATCCTCTCACCCTCCTGCGCTTCTGACTGTACCCAGTGCTTGTATAATTAAATAAATAAATCTTAAAAAAAAAAACACTAAGGTGTGCAAGAAATCTAGAGTGCTTATTACAAAAGCTCTCCTCTTGCTGTACTGCTATTGTTGAGAACAGTAGTAATGGATTTCATCTGGGTGAATTCTCTAGCACCAAGCTTCAGACACTGGGAGGGGAAACCTTCCAACTGCCCCAAGGCAAGCTCACTAGAATAATCTAGCCACAAGTGATGATCAATGGGAGACTGCTGTGTCCCTGCTGCTCAGATCACGGGGGACATCAAGCAGAGGAACCCAACAGGGGGGTCCATTTATATGTCTGTGACCCCAGCTCTCAGATGAAAACACAGCAGGAGTGAGCAGCCATGGTGGAGCTGTAAGGTGTCCTTCGGAAACTGAAGGAGCCAGTGAGAAAGACAAGCAAATAGGGGAGCATTCTAGCTGCACAATTCCCCAGTGTGAGCCAATGGATGGTTGGGGCACTTTGCTCCCTAAGCAGAGTGGAGAGCCGTTTCTTAGGCACGTTCAACAGTCACTCATGTACCTGAAAGGAAAGTCAATTCCCGAGTGGAGATCCCATAGGCTCTCTTTTCTGACCATAAAACTGAAGGCGGCCATGCAGGATGACTAAGAAATGGTTTCTTAGTCATTGCTTACCTGGGGAAACAAGTGTCTGAGGCTTGGAACCCCACTGTGCACGGTGCTGGTCCATTTGGGGGTATTGGGGCTGCATGTCCACATGCGCTTGTCTGGCCCCCTCCTTCACACAGCATTTCTCTGTTTATTGGCACTTTCCAACAAAGAAGGAATGACATTTTAAAAAGGAGAGTCTGGGTTTTTTCTTTCTCTTTTGTCAGAGAAAAGTCTGTAGTTACTGATTCCCAATAATTTTTTGGGTTACATTTAGTGACGTAAGTTTTTGTTTAACTTAGTGAATCTAAGACCATGTAACTGACCAACAAGGGTGAGTGGCACTTGCTGTTATCTTGGTTCTCTGTACCCATCATTTGACCCAGAAGTTCCACTCCTGGGTATTTACCCAAGAGAAATTAAAGTAAATGTGAACCTGCAGCGTTGTGCATGACTGTTCATAACAGCTTTACTCTTAGCGTGTGCTCGTTGGAAACCACCCAAACATCCTTCAGCAGGTGGATGGAAAGCTGTGTGGGTCATTGTAGTGCCAGGAAGGCACAGAGCAGGATCTCTACGATTTGGGCAGATGGGCAAAGGAGCATCCTGGAGCCCTCGGTGGCTTTTTCAGGTGTTTATTGAGCTTTTTACACAATTTTTAGGAGGGCTGGAGTGCCAGGAGGCTGGCAGGCCTCCCAGCCCCCAGTGAGTCTTCACTCTCTCTGGCCTTCTCTTGTGGGCTCTGTGCTCTGCTCCCTCAGCTTCTCTGCTGCTGCTTCTGCTGCCCTTGCTACTCTTGTTCTCCTGTTTCTCCTACTTGTTCTGCTTTCTCTCTACTGGTGTCCTCTTGACACCACCCTCATAAGCCCAGTCTCAGTCCAGGTATGCCCACCTATGCATGCCCACACCCCACTCCAGGTGCCCACCATCAGGCATGCATGTAGGACCGCAGGGGTCTATCATTAATACTAATAGTGGGAGGGTGGAAAATCCTGATAATTTTCACTTACCCTACAGTCATCCATGCAATAGAATACTTCTCAGCAATAAAACACACACACACACACACACACACAGCATGAATGGGTCTCAAAAACATATGGTGAGTGAAAGACACCAAAGACACATGTATATGTGTCTAAGGTAGGAGTTCATTAGAAGTTCTAGAATTGAAATGCTAATGTATAGCGATAGGCAGCATCTCTGGGGTTGTCTGGAGGCAGGAGTGGGATGCAGACTTTTAGGAGTGATGGAAATATCCTAATGCTTGAATATAGTGATGGTTACATAGGTATAATACATTTGTTGAAATTCACCGAATTATATACTTTAAATAGATGCAAATTACATACTTTAAATTATGCATTGAAATTGGAAAAGTGGTGCTTTTTTTAAATACAAAGCACCCTTCTAGTGTTCTTTAATTAGATGCTAATGCTTGTCAATCAGAAAACTTCAGAATGCCAGTGTATTTATATTCAAATGTAATTTAAAAGTCTTTAAGGAGTCAAGTGTCTGGGAAGACTCTTCTTTAAACTTGGAGTGGGGAGTGAGGGGCAGACCAGTCACAGGACACGCAAGGTGACACCAGCTCAACTACCACCTCTCGTGTGGGTTACCACCACTTGTGTTGGGTCAACCCAGCTGCACAGACACACTGGGTGCCCCTAGGTGCCACTCTGGCACTTCCCTGCTGCTCTGGAAGTGAAGACACAGGGCGTTGTTCAGTGACTGCCCGTGCAGGCCCTGGAGCTCTGTGTTCTGATGACATCCCATGGATTTCCTCGTGGGCCCAGGATGCCAGCTCAGTAATTAGCTCCCTCATGCCTGTTCTCCCTTCCTCCCTGTCTCCCAAGTGCTCTGTTTGTTAGGGAGCTGTGTTGAGAGATGCCTGTAGGATAGTGAGTCAGAGATGTTAACCATGTATATTCAAAATTAGAACTCTGGGTGGAAGTTTAGGGCAGATATATCATCTTGGGAAGCTGAAACACAAAGATGGCACTCAAGCAATGGCGCTGAATGAGATGTCGCCAAAGGCCTGAGTAGAGACTGAAGTGGGAGAGGCCAAGACCTAGCCATGGAGACTCCATGAAGGTCACAGAGGGGAGGTAGAGTGTCCTTGGAGGGCAGAGGGAAGCTGAGAGCTTAACTGTGGTCTTGCTGGTGTTGAGCTCAGCAGCTCTCTATGTGGACCTTGTGAGGAGGCAGCCATGGATGGCTTCCCAGGGGATGTAAGGGTGGAGAAGCAGAGGGATCAAGAGCAAACTAGAAGAAAGAGTATGGGCAATCCTTTGAAAAATTTCACTGTCCACAGGGATAAGAGGTTTTGTGACTTTGCAATTTTGTTTTTTCTGTATAATCTATTTTCCTAATTGTATGCGGCTAAGATTTTTTCCCTTTCTTCTAATTCACCACTTTCATCAGGCTGTCACTAAGTGTGCTCTGCTACAAGCTGTCTTAGAGTATCCCAGACAGGTGGCTGAAACAACTTTATTGCCTCCCATGTCTGGTGGTTTGACGTCCAAGATCAGATCAGGACTGCTCCCTTCCAAGAGCTGTGAGGGGGAGATATGGTCCAGGTCCCTC
This sequence comes from Talpa occidentalis, assembly GCF_014898055.3. Taxonomy (NCBI): domain Eukaryota; kingdom Metazoa; phylum Chordata; class Mammalia; order Eulipotyphla; family Talpidae; genus Talpa; species Talpa occidentalis. The sequence goes on from NW_023602040.1 coordinate 23,951, forward strand.
TCCTTGGCATGTTGGGCTTCCCTCTATGTCTGCCACCATGTCCAAATTTCCCTTGTTGATAAGAATACCCGTCACCATGGATTAGGGCCCACACAGCGGCCCTAAGATCTCATCTTACCTAGTAACGTCTACAACAATTCTATTTCCAATTCTATTTCCAATATTCTGAGGTTCTGGGAATTAGGATCTTAAAATAGCAATTTGAAGGGGACACTACTGAACCGATAATGCATGTGTCCTTTTAAAAAATGCCTACCAATTTGCAGGAATAATTTTTCATTCAGATAGGGGAATTTCTCCTGTTTGCTTAAACACCATTTCTCTGTGTTTCCTTTGTCTTCTAAAATTACTTTCTTATAACATGTTCCACCTCCTTGGTTCATCCTCCAAGTCTCTTATCTTTCTCCTGATGATTTCCCTCTTTGTATTTTTGCTTTATATTCTGAGATATTCTGAACAAATACTATCTCATTTTACCATTCATTAATGAAATTTGAAACTCATGTATTTGCTTTTACAAATTCATTTTTATGCTTTTGGTAATACCTCTCGAGCTCCCTCCTAGAGTATGGAAAATGTTCTCATGTCTTCCAATTCTCTGCTTGAGTAGGAGGCAACAGCTTGACTTTCTGCCATCTTGTCTTCTGCCCCCTGGTGGCTGAAGCCTCTGCAGTGAGTCTCCTTTCATGACCATATAGCATCCTCAACCACAGGGAAAATTAGCATCTCTTAAGCAACAGCAAACCTTTGTGTTTTGGAAGGCAAAGTTTCTGGTCTCATTGGATGGCAGTTACCAAGCTGCTGAGCACTAGAAGGAACCACTAGCACTCTAGTTTTAGCAGCAGGGAGCAACATCCTTTCCCCCACAACAGAAGTGGGAGTAGTAGCATTGCAGGCCACTCGCTGGTCAGCTGGGAAGAGATTTTTTAAAATTACATTGGAAGAAAGACAAAGACACAAGAACATGAAATCACCTACATAAAAATCCATATGTTCCACAAAGCTCATAGCATTGTTTACACTATCTTGGACATGGAGGTGGCCTAAATGTTCATCTGTGGATGACTGGGTAATGAAGATATGGTATACCCACACTACGGAGTCCTATGTAGCCATAAAAAAGGGTGAAATGCAGCCATTTTCAACACAATAGGGGGTGTTTGAGAGAATTATGTGTAGTAAAGCAAGTCAGAACAATTAAATCATGGACATTTACCTAGCAGACAATTCTATAACATAAACCACTATTTAAAAAAAAAATCTTCCTATTTTTAAAATTTTTGCATAGAAGAACTATGGTATAGGCCAGAGGTATGGGGAGAGGGGATGAAAGGATTCGTCAGAGACAGAGTGGGGAGCAGAGAAGGCGGATCTATTGAAATAACACTGCTGAGGGGAGCAGCAGATGAGATAGGAGAGGTCTGCTGCACCATATGGGTCAGATCCCTGGCCAGGGATCGAACTCAGGCTGTTGAGGTCATAGTGCTGAGATTTAACCCCTATGCCAACAGGGAGGCCCCAACATTAAACACTTTACTGATGTCCCGTGGTTTTATTTTTAGACACTGTGAAGACTCTGAGGTTAAGGGAAGAGGAGGGAAAGTGACAAGAAGATAAAAGGAATGATAATGGGTAAAAATATAAAACCAACCAACACACATGCACACGAGAGAAAATGGTCAACTCAATCTGTGGATAAATGGGAAACCAGAAAGACTTTATAGAAGAGAAAACTCTTGAAGTAAGTCTTAGAAATTCAGTGCTGCTGCATGGCATAGATATTCCTTTGAGAGGGAGAATTTTTCATAGTGACCTGAAGTGATTCAGGTTTGTTCAGGAAACAAGAAAAAAAAGAGTGGCTAGCTCTCTGCTGATGAAATGCCACTTATACAGCACACTCGCCTGTGTATGGGCGGCCCATGAAGTCCATTTACAGAGCATTTTCTCCATTGGCTGAGATGTGAAACGTACTTCAAATACAAATGTTTCTTTAAAGCCAATGATAATGTTCTATTCTTAAGATTATATTTGTATGTTTTATGCTGGCCCTGTGTGCAAATACAATATGGCAGGTTGAGAAATTACATTTTTGAATCACAGTCAGTTAGCCCTAATGTACCCTTCTTGTTCATCTGGCCAGAGAACATAAGACAGAGGAATGACCTCTTTGTTGTGCCGCTGGGGCCCCCACGAGCAGTACTGTTTTCTCTCATTCTTAATCGTGACCTCACAAGGAATCTGGACACTGGAGGTTGAGGGGAGTTCATCCTCTAAGGCAATCAATCAGCAAATATTTGGTTGATGGGCAGTTTACTTTTATTTGCAAACCGAGAATTATTTTCTGAATATGTAAGACACGTTAATGCAAGCCTGAAGGGATTTTGTCATCTCTCCTGTTATTTATTTACTTATTTTCCTTTTAGAATGTCCTCACATTTCTTAACTTGGTCATGAAATTTCACATTGCAGATTTCTGAATTCTTGAGCAACCTACCCAGTCTTGAACATTTCCATGGGAAATCATGGCGTATGTCTGGTTTTATTTTATGAAATAAGATCTACTTGAAAAGTAGCTGCTGCATTTCCTTTTCCTATTTTATGTTTCAGGAATTAGAGGTGAAGACAACTGTGGTGGGCAGCCCCTGAGTGCCCCCCCAGGGCCCCACCTCCTGTGATCACACCTGTGTGTGAGGTCCCCACTTCAGTGTGGGCAGGACCATGCTTGCTTCAATGGACACAGAGCGGCCAGGTGGTGGGGATGCAGGCTTGCCATCTAAGACTCTGTTGCTCACAGACTTGCTCTGGTCTCTCTCTCTCTCTCTCTCTCTTTCTCTCTCAAAAGATTTATTTATGGGCCTCCCCGGTGGCGCAGCGGTTGAGCGCTGGGTTGCGAAGATCCCTGCAGTCTCTGCAGCGCCGGTTCGATCCCCGGCTGCTCCCAGGCCACCGGAGGAGGGTCCCGCATGGCGCGCAGACCTCTCCTGCCGCCCGCTGCTCCCCTCAGCAGTGTACTTTGGTCCTTCTGCCTGCTCTGCTCCCCGCTCTGGCTCTGGTGAATTCTCTCACCCTCCTGCGCTTCTGACTGTACCCAGTGCTTGTATAAATAAATAGATAAATCTTAAAAAAAAAAGAACAATTAAAAAAAAAAGAGTTGTTTAAAAAAAAAAAGATTTATTTATGCATACAAGAACTGGAGTGTAGGCCACAGGTGCAGGGGGTGAGAGGATTCACCAGAGAGAGAGAGTGGGGAACAGAACAGGCAGATCTACTGAAATACACTGCTGAGGGGAGCAGCAGGCGAGACAGGAGATGTCTGCTGCGCCATGCGGGTCAGCTCCCTGGCCAGGTATCAAACTTGTGCTGCAGTGGCCTGTGATAAATTGGTAGTGCTGTGTCTTTAACCCCTGCGCCACTCTTTGGCTGGCTCTGGTGGAGCAAGCTGCCACAAATCCCACAGCGCAAGGAAATAAATCCCCTAACAGCCTGAGAGGGCTTCCCCAATGGAGCTCCTGAGGAGAACCCAGCCTTGTGAGACATCCAGCCTGTGAGACCCTGGACAAGGACCCCTCTAAGGCCCAGAGAAACTAGGAGATCATACATGCGTGCTGTTTTAATCCACTTAACACACATTTGTAGAATGTGATTATTATGTAGCAATAGAGAATGCATTAACTTCGAGATGACTTCTGAAATCCCTTCTCTGGCTAATGCATATGTTGGTTGGAATGTTCTGAACAGTCCTAGCGTGGTCACATTTGTCCAGATAAGAGGTATGAGAATGTTTATGTTAACTCTCTCCCAGGGCCTGTTACATGAACTTGGGTAGAAACTTAAAAGTTGTTCTAAAATGTACATTTCCTACTTTCCCTGTCTATGTTTTATGAGCTCTCCAAGTCAGGACTTTTTTTTTTTTAAAGATTTATTTTATACATACAAGAACTGGGGTACAGGCCAGATGTGCAGAAGGTGAGAGGATTCACCAGAGACAGAGTGCGGAACAGAACAGGCAGACTGACTGCCTGAAGTACACTGCTGAGGGGAGCAGTGGGTGAGACAGGAGAGGTCTACTGCACCATGTGGATTGCTCTCTGGCTGGCCGGGGGATTGAACTTGTGCTGCAGAGGCTGCGGATTGCTTCATAGTGTGGTGCTTAACCCCTTGCGCCACCAGGTAGGCCCAAGTCAGGATTTTTGAGCTGAGAGCTAGTGGAGGAACTGCTGGATCTTCCTGACACACTGTTACAGCAGCAGCACCCAGCAAGAGGCAGGCGCCAGCAGACTCCATACATATTTGTTGAATAAATAGGCAAATGAACAAACAGCTGTCATCACACTCTTCTTATTGTTACCATAATTCTCTGTCTCAGCCTCTGTGGTAAGAGTTGTACATACGTCATCTGCCTGAATCATTTAAATAGCCTTGTTAGGCAAGTGGTAGCAGTCTGGTTTCACAAGCAGGGAAGCTAATGTTCTGAGAATTTAGTGATTGCCCAAGAGCAAACAGATTAAGAAGCAGTGCTGGGTCAGGCCTTCCCTATTGAAAACACTAAGTAAAAAATAAATAAATAAATAAATAAATAAATAAATAAATAAATCACACCCACACATACCTGTACCTATCTATCCATATAAATTCTTTTTTTTTTTTTTTTTTTTTTTTTTTTTTATAGAGGCATGCTTTTTTTTTTATTTGTTTGCTGGTTTGTTTGTTTTTGTTTATACATGCACTGGGTACAGTCAGAAGCGCGGGAGGGTGAGAGAATTCACCAGAGCCAGAGCGGGGAGCAGAGCAGGCAGAAGGACCGAAGTACACTGCTGAGGGGAGCAGCGGGCGGCAGGAGAAGTCTGCACACCATGTGGGACCCTCCTCCGGTGGCCGGGGAGCAGCCGGGGATTGAACCGGCGCCGCAGAGGCCGCGGGCAGCTTCGCAACCCAGCGCTCAACCGCTGCGCCACCGGGGAGGCCCTATCCATATAAATTCTTAATAAAAAAACTGAAATTCTCTATATTGATCACTTCCTTCTAAAGGGATGCAGAGGGAGGTCAGTTTGCATTTTCTGCGCCTCTTGGGTCGCCTGCGAGCACCCCAGTGGGCTGTAGATGGCGCTAGAGACCTTGTCACCATCTGCTTTTCCTCTGCTGCTTCCAAGTGTTCGTATTTATTCCCAGCATCCTTGGCTCTTTGGAGAGCTTATTTTCTCACAATTAATACAGATGGGTGGTCCCATTATGGCCGATTCTTCATATGTGAATTATTTAGTGTGAAGAGAAGAGCTTGCACATGCTTAATTTCAAATAGCGATTTAGAAACCTCTGTGCTAACCATTCAGAGGGAAATAGAGAAAGACGAAATGCTTGTTACAAATCTGCTATTCCTGGTGAATGAAGGGAAGGGAAGGGAATCCAAATTTACAGAGTGCTTACTGTGTGACTTTCAATGACTCCACTTCACGTCATTAATCTCATAACATCCTGATGAGGAGGGTACTGTATTCTGCCTCTCACAGAGAACAGAAAACAGATCCAGAAAGTACAGATAATTGAAAGAAAGGGTTAGGGGGCATTCTTAAACTGTAGCCAACACCAGAGGCTGCTCCTACCGGGGTCCTGGACCACCTCACCCCTTGTACCGAGTACTGAGGCACTAGAAGGAGGAAGACCTCCCTGAGAACTTTTATTTTGCTTGTTTCTTTTATGTCTTCAATGAGGATGAAACACAAAGCAATGGCGATGAGCTCAAACTTCATTTTGGATAGTGCAATCTAAGTGATCTGTGTTCCCAAGCACAGATGTCCACACCCTATGGTCGGATCTCCCCTACTTTGGCAGCCGCAGTATTGATGAGTATTGATGAACAATGTATTGATGAGTGTTGGGGGTGGGGGAAGGAGAAGGGAAAGTCCCTGCTGTTGTAATTTCAGTGTCATTTAAAAAAAACCAACCCTAGAAACCACTAGAAGAAATTAAACATGATAATTCCGCAGGCCTTGAAATGTGAAAATGCTGTAGTTTACATCAAGGTTAGCAAGAACAGACCTGAACTCTGGGTTCTGTAGGGCTCCATAACAAAGGGGTTAGCTAGTAGGGGGAAAAGACTCTTCCTGCAAAGCTAAGCCCAGGGTGACCATCTTTCCTAATACATCCAATTCAGTAAGTTTGGGCTGCTGAAAAGGTTAATATCTGCCACTCCCTCTTTTGGCATCATATAACTACAATTAGTCAGTTCTAGTAAATTTAGAAAGTTGCCAGGAGATGGAGTCTCTTTTTCATTAAATCCATATGTTTGCCAGAACTAAGCAGAGCAATAATAAAATGAGACAAATGCTGAGAATTGAATTACATTAATTTTAGTTGTAATAAAACCACAAGTTGTCATTTGCATGATGAAGAAATGCATATTGAGGCAGAAGAACTTTATGATTAACTTAGGTGTGAAGTGAAAGGCCTCTGACTGAAGTCTTCATTACGTATCTGGATGTGATGTGTTACCAGAAGATTTTTAACCAGTCTCTTATGAGACTGTGGATTATTTATCACTTCATCACTAAAGGGTCTAAGTGATGTTGTTGAATTAGCGTAAAACCCCTTTTTTAGCTGAACAACTTGCCTATAATATTCTTTAACCTCCCAGACTTAGCCATTTCTTTTCCAGAATTGGAACCTTAGCATTTCTTTCTCATTAACACACATTGGGGGAAACAACCACCCCCCTTTATCTAGCAGATTGAAGCAAAGGCTATGTTACTAGTATTCAGCTCATATTTACAAGGTGATCAGTCAATACTGATGTGTTAAAATTTGAAACAAATTTAGTAACATAAGACAAAGGATAACGAGATCCCATTTTCTTATTTCTGTGCCTTGAGATCTTTCCTATACGCTTATTAGGGAATAAGAGGAAATGACTCATTAAAACTCATGGTGAGACAATAAAAATATGATAGAATCTTTAAAACCCATTGTTCTGTTGCTTTTCTGGAAACATACTTCTAGACTAATTTTTTTTATTAGTCATCAAATGTTTTGTAGGTGTCTACTTCATAATGAGCCAGGCAGCTGGACTAGATGCTGAGAATGCAGTGGCTCAACATAGGGGCTGTATTTTCTGGAGCTGGCAGCCTTGAAGGGGGACAATCAACCAGCTCAGAGCGGGGTACAGCTAGTGACAAAGGAGCTTTCAGCCTGTGAGACAACAGTTAGACCAGGAGCAAGAGTTATCCAGATAGCGAATGGGAACACATACTGTAGACTTTGGGCTAGCCCAGGCCACGATGGGGCTACCTGGGCAAGGTAGAAGGTGACTTAGGTGGAGCACACAGGAAGGCAAGTTTGGAGAACGAGGCAGAGGGACTCACAAGATCTTGAGAACAAGAACTGGATGTTGAACCTCACTCTCAGCAATGGGAAGTGTCATGGATGCGATTTCAGTACAGGAATGACCTGATCACACTCACACCAGGACAGGAGGAGCCTGGAACTTTGCAGGAAATAAATCTCCACACCAACACCAGGAATGTGCCATGGCCACTGCTCAGCCTCTTACCTCAGGTTCACAACTGACTTGCCTTATGTGGTATTCTTTGTCTTGTCTTTATAACATAAATTCATAGGAAAAACTTGTGCAGCTTCATCACTACGATGGTATAACCCCTTTTGTTAGTTTGCTTGGGCAGCTATAATAAAGTGCCACCACCAGGGTGGATTAAACCAGTCTGAGAGCCCGGTGTTGGCCCCCTGGTTTCTCCCAAGCCTCTCTCCTCAGCTGCTAGATGTCTGCTTTCTCCCTATCTGTACCTAATTGTGTCCTAAGTTGTGCTTCTTATCAGGACACCAGTCCTATTGGGTTAGGGCCTACACCTATGACCTCATTTTAACTTAATGACCTCACTAAAAACCTTATTTCCAAAGGCAGTCACATTCTGAGAGACCAGGATGAGGATTCAACATATGAACTAGGGGTGGGGGTGGGGGGAGGGGCACTCTCAGCCCTTAACACGCCACTCAAGTAAAATGCTTTTTCCAAGTTGCTGTGAAAGAGTTTGAAGCAAAGGAGCCCATAAATTTTCTCTTGAAACTTTGGGAACTCAACCAGTCAAATTTAATTAAATTCAGTTACCAATAAGTAAGTGCCTCTGTACACAACGTTTTCCTCTAGGGGAAAACCTAAGGTCACCAAACCCATGTAATTGAATCACCAAAGATGACTTGCTCCTCCTACCGCACCTCCTCCCCCAGTTCTTTACCCAACCCCCTCCTCAGGTCCTTTTATCACTTTCCAGTAAGGAAGAAAGAACTCTCTTCAGGGTATGTTTACATTTTATCTTTAAACAAAAGAAATGGAATCAGACCTTATAAAACCAGGCCATGTTCCACTCGAATGTGAAACAAAAACTTTCTCTGGCCAGGCATTTTACTCCACCTGCTCACAAGTTTCAGCATTCCCAAGTACCTGAAAAGGAATTTATGGCAAGAGAAGCATAGAAGGGAGAGGTCAATGTCATTATCATATTTCTGACAATAAGGATGTTGTTACTTAGTGCTTTTCTTTGAATTTAACATTTCCACTTTGCCTTAAATAATTCTTCTTTTTTCCAATTTTACTGTGATTTACATCATACTCTCTTACATAAAAATTACTCTCCAGACCAGAAATTTTTCATTCTGACATCTGTCCAAGAATGTTCCTTCTGCAACTTGCAGCCATAACTACTTGTTTTAATACCACCACCTCCTTCTTCCTGCTGTCACATTCTTGCAGAAAAGGCAAGTGAAAAGAAAACATTCCTCCTGGGAGCCCAGGAAATGCAGTATAATTCTCTGTCGAGTGATTTGCTATATTTATGTAACCAATAGAAAACAAACACAGACATGTATTACAATCGGGAAACTCAAGTTTGCTCTACTTTAAAAAATCTTGGTCTTCTTTCTCAGGAAGGAGAGCCAGCTAATGGAGTTTATAGCTTCCTTACCAAGAGTGACATCCCATACAATGATTGACTTAGACATCTAATTTAAAAAGAGATGAAAACGCAAGAACAAATCCCCCAATCATACATCACAAAGTACTTTCAGGAGTTCATAGCTTAACATTATGGAGAACATTGGACATGACAGGATTTTCTAAAATAGAATAGTATGTGGGGTACGAAAAACATCACTGATGAAGAAAGACATATGGAGACAGAATATTATGATCAACTTACTATGTGTGAAGAGGAAGACCTCTGATCTTGAAATCTTTACTAAGTATCCAGGGCTGATGTTTCTCTACATTCTTAATTGCTCTGAGACCACAGAATATTTACATTTTAGTGGCTGAATATTCTAAATGACTAGGTCGTAGAGTGATCTTATATTTAGTAACCCTAATGGGAATTTTGAGAGAGAACTCAAGGAGATTATCCCAAACATTCCCTGAAAGAGCAAGCATAATAGCCAAAATAATTTTGAGAAACAAAAATGAAAATTGCTTTTCTTTACCAGAAACAATACTATTCTATAGAGATATACTCTAGGAATGTGTGCTTATGAGGAAATGGAGTAGACATATGTTTTCCTCTGCCCAATAAGTACAACTGAAAACTCTCAAAATTACATATAAAATAACCATAACAATACTCTGATTGGCAGTGAGAAGACAGGGATTATGTAGGGACTCTGGGATCTAAGAGAGGATGTGATGGCAAGTCCCCTGGGCTTTCTCTTTGCCTCCTATATTTCAGACTGGATACTTGAGCAGCTAGCAACCTGTAAACACCAATATGTATGGAAGAAAAAGAGTTCCAGAAAAAAGTCTGCTCCCTCCAGACAATAGACCAGGGAAAGAGCAGGCCAGCAAGGCAAAACTTTTGGACAATAACTGCTCTAAACAAACACCACTGAAAAGGTTGTGATACCACTGCCATACATTCTGCAGGCCCCACAGAGATCCGAGATTTCCATCCTTCACACACCCACATGGTGTCCAACTTTCCATCAAAGAAGGCAGAATGAGGAGTCAGGACACTTATATACACAATGGAATACTACTCAGCTATGAAAGAAATGAACTTGATTGTCCTTTGGCATAGCAATGACTGGAATTAGAGGGGATGATGTGGCAAAATCTCACACTTCAAGCAAAAATTCACCCCAAATGAATGGATCATAAATTTTTAGGAAAAACAATCTTTGGGACCTAGGGTGAAGAGTTTTTAGTCACGATGTCAAAAGCATGTAAAAGAGAGAAATCAATACATTAGATTTCATTAAAAATCAGAACATTTGTCCTGCAAAATACCCCGCAAGAGGAGGGAAAGACAATGGGATGAAATATTTGCAAATCCCATGGTTGACAGACTCGTATCTAGAATAATGAAGAATTCTCAGAAATCAATGTTAAAAAAGAGTCCAATCAGGGCCTCCCCTGGTGGTGCAGCAGGTTGAGCGCCACACTGTGAAGCTGTCCGCAGCCTCTGCAGCGCAGGTTTGATCCCCACCGGCTGGCGAGAATCCCACAAGACACAGCAGACCTCTCCTGTCGCACCTGCTGCTCCCCTCAGCAGTGTGTTTCTGTCGTCTGCCTGTTCTGCTCCATGCTCTCTGGTGAATCCTCTCACTCTCCCCCGTCTCTGGCCTGTACCCCAGCTCTTGTATAATTATAAATAAATCTTTTTTTTTTAAAAAGAGTCCAATCAGAAAATGGGCAAAGGCATGAAGAGGCTGTTGTATACACAAATAAGCATGTGCAAATATGTTTGTCATTATTAACTTAATGAGCCAACAATATTAGACCAACCAAATTATTTTTAAATTAATGAAAATCTGGCAAAGAAGCAGAGAAACTGGATCTTTCAAAGATTGCAGGTAAGGATATAAAAACGAACTAAGCATACGCTTGCCATATACTCCAGCAGTTTCTCTCCTGAATTCTCAGATCAACAAAAACTTATGTTCTTGAAAAAAAAAAAAGACAATAAATAATTGTTCGTAAGCTTGTCTGTTTGTAATAGCCAAAAATGGCAAGTCACAGTGCTCCTCAATGGATAAGTGGTTAAGCAAACAGCACACACCATACTGGGACGGACTACTGATACACATTACTTGGATGGTTCTGAAGGGCATTATGCTAAGCAGAAAGCCCTAATCAAAAGGTCACATACTATATGATTTCAGCTATATTGCATTGTTGAAATATGAAGTTATAGAGATGAAAAACAGATTAGTGGTTGCCAGGTACAGGGAGGATAGCGTGGGAGTGGAGTGGGGTGTGACTATAAATGGTCACAAATGGATCTTTTTGATAACATATCTTCATTGCAGGCATAGTTACATACATTTCTTAGGGAATAAAATGACGTGGAACTATATGTACACAGTATAATGTCAATTGCCTTGCTCTGATAGTGTGCTGTAATAACATAAGAAGTGCCATTGGCAGAAATGGAAAGAGTACACATCTCTATTTTTTTTTTTTTTGGCCACATCTTAGGATCTATATTTACATTTTTTTAAAGTTCCATAAATAATAAAGTCGTACCAGTTAAAATAATATGGCAGAGACCAAAGGATCAATGGAACATAAGATAGTCCAAACTTCAAATAATCAAATATGGAGATTTGATGCACGATAATAGTGTCATTTCAAATCAGTGTGGAAAATATGGATTATTCAATTGAGAAAAATTGCAAGTTAGATCTTGATGCCAAGTCATAAATAAGTTCCAGAAAGATTCAAGAGCTAAAATCCTAATTGTTGGTGGCAGAAGACAGAGATAAGTTTTTTAATATTCAGTTGGAAAGAGTCTTTCTAAGCATGAAATAAAATTCAGGAGCCTCAAGATGAATACCAGATTTGATACTGAGAAAGAATCCATTTTTCTTCAGTGAGCAATACCATAAACCAAATGGCAAGATCAACAACAAATTTGGAGTATGTATTTGGAACACAAGAATGAACACTACATAAAATGTTTCAACTGATGAGGAAGAGAGTATATAATAAAAAATACAGGCTAAGACAATGAACAGAGAAAAAAACACCCAAATGTTGGATCATATCTGAAAAGAAGCGCAGTCTTCCCAATAATCGATGAAATACTGATGAATATGTTAATGAGATATCAAACATTTATACCATTTGTATCATGTGGGCAGTGGTTTAAAGCAAAACATGCCACATATACCGAAGATGTCAGGAAACAGATGTTGAACTTTCAAGGGCAGTGTCCCTGCTTGGGTTACATTTTGTCAATAATTACTAAAATGTAAGTCTGATGGCCTGTGGAGCTTCAATTGTAGGAATTTATCTTAGAATTGCTTGGACAAGGGACAACATATATGAAGAGGAAGTTGTTATTATTATTTTATTTATTTATACAAGAACTGGGGGTACAAGTCAGATTTGCAGGAGGGTGAGAGGATTCACCAGAGACAAAGCGGGGAACAGAACAGGCAGACTGACGAAATACACTGCTGAGGGGAGCAGCGGGTGAGACAGGAGAGGTCTGCTGCGCCATGTGGGACCCTCCCCGGCGGACCGGGATCCAAGCGGCGCTGCAGAGGCTACAGACAGCTTCACAGCGCGGAGCTCAACCGCCTGCCCAGGGAGGCCCATGAAGAGGAAGTTATATGCAGCATTGTTTGGAATGGTCTACAATTAGGAGACCATTTTAATATCTTTCATTCAATAGTTAATTGGTTAAACAAAATGTCTGCATCCATGTAATGGAATATTGAATGAATTAAAAAATAGTGAAGCCGAATTACATAGACAACAAATACTTAAAATGCCCTTAAAATGTAGAAGGACAACAGTTCACATGAAACTTGCATTTTTAGAGAATGACCAGTAATTGAGGCTTCTACCACATATACTGATGATTATATATGTATATATGGATACATGTAAAATTATATAAAACATTCATATATACATAGAGTATTTATAAAGGGATGCACAAGAAATTAACAAAACTTTCTGTATGGAATCATGGGATGGGAGATTCGGGAAGGATTATTTCTTTTCCTTAATATTTATTCCTTTAATATTTATTAAAGTGAGATACAGGTAAGTTGCTTAAAATGTTAAATAGCACTATGAGGTTTACAATGAAAACCAGCCTTAGGTGTGGATTAAAGCTCCTCAGTTAATTTGTTAAAAATAAAACACAGAAGAATGAAAATAGTTGATACTAAAAATGAAAGGGGAGAAAATGTGAATTAGGCCACATACATTTACCTTCCTACCTGTGGGGTTTTTTTTTGTTTGTTTGTTTTTTGTGGGACCCTCGCTGGTGGTCGGGGATCGAACTGGGCACTGCAGAGGCTGAGGGCAGCCTCGCAACCCAGCGCTCAGCCACTGCGCCACCAGGGGAGGTCCCCTACCTGTGGGTTTTCTGAGCACAACATTCTAGAACCTTCAATGACATTTCCCACATAATAGACCATCTGTGGATAATGAGACAAGAAGCCAAGAAGCCGGAGCTGCAGGGGAGGGGGTGAGAGGATTCACCAGAGACAGAGTTGGAAACGGAACAGGTGGATTGACTGAAATACACTGCTGAGGGGAGCAGCAGGCAAAAAATAAATAAATAAACCTTTTGAAAAAGAGAGAGACAACAGGCCAGGAGATGATAGTCGGCTCCATCCTCTCCTCGGCATAAGAGGGGTGGAGTGAAACAGAACACAATCAGGAAAGTGTGCATTCCTGTGGTCGGTCTAGTAGATGGTAGATGTCCATCAGCCCCTCTACATGGAAACAGGCCAGTGCTTAATCATGAAGTTATCATAATCCCTCAAGATACCGAGAACCGGCTAGCTCCTCCACTCTGTTTCCTCGGTTCCACAAACACACCACACAAAGTGACGGCACATGGGAGGCAGCATGGCGGACCCACAAAGACTGCCAAGGGTCTGTGCTGATCTGGTCGGATGTTCCAGGGTAGACTAAGAAAGGACGCTGAGACATGCCCATTCTCAAAAGACCCCCGTCCCCTGAATTCCAGAATTTAGTTAATTTTGCTTAAATTAAATTGTTAATCATCTTTACAAATGGTTCCAGGGACTGCCAAGCTTGCAGTATTTCTCTTAGTATTTTATGTCTCTCTTTTACATTAACAAGCAGCAATGTTTTCTTTGTGGAATTAAATTCCACAAAAATATCTTTGCAAGCAGATTTGTGTCTTGATAACAATCTGTTGATTAATTTGGCTACAGAATGCTGATGGAGTGCGTGAATCTCTGGGAAGACTTCCAGCAGATACACATCAGTGTAATTAAATTCTTCCAGCATTTTACAACTGTCAGGGTGATGTTTTACTGTTCTGACACTCAGTCTGGCTTCAGCTTGAAGGGGCTGTATGTGTACGGTGTGTATGCATGCACATGCACATGTGCACAGTATGCAGGTGTGTTGTATGCAGGTGTGTTGTATGCACGTGTGCACACATGTGCACATGGATGAATGTTCATGTGCATTCACTTGTGTGTGCATTTCACAGCAGCTCAAGTCCAGTGTTCACACCATCTGTCTTCCCATCTCTCCCATAGATTCCTCTGAAGATACAGGAACTTTTGTTCTGAGAATGTAGGCCTTGCTCTTCATTCCCCTTTCCCTAAAGGCTCTTATCTGCTTTGCCCAAAGTTGATAACAACAGGAAAAATAAGGGATCATGTCGCACTGTGTGGAACACAGACATTCTCCAACTCCGGGAACTCTGTGTAGACTTAGACTGGCCAGTCCCTGGAACTCCCATCCTGGCTCTGCTCTAAATAACTGACAGAATTAGAGCAGGTCATTTACATCCCCTTGATGACCTGCTCTCATTTACATCCCTCAAATTCTATGCTGGGGAGAAGCATAGAATTTGGAATTAAACAAGCGACATTCAAGTCCTGGCAATGTTACTTACAAGTTGTGTAATGGAGTTTCAGTTTCCGCCTGTGTCAAATGGAGTAACAGTATTTTTATAGGAGACTGTTTTAGTCATAGTTCTCCAAAGAAACAGGATGATTAAGATGTACATGTGGACACGTATACAAAGAGATTTACTGTAAGGATTGACTCCCATGGTCATGGACGTCGACAAGTCCCAGGAGCTGCAGGATGTGTCGGCAAGCTGGAGACTCAGAAGAGCCCATATGATAGTTCTAGTTTCAAGTCTGGCTGCTTGAGACCCAGAGGAGCAGTGGTTTCAATTCCAACATGAAAGCAGAAATAAGGTGAAGCTCCAGCTCAGTGGCAGTGGAGAGGGCAGAATTCCCTTTCACTTGGGGTGCCTTTTTATTTTGTTGCCTAAGTAGGTGAGGCCCAGCCCCATGGGGGAGGGCAATCTGCTTCACTCAGTCCACTGTTTCAAATATTAAAGTCATCTCAAAACCCCCTCACAGAAACACCAGGAATCCGACTTGACCAAATATCTGGGCATCCCATGATCCAGTTTATTAACATGTAAAATTAACATCATAGAGACTTTTGAGAATTAGAAGTGAATGTTTGGGAAGTGCTTTAAAAGCACAGGAACATGGAAATAGGACTTAGAAAGTTCTCGATAAATGGTTGCTAAAATTAAAAAAGTGGTTTACATTATTGAGTTATTTGATCCCTCTAAGAACCTGAGGAACAGGGTAGACCAGAGGTATTCCCCTCCACTTAGAGTACAGGAAATCAGGGCATCAGTTGGTTATATAACTTGGCTAGATTTTTTAGAACATACCAGTTCTTGTGCTTTTTTGGATGGATTAGGACGGTCTAGAGGAGTGCACAGGTGATAAAAGGTGTGAACACGTGTACTAAGCCAATGGTGGGTGTGCGGACCTGCAGACTCTGGCCCTATGAAGACCTTGAGGGGTGATGGGTGGAGTCAGGAGGATAGCTGAAGAACTCTCAAATGCTCCTGGCCTATCTTTTTTGTGGGTAAGTCTGAAGTCAGTTACCGAATGTGGTAAATATTCCACATGGTGGGACATAGTAAGTCCTCTTTACACCATGTGGTCACACTGCCCATGGAAGGCGGCTGTGAAGTGGAAAAGACCCAGGGACTATTTAGATTGCAGAACTTAGAATTTCTGATCATTCTGCCAATGTAGGGCTGTAGTTCAACTTTGCTTTGTCTCCAGGCCTTACAATTGGGGCTTGAAAGAGACCTCATTTTAATTCAGTGCAAAACCCCATAATTTCATAACCACATACTAATTCCTGATACAGTGTTTTGATGTTTACAAAATACTTTTAGGTATGTTTTT